>NC_079389.1:9054085-9374643 GCF_029220125.1 Pseudoliparis swirei | reverse complement strand
AATCACATCAGTTAAAGAGCAGCAGAGGGGAAGATGGATGCATGTGTAGGTTGCCAGTGGGCATGCTTCCTTGATGTTGCTTTGCATGTGATGATTGATTTTCTGATATAATTCTTGGCCCGGCCTGAAGAACCCTCCTGCTGAAGGTGTCCCCGTCCCATTTAAATACAAATCATTGCAGGGCTTTGATGGAGGGAGAGAGGATGAAGCAGCCAACCTCACTGTGACACTCACAATACTGGCCAGATTGTCTTTTTTGCCACGTCATTAATATTGACTGTAAGGTAAATCAGATAATTGCTCCTTCTTACTCATTTAATTAGCGGACACATTCAAGCACATTCAATATATGGCTTAGAGGCAAGGCCTATGCATCAGGCCTGTCTGCTCCTTTGGTTCGCTCAATGACAGGTTCTCGATAATTGTTCATTCTCTGTTATGTTTTGGGTTGTCTTTTAATTATTTTATTCTCCGGAAGTGTAATGCTTGGCATCACTCAAAGTACAGAAATACCAGTGTCAACGTACATGTTTGTGTTACCTTATGTTATACTTTAATTTGAGTACAAACATGTTTTCATCAAAACCTCTTTTTACACAAACAGCCAAACATTTAAGAAACTTGCATCAGTGTCTCTCGACATACAAACTGGAGTGACTTCGTCTCAATAGGATACAACATAAAGTTACCAAATTGTGGTTCACACCAGGCAACACCTGGCAGGATCTGAACAAGAATTCAGTGCCAACTTTCAGTACCTAACAGTTCCCAATATGGGCACAAGTCGGTCAGTTCTTAAAAAGTATTGCAGTGTGAAACCTGGCTCTACAGATGATGTAATGTGTGCAGCGCGGGATAAACTGGCTCTCTCCAGTTAGTGTTGTTATGAAAAAAGAAAGGCTTACTTTAAGAGATGTGCTGCCTACTGCTTCCAAATGTCACACGAGATCTACATTCCTTAAGCACGCTCTCGCACACCCAGGGAAACGGTCCAAAACTCGACTGGGCCGATCAATATGGATTCTCAGTTTTAAACTCGGACAATAGTTGTCCTCAAAGATGATGTAATATAATCTTCGGACACAGGTCTGCTTTTGTTGGCTACTTTAATTATGCAACAGAGAGGGGAGATCAGTAAACGTGTTCCAGCGGAGAGTACTGGTCGATAGTGTGGTGTTTTTGGCGGCTTAGATGTGGTGACAACACAAACACGAATGTCCTTTTCACCCCTATCGGGGCACAGTTGCCATCATGCTTCATCGTATTACAGTTTGTGATGAGCGGTGCCGTTAACATTCGCGTGGCTTCACGTTTAACGTGCACGAACCGCAGCAACAAAGTAGGAAGTGATCGCCGTTTGTTTTGTTGTTGTTGTTATTTTTTGGGTCTTGCACTGCTGCTTGACACATAGGCTGTCTAAACCTTCAGTTTCTTTTCTTCATCCCTCTCAGATTTCAGAGCAGGGCACACAGATAGTGGGATCACTGTAGTCCCCTCTCTCGCTCTCTCTCTCTCTCTCTCAGCTCTCTCTCAGCTCTCTCTCTCTCTCTCTCAGCTCTGTGTTGCTCTCCCTTGCTTGACCCACATCAGGACAGATTATAGTTAGTACTTCTTTATTTGTGATACTCTGATCCCAGTAGGAAGAATTTGACTTCTTTGTTGCCACCAGCCTGTAAGGTCACACCACATATTCAACTCCAAAAAAAGCTCTAGAGCCTGTCGGAATTTAGCTTGTTGTTCAAAGTAATTTTAGCAGAGCAGATTGTTGTTAGATATATAGAAAGATATATACTTTATTCATCCCCGAGGTGGACATTTGTTTGTAGCAGCAGCAAACAAACATACAAATATTAAGTATGAAAAATGCTCAAAATATTAAATAATAAAGAAAATGCAGAATAAAGTATATACAGTGTATATATAGAGTCTATACAAAGTATATACAGGGAAATAGAATATATATTAAATTAACTGACTAGGTTTATTGATTCAATTGAAGGAAGATCTGGCCAGAGGTGATTTATTATTCAGGGGATCGAACCCAAAGCTGATGGTTGTCTCTGCCACCCTGCTCAGACTTCATAGAGGTCCTCACAACTGTATTCTGTTAGAGTAAGAGGGACTCATGAAAGTTGAATCATTCACCAGTATGTGTCATATGGTCACAGATCGTGTAACTCTTCTTGCAGACACATTTCTTGGACCATAGAAAGTGCTCACCACTACTTAGACTACTATATTTCTCCAAAATGGACCTCAATAACCTGAAGGTCCCTCAATGATGTGCTCAAAGGGTGAAATGTGATGAACTATCAGTGGTCCTTTTTTGATGAATTGAACAATTGTGTGGAAATGCTTCAAACCTTTTCCTTTGCTCATGTGATGCTCTGAAACAGGAAGACTTGTCGAGCTGGGAGATGTGGAGAACATAAAATATCGTGATACCTTTGGCCAAACATCTTAACATCGATATAGCGAAGCTATCCGGTTGAATTTAAATGCTTTTTTCATACACTGAGCCTTGAATTCTGTTCAAACCCAATTCTCAGCGTTGTTTACGCAACATGATTGACATTTATTGATTTATACTTGCTAATCAGTTGATCGCGCTGGTCAGAGGTAAGATTATTTTCTCTCTGACAGCTTTCATCATTATTTGGATTTGGGAAAGCCCTTTTCCCCAAATAATATTGCTCTTCTGGTGCTTGAAATGAGAAATATATGACTTATGTTATGTGTGTTCAGTGCGCTCTTAGCACTGAACACACATAAAATAAGAGAAACGGTGAAAGAGCCACACAACTATGAGGATAGGCCCCCTTCTATGTACCATATGCCCACCTCATATTACGCTGAAGGTGTTTCCACGGAGTAGATAATTGCTTTTTAGAAACAATATTTTAAACAATCTAAATATTAAATATCAAAAATGTAACTTAAAGACTGCTGTGCATTAATGTCTGGAGTGGTTGGTGAGAGAGTTTGGGGACATTATCGTCCCACGTGAGGCAACAGAAGGGCCCTCTCCCCAAACTGTTGCATGTTGGTGCCAGTGATGATTTATGTGAATAAGGGCTCCTCCCCTGTGTCCAGTACTGCCTTGAAACATCCCAACCACATTCGATTGTCTGAACCGCAGTATCAGAGAGCAGTTTGAGCATAAAGTACATCAATAGAAAATATGTGTTACTTGCATGACTCCCCATGATATCGAAAAATAATATTTGATTTGAACTAAAATCAATTGAAGGAATTGAGTCATTGTTTTCGAAAGTCTATTCTCCGTAAAGGAATTTGAGTACTCAGATCTCCAGTATATTCTGTATGGCTTTAGCATAAAGCACCATACAAGAGTTTTTGAAATATGAACTGACCTAAAACAGCTCCCCATGAACTCATTTTCTGTCTTTATTGTCCCGCATGGCTGCTTGCAGCAGCGACACATCAAAACAGAATTATCCAATTAATAATGAATTTTCTATTCAATTGATCCGCCACCTTTATTTTCTCAATTAATCAATTAAATATTTAAGTTGTTATCAAAAACTGTGGAAAACATAAAATATATTATCTTAGAGCCCAAATTTGACTTCATCAAGTGTTTTGTTATGCCGAACAGTCTAAACCAGGGGTGCTCACACTTTTTCAGCATGCGAGCTACTTATAAAATGACAAAGTCCAAAAGATCTGACTTTAACAGTTGGTCAATTGTCAAAAAGCTTCTAATTTATTGACTAAATTGCTCCCTTATGTTTCCCTTTAACTCCCTTTAACTTGGATTATGGCTAACTGACGGCAACAATAAAAAGGTTTTGTAGTGTCAACAACCAGTTGTGCCAATAGATTAACTAGTCGTAGTAAACAGTTGATGCACAAGGAAACACACAGGACTCAGTTTGAGGACACCGATATGTAGGTGTCTGTTTGACTCCTGTTTAGATGGACGGACTTAGTGTTACCCCATACAAGACCAGGTTAGATATTGGGGAACGTCCCATCAGGACTCGATGAGTCATGACGAGCTTAATCTTGTAAATCCACTCCCCGTGATTATGCTCCTTTAGGCAGAAGGACTGCAGGCCCTGCCATGTCGACACTACAACGGCACTTCCTAAGCACCTGATCAAGAGTCAAACCAAACACTACTGACACTTGCACTACATTTAATCATCCTGTAAAATGTTGTCTGGACAGGGATGTTCTTTGCTGAACAATGAATGCATGTACAGTGCAACAACATGTAATGTGGGTTGACTGGTTTTCACTGTTGCATATTGCAGATGTATATCTGGCATTTGGCATCCTTTCATCTTTTCACATGCTGCTTATTTTTGAAATTAAAATGTAATGACCCTGACATGACTCAAAATTCAAGCTTTGAAACTAGTTTGAAAAATGTATTAAAATAGCACTAAAGTGTATCCTTAAAGCACTTCTCCCTTCTGCTTCCTTATTAGGTCAAGGAGAGTGGATCTATTAAATAGGCTAAGTGGAATACTCTATCTGACTGGACTTAGAGCCTCGTCTGACAGTAGCTTAGATCCTAGTTGGCTTAAGACAGGGCCGGGATGATGACGTTGCTAAAGGATCTGAAAAATAGATTATAGAGTGTGAGTATACTGTACGGTTGCATGTGATAGGTCATACTGCTGAAGTTTGCAGAGCTGTTTAGTGGTTTCAGGGAGTTTCCCTATCACACAGGAGGGCTAATGGACACATACTGCAGTTATACAGGGCGCTCCAGAGGGAACACAGACATATGTATCACTGCCTGTTGATAATCCTGCACATAGTAGTTGTTATCTATCCTCAAGTCTTTGGCTTCATTTCGTAAACATGATAATGTTATAATTAATGATATGTCAAAAAATTTATGTAGAATTGACCGTAGATGTGGACAATTTTGTCATATAGATTTGTGTCATGATATGAGACTTAGCTAGAGCTACAATCAACAATTATTTATGGTAATCAATATAAAATGAATTAATTTCCTAAAACATAAAGTAATATCGTTCTATTTCATTCTATTTTCTGACAGTCTGAAACCCAAATATATTCAGTTTACTATCACAAAAGACAAAAACAATCAGCAAATTGCCACAATTGAGAAGCTATAACCCGTTTTGCATAATTGCCTAAACATGTTTAATCAGTTATTAAAAGAAAATATTGATCCAACTATTTGACTAAATAAACAAATTGACCATAATATTGTATTATTGAGTAGTTAAACACGGGCTGATGACTCTGCTTGCCCTGCCATCAATTGAGCACTTTAACCGCAGCAATGCAACAATGCTTTCCTCCAAACATGATTGATCTTGGAGCTGCTGTTCATTATGAAAGTAAACACAATGAATCTTACTTTTTGTTCATTATATCCATATTTCTTCTATCTGTTTTCACATGTTCTTGTTTGTAAATACCACATCCTCTGAATGTTATCCCCAAATGTCACATCATCAACATTGAGGTATTTGATTAAACATAATGTGCTATTTGTCCTTCTAAAGGTCCAATAAAATCCTCACTATCTCACCAAGTGTCCCATTTTTTAATGCAAACTAAATTGAACAGGGTTTGTTATTCTGTCTGTTTTCCACTATCTTGCAATCAATGTGTGTGTTTTCAGTGCTGAGACCCCCTGAGAGCTGAGACAATTACACAGCACCACTGCAGGCAGTATTGTGGCTCTGAGCATGGAGCAACACAGTACCATGACTAATGACGAAAACGAGCACTCCCCCTCCATCTTGCTTAGCTGAACATAAGATAAGGTTAACCAGAATTGTGTACATTTTCTGCAGCGGAGGCGGTGAGTATGGTCAATTTGATAAAGTGATCTGCCACAATTCCTGACTGTAAACAGAGTAAAGGGTTGCAACCAACGTATAATCTGCAGATTATGTTCTTTAGTCTTATTTGCTCTGTAAAACATCAGAACATTGTGGAAAATGCCACTGAAAAAGATTCTAGAGCCCAACGCTAACACCTTCAGGTTTCTTTTTTCACTAAATATCCAATTTACTTGAAGACAAACTTTAAGACAAAGAAGAGATGCAAATTCTCCCATTGGAGAATGACAATTCTTTTGGACTTCCTCCACCAACCACATAGCAAACAAAATAAAAAGGCTTATCCAGTATAATCAGGAGTATCTTAACTGAGCATCTGTGAGTTGGATTACTATTTTGAAATTGATGGAGGATAGTTCAGAAAGCTTGGGAAAGGCCAAGAAACTCATTTATTTCAAGGAGTGAACTAGCCTAGGAGTCGCTTGACGAATGATAGTGCGGGGAGAGAATGAGGAAGGCAAAGTAGATGTGGTCATGTAACTTCCGGACCTTTTTGTTTTTCAGATGAACAGCAAGCAGTGAGTGTGAGAAACCTTCAGAGGATGCTCCTGGTCTGCGGGGCTCAGTGTTGAGGGAGGTACACGGAGCCAACTGGTGCCCACCATGTCTCACCACCAGCACTACCAGCGAGGCCCTCACGGCCGCACCATGAGCTCTGAGGATAGGAGCTCTCCGCCAGTAAACAAGACCTCCACGCCGGTTCACAAGAGCGCCTCCTCCTCCTCCTCTTCCCAGCGCGACAGTCGGCAGGTAATTGGAATCTAAGTTGAGTTTCTAGAAATAGAAGCACTTTGAATGAATGTAGTTTAAGCATGTGGTAATATAGGGAGCGGTGAATATTATTTTTGGTTGCTGCAGTCTTCTTTCAGCGCCATCCTCTTGTGAGACTCGTGAGAGTTTATGTAACCGGAAGGGAACTGCCAGGAAATAGTAACGCGTGGAATATGAATTCAGCAGTTTTAGTGTCAAAACCATCATTTGATGACTTAGTCATTTAAAAATCAGCTGCCCCAAAATGTGTGCAGTTTGTGTTTTCTTTGTAGAGTTGTCGTCGATCTACTTTGTCGACTAAAGCTGGGCGGACACATTTGTATTAATTTGCAAAATTATTTTACAAGTTTTAATCTGCCTTTCTTCACGGCCAAAACATATAACACATCGTATGACCTCAAACTGTACAGATCGATGCACCACACAACATAAACACGGTTTTGTCTGTTCACAAATTACGGCACGCAACTGTTGACTCAAGGCAGGAAGAAAATGGACAAATACTAACAAATGGCAGAGAATAGGCTAAACAAATCTTTTGCCAGGTCTATAGTGAAGTTCAGTTTGATTTCCATCACAACACAGTCAGTCAAGGCTAGCCACAGCAATATTAATCCGAAATATCTTGCCAGAGATGAATCCAGTCGTCCAACAGCCAGATTATTGATTGTTCCGGCATTTAATCAGAGGTTGTGACGCTCCCTCACGCTGAACATCAAACAACAACCTGGAAGATATTCATGTCAATTCTATGAAATCAGTGTTTGAATTGTTTCTCTATTGTTTTCTATTTACCTCTGGATATGAATTCAGTCATACAGAACAAGGTTTTCTGATACAGACAAATGATTAATAGTTTATTCTCTCTGAAAAGTCGATTAGGAAAAAGACTTATAGACTATCAATCCCTCGAGACCTTATCAACTGATTAGATTACTAATTGGCCAAGTCGGAGCAGCCATCATTTCCTGGTTCGTCATTGAAAACCTCGCAGAGGCATGGCAGACTGAGATACGCTCTGACTTCACGGTTCACAGGACAAGTGCTTCAACGTAGCTTGGCAGAAAGCCATTTGAAGCCCCCAGCCCCCTTACCTCACCGAGCTGCTGTCTCACTGTGGCCGCGCAGAAACCGGACACCGAAACTGAAATCTCTGACATCACAACTTTTCCGTCGGCACAAACAAGGTGATGAATATTTCATGAGCGACAGGCGGAGGCTCGGTGCTCTGCTGCACATGTGGCGCGCTCTGATATGCTGCGTGGCAGGCGAGCTGTGTCCACGCCGCGGGAGACGACTGTCCGAGGAGAAAGGGCAGTTGGTCTGAGAAACGAGGCGGGTTTGAAGCGGACAGTCGACGACCTGCTGCTTGACGAGGCCGGCAGTTAACCCGTCTGTTCATTGTTCCTTTCTCTCATATCACCACTTGCTTTTGATAACAAGGCCTCCATGGGTGAAGGGCCTCGGCGTTTCATTTCCCAGCGGCCCCGTTACGTGAACGCCAGATAAATCGGAGAGCGAGGTTATCTACCAGCACCTCTTCTCTTATTCATCTTTTTTAATCTGTTTCATGAAGTCGGGTCCCATCCAAAGAAGTCTTTGTCAAGTAGATTCCCTTGAATGTTGCACACCTTGATCAAGACCTCAAGATAGTCAGCGGCGTGTTGAAAGAATCAGCAGCATATCATGAATTCAAAATGAGTTCTTGTTGCGGCGGTTTTGTGTTACGATCGAGCAGTGCTGGCTAAGTGATGCGGCGATGTACCTGAGGGCGATCCAGACACTTGATCTGTCTACCACAGAGGCAGGTACATGGTTCAAAAACAGTTATAGTTACAAATCCTTTCCCATTCAGCTGCCTCGGGGGTTTTGAGTTGAAGACCATCATAAATATGTACAAGGAATATCAGGGCATATGTCTGCAATTTGTCTGAGTGCATTCTAAGAGACTGCTCTGAAGTAAGATGTGAGAAAAGTGTCTTGAGCCTCTGAGTTGGCCAAGCTTAATGAATGTGGCGTGATACGGGGCTGTAGAGGACTGTTGCCCTCCACCCTCACGTCCCTCACCCGCATTAGATAGGAGAAGAAGTTTTGATCCTTATCCCTTCATGTCGGTGAAAGATTCAAAAAAAGGTTACGTCTGCCTTTGCAACCACAGGGGAAAGCCGACACAAGGTCTTTTTAGTCGCTGTTCTTGAGCTTTCTGTTGTTTCACACTGTCTTCCTCTGCAGATGGAGTTTTCAATGTTTTCACAGCTCAAATATCCATCTTTCACGTACACAATAGGATTGGGAATCTGGAGCCGCCTCACAATTCGATTCCGAGGTCAATTCGATTCATCTTGATGAATACAATTTTTTATTTTATAATCTCACTGTGACTATCTGCTGTTATTAAACACTGCATATTTGTCATGATTCATGATTTTAAAAAAATAATAATTTACTCCCATTATCTTTTATGTATAAATATGAGTAACACATAGAAGAGATGTGTCAACTGGAGGGTTACATTTGAAGCACTGCAAAGAGAACCAACCATGATATAAATAAAATAGTGTCTGTCGCAGCACCCTAGTAAAAATACAGAATTCAGCATGTTCTGTATCATTTGACATAACATGCTGCCCTTATTTACAAATACATAACACAGAATAATACAGCCAATGAGCATTCAGCTCTTATACGAAAATATGTCTCTCTGGAACATGTGCTCAAACTATACAGTGATCCAGTAATAAAGTGATCTGTTACGATTCCACTTTATTCTGTGGTAACGAATGTCCACACATAGCGCGTCACTTCCATCCGAGCCGCTTTGCTCAGTGACTCCAGGACTTAAGCTTTGGTTTGGTTTTGTAAACAACATGCAAGTGTATTACGTCTGTTGTGTTCAGGGGCAGCAGTAAGGAACGGACATCCCTGTGTCACAGCATTGTTACAGGCAATCATAACGTTGAGAATTTCCAATTATTGAGTTTTTTTGCATCCAGTAGTAACCGTTCAAGAGAGAATTGCAATGCATCAACTCATCAATTTTGTTGAACTTTTATGAATTATTATTCAATAGAACTCAGGTTGTCTCCAACATATTTATTTGTCTCTGAATACAATTGACACTTTTCCTGCATTACTGTCTGCTTGGTGTGTTCCATATATTGTACTATAATGGACCGGTGCTGAAGAGACTATGCAGTCAAATACATCTTCCCCAGGGACATCCTGGGGAAGCACTGTAGACGCTGAGAAAAGACCTGAGCTGGCTTGGCTGAGCCTCCGTTTTTGAGGAGAAATGAGAGCGTGGCATTTTGTTGAGGGAAGGCCGGAAATGAGATCCAGGCCCCATTTTACAATCAATATATGTCACTTTCCCCTCTGCTGATGACGACTGTTCATTCTGGAGATCCTCATGAGAGCAATTAGAGGCACCACCTGCAGTTAACACACACACACACACACACACATAGTGTCACTGCAACTTTCCATTTTTCCCTAGATGCTTGTCATTTCCTGGTTAGATAGAGCAAGACACTGAACCCCCAGTTGCTCCCCGGGCGCTTCACTGCAGCTCACTACTCCTTAATAACTCAGGATAGGTCAAATGCTGATAAGAATTTCCCCACTGTGGGATCTATAAAGGATAAATTATTATTATTAGTAGTAGTATTAGTAGTAGTATTATAGAGAGTCACACGCTGCTTATGAGTTGCTCTTTGGTCAGATAATCAATGTTTTTATGTTGCAGACCACAACATGCCAATGTAGATGAAAGAATGATGGAGCACTTGAAAGCAGCATACACCAGTATCTTCCCTGTCCTGTACAGATGTATTTATTTATTCTATAGGTTATTATATTGTCTAATGTGCAGGTTTGACAGACAAATTCAAAAACACAGGAGAGGATAGGGAGCAGAAATAGAACGACACAGCCTCTTTTTATATCGCCTAATATGAGCAGAGTGTGTCTTATTTTCTGATATGTAAATTGTGTGACAATATAATGTTTTACAATAGAGCTGCACCGATCAGGTTTTTTGTGCCGATCACTGAAATCAGTATCTGCTGATCACCGATAATACCGATCACTGAAATCAGTACCTGCCGATCTGATAATACCGATCACGGTGTTGATTGAAGCATTCTATTTATTGTGAAGCATTATTGCCGAGGACTATGAGGAAATACATATATAAAGCACCTCAAACATTCAAGAAATTACAGATTTCTTTAAACTTTGAAAAATGTCCTAATTGATACATTAAAATTGTTTGATTGCTATTGTAGGGGATTTCAGATATGTATGGAACACATCTGCATCATTCATTTCCTGGAACTCTTGGGGAAATCTATTTACAGGACTTTTCTTAACATACAAAAGTCTGACTTATTTTTATAAACTCTTCCTTGGTCCAGTAAAAATGTTTTAATGTTAGCATAATTTAAGCTAAATCTCAGAAACGATCTCTAAAGATACAAAATCAGTTCATTGTTTACTTTTATATGTTCGTGTATGATTTGTCGACATCTTATTTTGAAAAACGGATGTTGTTTCACGTGGTTCTTTCCGCTAACTTTGCAAAACCGGATGTTGTCACTTAAATCCTTCCGCTAACTTTATCAAAACCCTCGCGCGCTCCCGATCGAATGCGTTTACCGTGAGCATCAGTCTCCAGGGGCAGACATGTGAGAGTCGGCTGAGTTGACCCAGAGATTCAACTCGGGGGACGGGGACGCCGCTCGGTGCGTGAGGATCCCCTCGTGGACCTCTCACTCTGCGGCCCTCGCCGGGCGCATCGTCTCCGTTGCGATGCGCCTCTTTTCACACATTAGCCTATAACCGTGGTCATCCCCCCCCCCCCCCCCCGCTCTCACACACAGGCCAGCCTTCTTCGGTTTTCGTCTCCTTTCTTCTTCTTCTGGAGTTAATGTCGGTTAGCAAACCAGTCATTCAGGCATTACCGCTAACTATAGTGGGCTGAAGTGGAGAACAAGTTTGTCAGCAACACAAATATTTAATAATAATTTTTAAAAAATCTGCTAATTTACTGGTCGCGCATGCGCGAGTTGATGAAAAATTTACTCGCACTGTGTCTAATTTTAGGCGCAAAATGCGACCATTTGGTCGCAGTCTGGAGCCCTGCTGCAGTGAGATCAATCTTCACAACAATGCCTCTGTGGCTATTAGTTGCTGAAATACCATTGTCGAGTGGTGATTGTGGTAGAAGAGGTGGGAACATGTTACAGTTATTTGATCAAGGAGTACAGTCTATTCTTACACAAGTACAACAAGAAACCAAAGACTTAGATCTGAAGGTTTGAATTATTTAGTATTTGGTATTGTGTCGCGAACACACAGGTGCATAGTGATAAGGCTAGTTGTCATGTAGCTGAATAGACTAGACTGAATATTATACTGAAGGAAGGTAATCTGAAGTATTAAGCAATTTACCACACCCACCTCCACCTTTACATGCTATCCTTCACCCCACCTACCAAGCATTCACCCACAAATACAACCTTTATTGAATCAGGTAATCTCATTTAGACAAAGTTCTCTTTTGCAGGATAAACCTGTGTAGAGCAGAGAAAAAGAAAACATAATCAGTATTAACAAAAAGACACATCCGTACACACAACAATCATGAGATGGAACAACTTAAGCACATACAGGACTGTCTCAGAAAATTAGAATATTGTGATAAAGTTCTTTATTTTCTGTAATGCAATTAAAAAAACAAAAATGTCATGCATTCTGGATTCATTACAAATCAACTGAAATATTGCAAGCCTTTTATTCTTTTAATATTTAATAATTTTTTAATTGCATTACAGAAAATAAAGAACTTTATCACAATATTCTAATTTTCTGAGACAGTCCTGTATATGTGTGTATGAAGAACTTATCCAGACATAACAAAAGCACACACAGCACCAAAGGCAATTAAAGACATCACTCAATAGATTCAAAGTTAACGGCTTAAATCCGGCCAGAAGGTCAATTCTTCAGGATTGATTTCCACTTCCAAGCTTCAAAGTAAGAAAGGCAGTCTTCACAAGATCAGTATTTACCCGAAAGGGCACCTGCAGTCAAACAGAAAATGAATGTACCATCCTGTATATTTGACAGATAGTTGAGTCGTCTGTATACAAATAAAAACAATAGTTTGATAAAATGGATAATGGTTGCTCATGGATGTTTAAAGAGCCAATGAAAGGTAATCACGGGCTCTTTTAAGGTTGTATGCTTTACATGTCATGCTTAGTTGTTGCTGAAACTGGAGCTGCTCAGATTTCAGATGAATCAAAACATTAGTCAAATATCAAAATACTTGCTGATTATATTTCTGTGGATGGAAAAATGTGATGCAGCTCTACTTGGATGCTGATCTTTAAAAAACATAAATTATTTTTTTCCAGATTGTGGAATAACATATACAACAGTAACATAAGAAAATGAAGCCGTTATCCAGAAAATATTGAACTTGTCTTGCCTTCCGTAGCTTGTTACTTAAAAGAACCTGGCCTTTATTTTCTTTATTTAGGCTAATCAATGATTATGTTAGGCCCTTAGATTTATAACTGCCATGAAAGATTACACAGAATTGCCTGTTTTGTTACTTTTATCACTTTTTTTATTTCATCATTAAGTTTTATTGCACTTGGCTAAGCTAACCGTAAAGTAGGAAATAAACTGTCAAGTTGAAGGCATTGATGCAGCATTAAAAATACCAGAGGACTTACACTGGATTGATGTAGTTGATGATTGGCATTATAGAAGTAATGTGTACTGTAACCATGTTGTTCAACTGATATGATAAAAAGCTAAACCAATTCAAAATTATCCGGTGTCAAACGAGCAAGCTTGTGGAAACCTTTCAACATTTTGACATATAAAAGCAGACCTCTTCTCACTGAGTCTGCCACGAGATCCTTTATTAATGGGTAAAACTCACCAAGAAGGACCGGCTCATTCAGCTTTTAATGATTCTGCAGTAAGATGAATGAATGTGAGCCGAGTGCAGGGAATCACTTTGGCTTCATTCAGTTCTGTATTTAAGGTCAAATAACAAAAGCAAATCCTCTGACTGTGGCAGTAATTTCCATACAAACCAATAGTTACATATACTTAGGTATTAACGTGGAGCCAGAGGTTGAGTGTACCATTCCTCATGAGGAATTTGATGATTTCTATCGTTAATGGTTCGGTTGTTAAAACGATTCCCAGGAAAGTGCATTCAATTACAATAGTTGCAGGACAAAGCCATTCTTTATTTAGTGCAGTATTGATTTATCAATTTAGATCCAGTTGAAAGTCTGTTTGTAATGCCCCAGATAACGCACAGGAAGTTCGTCTGAAGGGTTTCTCAAAGACTGCTGCTTGTTATTGCCTCTAAGGAAGGGTGCTTGTCACGTTAAGGCTGTTATGGTCTGAATGCAGAAGCGTTGATGTATCAATCATTTCACATTATACAGTCAAGTTGTTCAACTGATGACGGAATTGCTTCGGGCATAATAACCGTTATCTTTGATGACATGATTGCTTTGAATGGTGATGTGCATTTTGCTAATGAAGTTGAGCCGCTCCACTTCAATTGCACAGAGCCACTGAAGAAGGGAGGGGCTCTCGTCAGCGGAGACACATGACCTCATCATCAAACAGATCTGTTCGCCCGGTCATTAGATTAAACAAGCTGTTGTCTCCTTTTTTTGCAAGCCAAGGTCAGACGTCGTAACGCACACCCAACCAGCTGTCTCGGAGGTTGCGGCATCACACGAAGCCGAATGAAGAGCTACGGGATACTATTTGGTTTTCCTAAGAAGAAAACAAGTTGTGGGTTTTGCCATAAAGGTGGATTCAAGTATCAAATTCATAATTGGACCTATTTTGCAAACATTACTGTGAAGGGTTTCTGGCCGTCACCCGTGGGTTTCCCCCAAAAGCTCCAAGGATAGCCAGATAACAGCGATGAGGTTCCGTTGGAAGACATATTTTATTGTCAGCACACAACACACAGCAGACCGTTCAACAAGGCGTCTGCTCACTTCGCTCCCTACCACCAGCTCTGCTGCCCTTTTATACGAGCAGCCGAGGCCAGATTGGGGACAGCTGCCACAATTACATTTAGATGCATTCCATTTTATTAATAGTGTATTTATTCTGATGGCTAACAGCCCAAACATATACAGAGTACATGTTTTTTACTACAGTGGCAGACTATATTGCAGTCAGGCGATTAGCTGTCAGTCAAATTGGTTACTTTCCCTTTTATTCTCACCTGTTGATGCTCCATTAATATCACGGTTCCTCAATGTTCACCGTCTTTGTGACAAATATCAAGAAACCTCTTTAACCGACAGATTTGTAGCCGCCTACTGATTCACAACTGATTATACTGAAGCACTCTGAGGAATATCTGAGGCATTTAGTAAATGAATTGCTTCTCAACAACACTTGGTCTCCTGTGTCCTAATAGCAGGAAAATAAACATCCCTCCCTTGAAACTGTGGATGACAGAGCAATTTAAAAAATCATGGTGACCATTACATTTCATTTAGCTGACGCTTTTATCCAAAGCAACTTACAATCATACACCGTAGACACAGCTACAGGGAGCAATTCAGTCTCGCTCAATCGGGTGAGCGGGGATCAAACCGCGGATCCTCTGAATGAAAGACGGACCTGCTCCGAACTCCAAAGGAGTGCCCCTTTTTCCTTTCTCTCTTCTATTTTGCGTCATTTGAGGGAAATACACATACACTGCCTTGTGTATGTATTTCGTATTCCTCTGTATATTTGGTATTGTTATTGTGTTCTGTGTTTTTATTTTGATCTTTTACTGCTCTGATGTGCTGTGATCCTGCAATTTCCCCACTGTGGGACTAATAAAGGAATATCTAATCTAATCTAAAATAGGGTTCAAATTGAAGCAGGTCTCTCTTCTGTATTAAAGTCAAAAGTTTTGCAGAAATGCTCCCAATAACATTATTTGAAAGAAACATTTCAGTTGCTTTCTCCAGATAAAGCGTAACACACAGCTAAACATAGTTGCACACCTGTTCTTTGGTGCTTGTTGAAGCCACTAACGATATTCTCTAAATGATCAAATAAGCAAAGTTGTGGAGATAAAAACACCCCGAGATCCACCTGTCATCAGATTTTCATTGAAAAGTTGCTAAATCCTGATTGGTGCACACAAGTTACATGACTTATTTAAATAATTGAGTCCTGTCCACTTCAGGCAGTAGTCGTAGTATAACTATGTAGTAGTAGTAGTAGAACTATGTATTAGCACACAGCAAAAAGCATATGTTTGACTGTTTATTAAGGCATTTGTCAAAAATGATAACTCATCCCATGGAATTTTTATATTATTACAACTGTCTTTTACTATATTGTCATTGATTGTTTTTATGCCTCCACTTATGGGTGCCAGCAGGAGGAGATGTAGTTATGGCCACTAATAAACTGACCTCTGCTTACCACTACTTTACAGTGTTTTGTAAATAATGTATTAAATGTTAAGAGGTAGATAGACACGTACAGGAAAAATAGGCATGTCGGTCAGAAATGTTCAGACTTAAGCACAAAATAACATCTGAAGTACGCTAAAAGGATTGTGTGAGATGTTTTACCTGTCCCTGCCTGACTTTGCAGTCCTTCTACTCCAGAGATGTCCCTTTAATTTACAAACCTACTCGCAGCTGGAAGAGCACAGTCAGGAGAACGCTAATGGAGTGGAAATGCTGAGAAAGCAGCAGGAATTTGAATGGGGCAGTATTTTTTTTAATGTGTAGTACAGGGGGAATGAATAAAGAAGCGTTAAATGTATTACTTTGGTTTTCAGATGTGAGCCATGATTTGACTGTCTCTTCTTTTATCTTAGTTTTCTTCCTATTCTGGAGGAGTGAGTGGATTGTTCTGACTCTACTTTATTCCTGTCTAGGAGGCAGACAGCTGGGAAATCATTGAGGGGCTGAAAATCGGCCAGAGCAACGTCCAGAGGCCTGATAAACACGAGGGTTTCATGTTGAAGAAGCGGAAATGGCCCCTGAAAGGCTGGCACAAGGTAAGATCTCCAGACAAAGTGAGACACAAAAGCTTTTGTTGGGGGGGAAAAAATACTTTCAAAATTAGCCGCTCCTTGAATGTTTGCTGTCGAGTCGAGAAATACGGTACGTTCCCCTTTTTATTCACCTTGCTTAACCTTCTCTGGGCCTCTTCCGCAAGCAATATTTCCTTTGAAGTCACTGCCTTCAGCATCAGCTTAGATGTTGTTTTCCATAACCAAGTCCCTGTTGCCATCATATATGAACACCACAGAACATACAACTCATTTTGAGAGCAACAAATGGTAGACAACCTGAATCCAAAATATAAACAGGTCCAATGTGATATATGTTTTCAATGTCCGCCCTTCCTGTTATTCAAGCAACACACTATTTTTGTGCTTATATTCTCTGCAGCGTTTTTTTGTCCTGGACAATGGTATCCTGAAGTACTCCAAGTCCCCTCTTGATGTAAGTAACCCTGACTATAACCCACAGGCCGAGACAGGGCAGCCCAGCCTGATATCAGCTTGGCTTGAACATGACTCAGCAGAAACATCTGCAACACGAGTCATAATGTTCAATGTGTGTCAGCACGACGTGTCACTCTGCTCACATTTTACGGACAAAGTGGAAAAGTAACAGAGACCAAAGAATCGTGCACTCTGTGGATCACTTGTTCTCACGTTTCGGCTGCAACTAACCATCATTTACATTGATTGAATTTACAGATTATTTTTCTTGGAATCGCTGATGAATCATTTGGTTTTTTATACTTCAGAAAATAGTGTCCAATGCCTACAACATTATCTTTCATACAAGATAACCCTGAAGGCCAAAGAGACATCTTCACATGTTTTGTCCAAAACCCAAACATACTAATCGGCTGTCAGTCATATCAATAGCAAATGATGGTCATTTCTGCTTGATCAGCTTCACACCATTGCAATCATACATCAATGTTTTTTTCATCCTACATTTGGATATGTGTTTATTACCAGAAAATGATCAATCAATCAGTTAACTGTTTCAGCTCTGCCTGTTTTGCAAAACAAATTTGACCTGAAGACTGGAACATTGTTAAAGGTGCAAGCCCATCACAGCTCACGGTGCTAACAGCGCAAACAACAGCAACAGTGCTGACAGACCTCACAGTGTTAACCTGAGGGGGAAGAGGAGGGTGGATGCTACACTTCCGCCCCGCCGCCGTATCAGCTGTAACCGTCATACGAGAGCAGTTCAGAGCAGTGGTGAGCTAATCGGTTGGGCACGCTCACAGTCACATGCACTAACTTATCATGTCAATAAAGAAAGGGGAATAAAATACACAGAGGGAGAGCTCATTCTCTACTCGGGTAGACATCCATCCACCATATCTTTACATGGCTAATAGTTGATTGCTGCTATATTAATGTTCAGAATGTTAAATACAGCTCATTTTAAAATGAATACAAGTGATCAACAGTATGGCGGTTTCTTTAGTTTCTTCAGACTTTAGTTTGTTATGAATGTAAAAATGACTCGACTAACTGATTTGACTAACTGTTAACATTGAGTAAACTGCGCTTTTAGTCGACTGCTGTGTTGATCACTTACCTTAGATCCAAAAAGGCAAACTTCATGGTAGCATCGACGTTGGCCTCTCGGTCATGTCCATCAAGAAGAGAGCCCGTCGCATCGACCTGGACACTGAGGAGCACATCTATCACCTGAAGGTAACACAATGTTGTCATTTCAGCAGCGATAAACTGGACAGGAGAGGACAGGGTTGAAAGCTGTCTTCCCGTTTAGGTCAAATCTCAAGACATCTTTGATGCCTGGGTGTCCAAGTTGCGTCATCACCGGCTTTACCGGCAGAACGAGATTGTGCGATCTCCCCGGGAGGCCACCATGCGAACGTTTCCTCCCCCAGCTGCCCAGGTGTCCCCCAAACCTGCCTCGAGTGTGGCGCGTGAAGCCCAGGTGAGCCCTCCCACCAATTAATCATACAATTAATTTCTTTATTAATAAAAGAATCCTGGTATTTAGAAAACGTAAGGAATAAAGGGACAACTGTCTATCGCAGGTTCCCAAAGCCCACGGTGACATCTTCACATGTTCTAGTCGTGTCAAAAAAATGGGCCAAAGATATTCAGTTGACAATTATATTTAACGGAGAAAAGGAGCAATCCTCACATTGGAGGAGCTTGAACCACCTGTTGGGATCACCCACCTGACAACTGTGTGCAACACCTTCATTTAACAGTCATATTTCCTTACAACTATTGCAAATGACTGGTGTTAATTTGATGTGTTTTTAACCATTAAAATGAATAGAAGCCGATATTTTACTAAATGTAATCACAACACATGTCTATGATCTGTGTGGCTATTTAATGGACTAATGGCCGATATCTGCCCAGTTTAGTCCCACTAATTGGCCAGGTAATTGTGTCCCTCGTTGGACGTTGTTGACATGTCTGAACTGTGTGTAAATATGAGGATGAAGCCAGAGCAGGTTCCCCTGGGAGTGTGGATCTCATGCAGGCCATCAGAGGTGATCAGGAGGATGTGGATTCAGAGCAGCTGGCTGCAGCCAGATGAGCTGCTTAAGCGCGAGTCTCTAATCCCTGAGTCAAAATGAACCGCTACATCAAAGAGTTTTGGAGGGAGGACCGTCATATGTTGGTTGGTTGCCAATGACTCGTGTTGATAGTAATATAGGACTTAAAGCTATAACGCACACTGTTGTATGGCTTCTAATGCCACTATTCCATCAAATATATTGATCTTAATTATTCCTTATTTTAATGAAATTGCCTACCTGATAGTAAACATGTACAACAAAATGTCCGCGGGACGTTGTTTGGTGTAAGACGGTTGGAGTATTATGTTCCTTCCAGTAGTTACCGATAGAAAATTAAAGATATTGATTTGGTGAATTGAGAGTTTCTGGCATATTTTACACCAGAAGATGTCACATTCCATAAGCCAGAATATTCCTTATATCACAATGTCAGTACCACCTGAACTGAGCTAGGTTCAAAACCAGTTGAACCAGTCACACATTTTGAACACAGTACAGTAAACTCAGACACAACATCTGGTCTCTGTGTCTGTTCCCCTTTCGCCCGTCAGCAGGTCAAGCCGAGCAGTTTGCCGTGGCGGCCGGTGGCCCCCAGCAGCATCAGCAACAGCAGCCTGCCCGCCTCCTACAGTAACGGCCAGAGCAAGGTGGTCGCGTGGCTGCAGGAATCTGAGGAGATGGACAAGTGCTCAGAGGGTGAGTGCAATTGTCTTCCTCGTGATGGGAACCATTCTGATTCATAAAGAAGTTACGATAAGTCTTCTGAACCCGGAGAGAAGGATTGATACCAATTTCATGGCGCACAACACTGAATGTGTACGTGAATTGTATTTTCAGAGCTTGCACGCTGTCAGTCCAATCTGACTGAGCTGAGTCGGCTATTGCAGAGTTTGGAGATTCTCCAAAGGACACAGTCAGCACCCAACTTCACAGAGATGCAGGTAAATAAAGACACAGAAACACACACACATGCATACTTATTTTTAAAGTGACCTTTTTTCCCCAGGGAAGTCACCTTGACTACCTTTCTAGACAGACATTTTAAATTGTTGGTATTATAGTTTTTGGCTGAAATGCATTATTTATTTACCCCAATAATTTGTTTGCGACTCATTAGTTGGAACGTTGTCTGGTTTTTCCATTTCACTGCAATGCTTTTTCATTATTTGTGATGTGTTTGTTCTATTCTAACCGCATTTTGCATATTTTAATCCACGTGTGTTACAAAGACCAATTGTGTAGAATTGTCAAAGAAAGAAAAGCGCTTGAACAGAAGATGGAGAACAAAAAGTGTCGGCAAAGACGCAAAATTCCAGCTTCAGGTACCAAAGTCACACACACATACATCACTTAGTACATCTTAGATAGTATGAAGTCTCCTTGTAGTCCTTATCCTTTATTTATAATGATAATAATAATAGATACATATATTATTGAGTGAATATATTAACACTTATTGTAGTATTGTGTTTAATTGATTTCTTTGTTGGATTTTGGTTTGAATAAACACAATGGTTGTGTCCAAAAGCTCCCTCCTCACTATCCAGTCAATTCAGTGTAGAGGATTATCTAGTGAGCTTGTCAACAAAATGAAAACATACTTTCAGACACCGACTGGTGGAGCAGTCTCTCACGACATACCTGTACATTATGTTTTATAAATACAAATTGTGAGTTTCCTCTCATTGAAATGCTCTGAGTGAATTTAAGTTCCCCATATAAGCAGTAATTCAGCGTATGTATCACAAGCTTTTATTGTGATAGTCAGAACAGAAGAAGTTGCCAATGAGGGGGCAATACACTCACAACTAAATAAATATAAAGTATTTCGTGGCCGTTTCTGTTGTAATGCACTGCTCTGCTGCTCACATTGAATATATTATCTTTCGAATGGATTTTGATTATGGATTTGTCTCAATCATGCTGCTCTCGCTCCTCTCGTCCATTTTTGCTTCAGCGTGATGGTGTTTAGTGCTCACTTAGCCATCGGTTGCACACTACTTTTCATGATGGCCTGTGGGACACTTTGAGTCCACTATATAGTGAAGAATCATGCTCACTCTCTTCGGACTGCTCTAAAAAATGATGAACTCACTATATTTTCCACTGTATAGTCAGTAGGGAGGGATCTTGGCCAATATATTTTGCACATAAAGTACAGCAAAGTACCTTTCAATATAAAAGTGGTTTGTAAAGTTTGGTTGAGGCTAGAGAGAAACTGATGTAACGGATCACAGTCGCAGGTTTGATTCCTGTATGAACTTATACGTCCAGTCGAAGTGTTATTGAACAAGAGTGAAATATACTTCCACTGCTGTTTTTACAACATAACATTTTCTGTTGTTTTTCTTGATTTTTTTGGTTCTTTAATTGGTCTGCACTGCAACTGGCACTCATCAATTTGATATTTCATGGCCTAACTCTTCCTTATTTTGCCTAATATATTCATCTGTACTTTAAAAAAAGACTAAATGTGCTTTCATACACTGTTGCTGTTCTTTTTAACCACCCAATATTAAGACTTATTTATCGTGTGAATAGATTTTCTATCACCAAATCTAATAGCTTGTCAATAGTCCTAAGAGATTTCTAGATGTGTGAAGTGAAAGACTTAGTGGCTTTAGTGTTCATCCCAAACTACAGAGCTTCTGTCACATCTACAGGACTAAACGTCACATGCAGTTTGATTTACTAGTTCTTGGTGTCATTCATGAATGAGAATCTTCATAAATTTGACCTCAGAGAATATCATCAGAAGGTGCAGAATAATGAGGATGCAGTTATTTTGTTTTGGGTATTAGATTAGATTAGATATTCCTGTATTAGTCCCTCAGTGGGGAAATTGCAGGATTACAGCAGCAGGTGCACAGTAGTGAGCAGTAATAAAAATTAAAAAAGTTAAAAAACAGTAAGAAAAAAAAAAAATACAAAAGCAATATTAAATATACAGACGGAATAAAAGTATATACACGGTAATAACTAAGTGTATTGAAACAGTCAACCGATTAAAGTGTCAAAGTGAAAAGTCATCCAGTTATTTAGTGTTTTTCCCGTCGACTACAAGCTCAGTTTGTTGTGCAGCCTGATAGCAGCAGGAAGGAAGGACTATCCTTTAAAATAATTTCTAGGACAGTACTGAGAACAGCATCGCACTGCTCCCCAGTGTAACATGCTGGTGTGATAACTGGTACCATTATGCTGTGTATTTTTGGGTTAGCTGTGCCTTATTGGACCACGGTTCTTGTTCTTGACAGCTGGTTCTGTCAGACAAACAGCACATTATTGGGCCCCTGGGCTGACTGACTGGTCCTTTGTGGTGCTCATCTCTCTCCAGGTCCCTCTGTCTGCCAGCATGTCCCCCGTCCGTCTCCACTCATCCAACCCCAACCTGTGTGCCGAGCTGGTGGACTTTCAACCCCCTGTCTCCCGCCTGACAGACGGTGTCGAGTGTGCCAGTGACTACATTAAACTTCAGGAGGAATTCTGCACAATTGCCCAGAACGGTAGGCTGCAGGCTGCACGCATGGCATGGAACAATAAAAACAAGTCAGACAGGGAAGAAAATCACACTTACAGGTAACTCTGACACATCGAAGAAGCTATGCTCTGACCCTGACAAATAAATACTACATCTAACCAACTGAACCTGGTTAACATCCATCTCAGTTTTAAGGCAAACTGTATGGTTCAACTTTGACCTCCTGTACTTGCCATAGTTGTGTGGAGACAACGTTTTTATGTGCAGAAAGTGATCATTAGCAAAATTGCAGATATGTTCATTATCAGTTTTACCTCCAAATATAAACTGCTTGTTCACAACCGGTCTACTCATGACTTGTGAGATCGATGTCGTCGTTTTCCCTGATATGTCCTGTTTGTTTGTTTTGTTTGCTTTCCATTTTCGTTTTGTTCTGTTTGTCACTGTAACGCGTCTTTGTGTATTCAGAAAAGCACTATATAAGTTTGAATTATTATTCTTATTATACCAGCAAATAACTTTTTAACAAATACATTTTATCGTAGCATATAAGAGCAATGGCCAAAGCTAAAGTCTTAATTTTTTGGGGGGTTTTACACATTATAATTAACGATACAATGTTGGTAATTAAACCTGATAGTAATAGAAATCCCTTTAAAATTTTAATTTGGTGAACCGAAACTAACTCAATGTGTCACTTTATTCAATATAACTGTGCTTATAATAATCCCAATAATACAAATATGTTTTATTTATTGAAATTCTCAAAAATGCTTTATGAATTTAATTAGAAAAAGCCTAGAAAACTCAAACACAATACAGGGGAGTAGAAGAACAGGATGTGTTAATCAAACATCAAAAACAAGTGTGTGTTGAGGATAATGTTTTTTTTCTTTTCAAGGATTATGACTGCAACAGAGAAAAACTTATATATGATGCTGATTTAATTGTATCCTGTCTACAGTCCACTCCCTGCTGAAGTCGGCCTTCAACACAGTCGCCATAGAGAAAGAAAAGATCAAACAGATTCTGTCTGACCAGGAGCAGTCAGACCAATCAGCCCAGATCAACTCTCTCAGGAAGTCTCTGTCACAGGTAATAGACCGTCTTCACCATTACCCACGATTCCTCTCTTGTTCTACCATTAGTTAGGGAAAGTTATTCTCAGCCGTTTGTCTCACATATTTGGCGTCTTCCCTTTCATAAAGCATGATATGATATTGTGTGAACATGTAACTGGGGAAATAACTGCAAAAATCAGGAGAAACTCTCCCGATGACGGGATGTCAGATGAAACACACAAGCTACCATTTATTGGGCTAAAAATTGGGCCCAAATTGGGCTATACAAATAAACTGAATTGAATTGAATTGAATTGCAAGCAATAAATCACAATTGTAATCACAAGTGTAATCTGTAACTGTAATCACAATTAGAAAAGATGACACGCGGAGATGAGAGCACAAGCAAGTCAATAGTGAATTTTCAATCACCTTTTCCAATATTAATTGAGAGAGAAAAATGTGCCGTGCAGTTCGTTAACTCGGCTCCCTAGGGCTGCCACTTTATCTCGGAGATTTAATTGGACTGTTCCTCTGCTAACTATCAACATCATTTCAGTGAAATGTTCCTAATTGGGTAGTTTCGTGGCAATGTTGTTGTAGGCTGGAGGTCAAGTGTTTGTGGCAGAGCTCCTCCGTGTGAAGGTATCAGGGTCATGACAGCGACAACTGCTGATGTCAGCTGTTTTAATCTCAAAAGGGTATCACTGAGTTCATTTTGTCTCTTTGATGTTATATTTCACATGTACACATTGTTTTACTTAAAGTGGCTATAATCAATATGTGTATATTTAAAATCATATGATGAGATCATTATCACCTCATTCCCCTCAGCTCGACTGATTGCTTTGGTGTCTGTTTTAAATAGAAATAAGAATAGGTTCAGATATTTCGATCTTGAATATTCACTTGTCCATATGCACGTTTAGGGAGTCATTTTTCCATCGTAAGCATTCCTCCTGTTACAACTGGCCGTTTAGAGAAATCCACTAAAGATGAAAGACATAAGAAACATGTCGTCGTTCTAAGCAATGATGGATTTCAAAGTGTGGCTTGAGTCTTGAATTGTCCCGGCACCAAGAAAACACGAGTCATGAAATCACATTCCTACCAAATGACCGTAACTTGAGAAGATATTCGCCTCGTCTTCTGAGCCGTCATATTGGCTGAAAGCAACCCTGTGAAGACTGGGGCATTTGACCGCCATCTTTTACAGCGTAGTGGCTTTAGTAAGGGATCGCTTCACCGCCAGTATGAAGAGGAGGAATGTCAACAACTTCTCATGTGAGAGAATTGAAATATCCTTGAAGAAGATCCAAACCAATCCTTTTTTCTCCTCTTTTTTTAAATGTTCTTTTTTGTTATAAGCCTATCAAAGTACCTACATCCAGTGCATCAGACGCTATATCTTCCCTCCACCCCTGCCCAACAGTATCAGAACAACCACAAAGCAAGTGGGAAATAAACCACACTTTTATTATTTACTTTTATTATTATTCAGGCCCTGTCCCAAAATGCAGAACTTCGAACCCGACTCAATCGCATTCACTCTGAATCTGTCCTGACTGAACGAGTTGTCAGTGTGAACATCATCTCCACGCCGGATGAGGTAGGTCTCTGTGGTCAATCTGTCACCAACAGAGAACATTTCTGACTCTTACATTGCTAAAACAATGAAGCTTCCCAGGCTGACCGGGTAGTTGGAGTGTGTGCATCATGCATTCATCAGTTGCATTATTGATTCTCGTGCTTATAGACTGATGTATTTTTTTCAGTACACCCTGACAGGTAAGCTTTAAGGACCATTACTCTATGCACAATCTGCCATGAAGGTTAATGAGAAGAAAAAAACTCATTAGAAACGGATGGGAGCTTGCCCTCTGGCAAGGATCCATATGCTGCGAGAGGAACCCTGTGTCGTCTTCTGCTGGTGTTTGTGTTTGCTCCAGTCTGTTTCGGTTCTTAAACGTGTCACCATAGCAAGGCACAGTGAACATCTCGTGTGTTGCTTGTGTTTTTCCTGCAGACTGGAGAACAGATGGGGATCCCTCTGACTCAGCAGGCCTCTAATGAGAGCCGACTTTCCATGTCGGAGTCTGTCTCTGAGTTCTTTGATGCCCAGGAAGTGCTTCTGTCCGCCAGCTCGTCAGAGAATGAGGTATAAGAGAGTTGAGACCGTTGAGTGTTTCAGAAAGAACATCAGTTGAGACCATAAGGGGCGGCTCGAAGAGGAAGGAAGGGGTTGAAACAGCCTCGCTGCTGGGAAGCCAGATAAAACGTCACTGCGAGCTGCAGTTAGTCAGCAGTTACTGCAGCATGAAAAGCAGAGATGGCATATAACACACATTCAAATGAAGGCCTGGGTTACCCAGGAGGACGTCTGTTCAATCTGCCCCGAGGCTTCATCCCTCAGTTGTGTCCCAAAATCCTAACACTCCTCTTCCGTCTGTTCCGTTTGTATATTCTGTCTTTGTTCAAAAGAGCAGTTTGTACCATCACGCTATCGTTTCTGCCTTCTCCCTTTTAAACTCATGCGGAAAAACCTGCTCCAGATATATTATATGTGGCCTCTGAAGAGCCATTAAGCATCGCAGCTCCGCGCACACGCGTTGAACCGTGTTGACATATCACTCTCCAAGGAAAATCCATCAACCCTCCCATCATCCAGCTCCATTCAGACCAGTGTTACACTGTCAAACCAGCAGCAGGCGACCGTAGCAACAAGTTGCTACGATATGCTCCTCTTTGGCAGCGTCAATGGCCGCATTGTGTTTGCTGTATATAAAGTATGAAAACGCTGCAGCGCCTCATCTTGTGATTACTGCAGTGGGACAGATAGCCGACGACTGCTGCAGTTTGTTAGCCGCTGGCAAACGGCTACGACGGCCTGCTGGCCTCATCACAGTTTGTGTGGTACTCTCTGACTCACTCCGCTCTGTACCTTTTCCCCTCGCAGGGCTCAGACGATGAGTCATATGTCAGCGATGTGAGCGATAACATTTCAGAGGACAACGCCAGTGTGACTGATAACGTCTCCAGACAAAGTAGGTCCAACTCTGCACCATCATGAGCACCAAGCATCCACAATGTCCTTGTTAGAAATGAATGGAGCGGGATCCCAGTCGGTGGTCAGCTTCCTTTTCAACAATCCACACACACAGACACATCCGGCACGATCATTTATCAATGCTGCGGAGGCAGTTGACTTTGCAGTGTTGCTCCGTGCCAAGGGCTTCCCTGAGACTTTATAAAAGCTAACTTTGTAACAAGGGATAGGATCTCATCATCTTTGGACCAGACCACACAGCAATATATAGTATCTCATGATGATGAAAGCACTCTGAATGGTGGGAAAAGAGCAGGTATTGGTAATATTAGAAGGATTTAGATATATATGGAACCTCATTTTCTGATATTACTTACTCTTGGTTTACCTATTTTACTCGGGTCCAGTTAATGTCTACTGTTTAAATCTATATTTCTTAATCTGATGATTATTTCCTCCTTAATAACTAATAATTGTGTCTATAAAATGTCCGAATCACAGATTTCCTCGATGACGTATTTAAACGTCTCATTCGATCAAATCAAGAGTGGGATATCTTCAGTTTATTGTCAAATAAGACAAATTGGAATGACATCAATTGACATGTTTTCTTGTTTCTATGGATAAATGAAAGGAGTCGTTGACGCAGCTCTCTCATCAGATTTGTAATGGTGTGATTTGTTCATGCCGCCCTGTGTGAAGCACCTTTTGCCTCGTAAAGATTATGATCATGATGATGATTCTATCATGAAGACCACGTTTCAGAGGAGAGCAGAGACTGTCACAGTTAATGTCGGACCAATTGTGAGTGAGGTGCTCCTCTTCTTCTTCATCCCAGTGGCCAACGGAGACTTTGCTGGCAGTGCCTTCCGGAACGGCCGGCGAAGCTGCCTGCCGGCGCCGTGTCCCGACACCAGCAACATTAACCTCTGGAACATCTTGAGGAACAACATCGGCAAGGACTTGTCCAAAGTGTCCATGCCCGTGGAGCTCAACGAGCCCCTCAACACCTTGCAGCGTATGTGTGAGGAGCTGGAGTACAGCGAGCTGCTGGACAAAGCCGCCGAGACCGAGGACCCCTTTGAGCGCATGGTAAAGAGGCCGTCGGCCACGTGGTCATCCGGTCAGCTGTAAGAACGTGGTGACCCATCATTGCTGTTCATAATACAATTCAATGTTTGCTTTGTTTTGTGTGTCCATCATACCTGTTTGTGTGGACATATGAGGTGACATTGTGAGTCACAGTCAACACAAATAGTCTCACTCGGGCACGTCTGATATAGCCGTCGACCTTGGATCCTATTTTTATCCGTCTGTTTATTCTGTCCTTTGTGATAGCGGCCATTGCATGCTAATGTTTGGCTTATTCGTGACGGAGCCTTTTAATACGAAGCGATTGATCCCCTCTTGTTGATACTGGCTGTGTTGCTCCCGGACAGGTTGTCGTCGCTGCTTTCGCCGTCTCCGGCTACTCATCCACTTACTACAGAGCAGGAAGTAAGCCATTCAACCCGCTACTCGGAGAGAGTTATGAATGTATTCGGGAAGACAAGGGCTTCTGTTTTTTCTCGGAACAGGTATGTTTTAGTTTTTTTGGCGAGAGAAATGTTTTAAGAAACAAAGTGCCACTTTAAACCGAAGCATTATGTTGGATATATCAGTGATGGCAAAAGCACGGTCTCCTTTTGTTTCCCGTCTGGACTTTGGGACACCTGAGGATCTAAGACAACGGTCAACATTTCCTCTAATTATTTTGGGTCAAGAACCCTACGTGCTGATCAATAAAATATTAAAATCAATTGTAAAACAAGTGAAAAGAAGCCAGGATTGGAGTGAAGTGATGTCTGATAAAACCAGTGAGGAGCCGAGCTGCTGCTCGCAACAACAAACTCATTAGAAGTTGGTGGTTTTCACAAAACACCTTTTTGTGTACAACTCAAGAATTAACGCTCTAATTTTGACAATTTCACACCGATGATGAAGTGATGACATTTTGGACAGACGTGGATGTGAACTGCAACTCGACTGCTTGCGGTAATTGTAGTTTGATCTTGTGTCTCAGGTGAGCCACCATCCTCCCATCTCTGCCTGTCACTGTGAGTCGAAGAACTTCACCTTCTGGCAAGGTGAGTAACATCCCGAATTAGTGAGGGGCGAGCGTCACGGGGCCGACGACTTAGGAGACCAGCCTTCCTGTCTCATTTAGCCTTTTCATATCCAGCTGGATTTCTTACATCTTAAAAATAAATGCAAATATTTGAGTGACCAATACATTGTTTTTTTCATTTATTGTGTTTTCTACCTTGTTTTCTACCAGATGTGAGATGGAAAAACAAGTTCTGGGGGAAGTCGATGGAGATATTACCAATCGGGACTGTGAATCTCGTGATTCCCAGGTATCTTTAATCCAGCAGCTTTAAATAATGTTTACAACTAAAACCACAGATTCATCTTTACAATCAAGGCTGTTATTGTCTATTTATAGGTTTGGAGATCAATATGAATGGAACAAAGTCACCACCTGTGTGCACAACATCCTCAGTGGACAGCGGTGGATCGAACACTACGGGGAAATCACCATCAGAAACACGAAGAGCAGCGCTTGCCTCTGCAAACTTACTTTCGTGAAGGTAGAACGCCCTTCAGCCGCCAGCGGCAGGAAGTGACTGACATGCATTGCATGGTCAACATGACGTTTGTCTTCCAGGGAAACTACTGGAGTTCTAATGTGAATGAGGTTCAAGGATTTGTGATGGATCAAGAAGGGAAAGTGATCCACAGGCTTTTTGGGAAATGGCACGAGGGCCTTTACTGTGGCGTCCCGCCCTCCGCCAAATGCATCTGGAGGCCAGGTAGGCACTCGGTCCCTGGACTTCACCGTCTGACAATTGGATGGTGTAGAAAATGAACACAAATTTGAATTTATTCTTAAGATATTTGCTTCTGTTCTTTTCTCTCCTTGTCAGGCTCGATGCCGACAGATTATGAGCTGTACTACGGCTTCACCAGGTTTGCCATTGAATTGAATGAACTTTGCCCCGTGTTGAAAGATGTTCTGCCCCGAACAGACGCCCGATTCAGGCCTGATCAAAGGTACGGCATCACATCCTCCGCCTCGACCCAATGCAACATCACATGTCGTTGATTTTCCCAAAACAAGATTATCCTGAGGAGTTCGTCTGGTAATTGATGATTGAAATGTTCCGCTTCACAAAACGACTGAACGCTTGAGTTTTTTAAATGCATGTTGTTGTTGCTGTTCTTTGGATGACCATCTGATGTTTGGGTCACGCAGGCATCTGGAAGAGGGGAACTTAGTGATGGCAACCTCAGGCAAGCAGCGCATTGAGGACCTGCAGAGAGTCCGGAGGAAGTGGAACGATGAGAACAACATCAAACTGGAACCCCGCTTCTTCAAGTAAGCACAGTGCCAGTAACCAGATGCATAAAACGCAAAGCCAGAGACATGTAGACGCATTCTTATTTCATGAAATATTCACCTCATCACTTCCAATTACAACTGTCACTTCTCCATCTTTCCTTCCAGGAAAGTGTTTGATGCCCATCACAGGGAGAGGTGGGTCTCCAACAACACGTACTGGGAGCTTCGCAAAAACCCCGGCTTCATCAATATTGAATCTACGATGAACCTGTGGTAGCACACGGATTGCCATGTCCATCTTACCTTTATCGCAGGACAGGACGGCTGTTGCCTATGCACAATAAGGTGTGAAAAGAAACATGTTACGATAAACATCCGCGTGCAGGGAAACGAGCGACGACGGCCCGATGCCCGGCTACCCTGCCGAGGTTCTGTGGCACTGCCACGCGGTCATCCATCCATGGAAACATCCTGTAGGATCACCTTCATTGTGCTTGTGGAAGCTGGGTTGTCAGGGCAACAATCATACCACTCCTATGTAGATCTTTCCGCCGCTCCTTTGACTTCCGAGTATGTCCTTGCCTTAAAAAGACACCCGTACAAGTCACATGATTTAGCACTTTTTTGTTGAAGCCATTTGATTTCTGACAGCAGTTTTGGGGTAGACTAGTCTATGAAGTAGACCTTTTGATTACCTACGATATCTATTTGCATGTTTAGAGCAGCTTTCACTGGCATAAAGCCGCATTTACTTCATCATCAATCATGGTAGAACAAAGGTATTTTTATAAAATATCTTGGACTCAGAATTTAGTGAAATAGCATTATGTGAATTGGCAGATTTTTATTTATTTTTGCCTTTTTAATACTGTTGAATCTCTGTGATAGCAGTACTTTCTCTCGGGAAACAACTAATTAAAAATATATCTCAACTGCGGCAGTCAGGGCGGCGCTCTAAGCTGATCAGTGTGGAAGGAGAAGTTGGGATCCAAATGTAAATCCCATCCCAGCGCGTTGGACGTGTGATGCAGGAGACAACTACAACTTTCAATGTTTTCTTTGAAGCGGTCCACACAGATCTCTCATGGAGTCCAGTTTGGCCTCAGTGGAGATTCTGTGTAAATAGAGGGCCAACCTCCCCAGCCCCACTGGCTAAGTTTAAACATTGTTACATGAAACCACCTCCTTTGTATCACATGGTTACATAAATACACACAGAGCTCCCTCCATAAATAGCAGACCATTTATAAAGGACATAAAACACTTCTATAAATCAAAGGTCAGATGATGTGTACAGGTTGTAAAGCCCTCAGACACTTTATATGTAAACTTGACAGTGAAACATGAGGAAAACATATTTTGTATTGAAACAAATGTAATAAATGTAAATTATTGTTCTGAATAACCAAAAATTGAAAATGAGATGAAACAAAACAAAGAAACTATTACCATCAACTGTTTGGTATTTTTGGTATTTTCCTTGATCGAATACCTACTTTTTAATCAGTCATAAAAAATATATTTATTAATTAATTCATTAGTTCATTATGTCAGCACTCCCGAAACTCATTCAGCCAAAGATATAAAGTTACTCCAATATAAAAACATCAGAGCCACCTACAGGTCACGCCATGAAAATGCCGTATCAGTATTCTGGAGATCAAAAATACAAATATTCCCTGAAATGTTTAAAGCCAAACAAGTTTATACAGTAACAACTTTACAGTTCAATCATTAAAATGTGTGTGATTCCCCAGAGACCGTACTGCTACTTCCTGGGCTCCTGCACAGCACCAGTTACCTATTTGCCGTTTGTGTATTTATTGCGAAGCAGATTAGTTTAAATGTTTTAACTACTGTCCCCCTTTTGCGTTACGGAGTTAGAAAATCTGATTTAAATCTAACCACATTGTCCACACCTTGTGTATGAACACATTTGAGTTGATTCCCCTCATACAGGACCGCCGGGGAGGACACCGGAGGAAGGAAAAGAGGGAATATAAATCTGTGGAATGAAAACTATGTGGAGCAAATCCATGGTGTGTGTGTTCATCTGGTGTAGATCACAAACCAAAAAGGTCGAACTGCTTTGCATCCACACCTTTTATTTTGTTATGTACTTAATGTGATTTTAATTTAATCCCGATCACTCAATGCTAGAAGTTGTCAGCGTCGGTTTCACTTGCTGTGCCTTAAAGCATTTATTAATGCCTCACACACACACACACACTACTGAGAATAATCCCCATGCAGAGAAGGTATGCCATCAACAAACATGATCCGGTCTCCACCTGCTTCTGATGCATTGTACCCAGAGCGTTGAGGGCTTAGCTGGAGGCAACATGTCTCGTCTGGTCCTATCGGGAGACGGGGCGACTAAAATGCTGGCAGATAGTCTGCACTGCTCTGCTCCTCCGACATGTAACCAATAGGTTATCACTGTAAATACAGCACATTTAGGAGATGGGTCACTTCCTCTTTCCTCTTTCATCAGTGATTTTTGTTGTTGACGAGACTGAATCCCAACTGTTGTGTGAAGAGGTCACAGCAATGCTTTGCGTCGTGTTTTGTGTCAGTCTGACTAAAATGAAAAAAATAATAATGAAATCCTCTTCATGCTTTCTTCATCCACTGTTGCACCTGCATGTCTAGACAACTTAGCCTGCCAATGAATATTGCAGATGCCTTACCAAAAAAAAAAGAACTATGTTTTGGTTTAATTGGACTTTTTGTTTTGCTTTGGACTGACATGTGACCCAAAGCAGTGTCGGCTCAGTTTCTTTCAAATCTATTTCCTGATGGGTACCTTCTAAAGTGCAATTTTAACAAAGTACATATCTTTCCATGAACACTGTACACTGCTGCTACATAGTGCTTGTTCTAATAAAACTCAACGGATGAGTGTGGTTTATTTTTAAAACATAGGCCTAAGTCAGTCGACATAAAATCCGTTGTTGCAGCTTCAATGTTGTCTGAAGCAGCGCTTCCAGTTAACATAAAATAACTGGAGCTGCTATCAATGAATATAATATAATATTACATTTATGTTCAAGTCTATTAAAAAGCAAGAACTTTACTTAGAAGTTTACTTTTCTGACCGTTTAAACAAAATAGAAGCATTATTTGCTCTTATTCTATTTGTGTAGAAACAAGTACAATTTAATTATGTTAAGTATCAATATATATTTTTTATGACAATGTAGACTACAAAAAGTATCATTTAAATCACAATATGAGTCAGATAAATGATTTTCCTATAAATTATTTCCAGCGTATCCTTTTTCAAACAAACAAAAACAAGTGTTTGGCTCTATAAACACTCGTAGAATAACACTGGTTGGTAGGATTGACATGTGTCTCGTCTCTTAGTTATTGAAATGATTACATCAGTGCACCGGCCCAGAAGTCACACAGCAAGACACGCGGCCTCGTGAAGTGATGGCCGTCAGGTGGTCGGCTCCATTCAATGCTCCAAAATGTTCTCCCCGTCATGTTTATTTGTACGACCATTAACAGAAACGGACACTTGTCGACATCTAGCGTTTGGTTTATTTGATGGATTCAATATTAAATATATCACATGGTATTATGAGGCACACTGCAAAACAAATGGCAATAGACCAGAAGGATGGGAATATAAAATAATATGTTATATCTATTTTGAGTATCAACCACATACAGACAGCAGGTGTACTGTAGATTGCATGCCGACAGATGGAACTGGGGGAAACTAATTCGACCTATCCGTAGATCAAAATGCAGACTATAATTTCAAATATAAGACGAGTCAAAATTATTTCTCCTTTACAACTCACTTTAATTTTAGAGTTTACCAGGAAGGCAGGTATCTGAAGCAAATTAAAAGATGAAGCTCTTCTATTGGCTCTATACAGCGCAGTGTAATGCTACTGTGGGGAGAACAAAACAAATGAAGAGAACTGGAACCTAAAAACATCTGCATCCTGATTTTAAAAAAGGGAGGAAGGTCCCAATAAAGCAAGACGACTAATGTGGATTAATACAGCATACAACTATTCTGTAAAAATTAAATGTGGAAGTGCTTCATATTCTTCACTTCTCCGATCTCATTTGCACATTTGCTTAAATATAGTATGTTGTTCACTCAAGTTCTAGCAACCTGAAGACAACATTTCAATGTATATTGTATTCTTAATAATGAGAACATTTGTCACCTCACAAATACTGCTCTGACCTATTTCAGACACTGTACGTAGAGTTATAATGGATCATGACCTGCCTAGTGACACACAGACGTATAAAAATATACCGTGACCTCAAAGCATCCACTGGCAGGAAGACTGCATCATCCACAGCATCATCGTGACTGGGCATCAGCTGGTATACGTGACGAGACAGGGTGAAGCAGGTGTTGGCTTTACTTGGTGGAGGCCATGATCTTGATGTACTGAAGGGCGCTGTGTGCCGAGTCGTTGTGAGCGTTGCTACAGGAAATGCCGGTGCCGTGGCACACGGTGACCGGGCAGGTGGACAGCTCCGCCAGGCACTGGTACTGGCCGTTCACCGTCAGCTCGTCTGCAAAGTACAACAGCAAACTTTACACCCGTCACACGACCCACAGAGATACAGAAATGAAAAATCATTTCTTCGTGGGATTCCCATTCAGCCGATCGGGCTTCCTCTCGGCCTCCAGCCCAGGAATCGGTTCAGATCTGCCGTCATTGAGGACGTTGCAAACCACGAGTTGTGGTCAGAATACCCATTAAACGTACTTATAGTCAGTAATTATCTATCTGTAAAGTAGTTTTCATTTTTAGTGGCATTTAATTCAGTGCTACTGATATCAGCCTCAGTGTTCACCGTCCACTCCCCCACAGCTGTATCAGAGGTCTAATAAGCTACTGCAACTAATTATAGACATCATTTGAGTATTTACAGCTGGTTTTATTAATTCCTCACAGCCGTTTTTACCCAGTCAACAATAAACACATTTGAACTATCTACTGCTGTTGTTCTATCGGTAGATCTACCATCAGGACTGGAGCTGACCCGAGTGAGAGAAGGAAAGCACCCAAGCAACACTAATGCAGTGTGTGACTTCTTACCAATGTTGAAGTACGTGACCTCAAAGCCCTGCTCCATGGACAGCTCCAACATCATCTGAATATAGTCTGTGTTGGGAATGCTCAGTGGGTTTCTTCTCAGTAAAGAAATACTCTCCGCTGATGAGTTCCTCAAGTTCTCAAACCGGACGCTTGGTTTCGGCATCTGAATAATAAAAATGTCACACAGTTTAAAAATGTTTAACCGTAAGAGGATGTGCTAAGAAATGTTGCAACTGCCTCTAGTCTCTTCAGAAAAGTGAGAACTATTTGACTGACCCATGTGATTTCAGAACAGCCCGACAGACTTTGAAGTTTTGACACCATTTTCTCTGCAGCCGTCTTTTTCGCTGCCTTTTTTGAATTTCCCATCGCTGTCGAAACACAAGACAAGAGATTGAGAACGGGATGAGCGGCAGCCCTTGATGGCGGGTGCGTTGATAGATTTGACACGAAGTGGCCCGACCCTTCTCTGACAGGGACTCCAGTCTGCAGGTAACAGTGAACTCTCTCTTGTGTGGCGGGCCAGCCTCCATTAAAACGGTGTATTCAGGAAGACGCCATCCCCGCTGCAACGCCAATTCCTGCGATGAAAAATAAGAGAACGGAATGACAATTAGGAAAAAAGTATTTCAATTCATAATATTTACTGTGCATTCAATAAAGACACACACACACACAATTAACACACCTGCAGTATCCCCACTGAGTTGGGATGGTTGCTTGTTTCCGCTACAACACCGTTACTCTCAGACTTCACAGGAGAGTTGCTGTTGAGGATTACATCATAGCAGTTATTATTATTATTATTATTATTACTACAACATCACGGCAGTTACCAACCACAGCTGCAACTAATTAAAAGTCACTGGGGCTGTGAGTCGAGCAGTTTTAAGGTCGGATTTGCAACAATGCAATGCTAAAGAGCTCATAAAAGATAAGGTTTTGACGTACAAAACTTATTGCTGCACCTAATGATTATTTTATCATCTAATCTGCAGATTTCTTTCTTCATTAATCATCTCAAAAAGTTATCATTTAGAAAAAACATTTATAATTATAAAAATATATATATATAAAATATAGTATATATATATATATATGCATACACACACACAGATATATTATATATATAGTTATACTAATACATTAGTTCACTATCATAGAAGACAAATATTCACATTTGAGATTTTCTTTTCCAATTTGAATGATTCCAATCAATTTAATTTCAATAATAATTTCATCTCCACTCACATTTTGCCGGCATCTATCTGCAGAATAGTGAGGGCAGCCTCTGCAGCCTGGTGTTTAGCAGCCTTTTTACTAGGACCTTGACCTAGTAAAACAATACACACACACACAAAACTACAGATTATGTAATACATCAGATATCAAATACTACCATGACCTCAAGTCACACAAAAAAAGGTGTGTTCTGTAAAACAGGGTGAACCCTGGTTGCTACTGGAAAGGACATAGACAATAACAGAGACACGTGTTTCTTTTTGAAGAGCCTCCTGTTGTTTCAAGATGGCAAATGTAAAGACTGTTTTTTTTAGTCACACGCAGAGCTTTGCAAATGCTTTTCATCCGCTTCTCTGGACCTGCACTACTCTATCCCTGAAGTGAGATATCTCAGTTAAAAAACGAGGCATCGAGAGAATATATTTAAATGGTATACTGCAGCACAGACTAACTAACAATGAAGCAGTAGTGACACATAATTAGTTGAAAGCTGGAGCGCTCATTCTAAATGATCAACGAATGACCTTTCAAGTCAAATTAAAATGTTAATGTTAATGTTAATCGTTTTATTTGAAGAGGGACAATGCACATTAATGAACACTTTAGACAGGTTATGTTTTCAGTGTAAATATGCCAGATTATAGCTGCTTCCATATTCCAGTGGCGGGCAGCAGCAGGTGGGCCAGTCACGTACCTGTGCAGCCGACTTCTCCGATTTTCACGCTGAAGACAAAGTGGGGTTGGTGAGCCTCTCCTTCGGCCTTCTCCATCACATACACGGGAAGGTTGCCGCTTTTGGTGCCATGTTCATGCAGGATCTGTATCGGCGTCTTCCTGGGGTTGGTCCTCGGCGTTTCATGTGTATTCAAGCTGTATGGAACGAGCGCCACAAACTTAGCCAAGACCAGATGAGCTGGCCTGTTGCTGTTGGGCGGCTGCAGTAAAATATCTGAGCTGCCAATCAGTAAAGCTTACACAGCACATATAATGAATGCCAAAGGTAAAAACAATTTACAGTATTTAGATGCCAAATAATTCTTCAAATAATAATTTTTCTTAAATACAGTTTATAGATCCTTCCAAAGCTCACTGACAACAACTGCCAGCTGTGATGTGGCTTAAGTCCAGTCTCCATGTCCAGACTTGACAAATGTTTTACAAGCCTCAAGCTCTCCTGCTGTGAAACGGACACACACTCAAGGTCTCAGTACTCTATGCACATCATTTGTACATTTGTAATAATGCTGACTTTTGATATCTCCCACAATTGATGAGAAGACATGGCAAATCTATAAGCATTAAAAAACAAAACATTGAAGGAGCAGGAACAAGTTTACATGTACATTGTTAGCCTCTAAAGCATAATCATGTTGACCTGAAATGCTTTTGATCAGATGTTTCTGATGCAATATCATCATCAAAATCATCACGGGCTATTTAAATTTCAAATGATTTCTTCTCTTTTACTTATTTTTTATAATGGTGCAATGAGGGTTTTTTATAAACATGAAAACACACTACATATATTTGTTTTAACAAAATCCCCAGTTTTGCATGGATCTATGACAGCTTACCTTCATATTCTATAAACTCCCCAGCCCTATCCACCATTAAATGTCCATACAATGCATATGAAATGTTATCCTCGCACTTTACTAACAACAGAAATGTTTTGGCCTCAGCCTCCCTGCACATGTCCACTGAACACTATTAAAGGTGTATGTTGAATTTAACTGAGGTCTTGCTTGTAGTTTCTTCGGTAAACAATGAAGAAAGTATTGCTGAACGTTTTAATGAATAATTTAAATCTAAAAGGGGAAAATACTAACAAACATACAACTGTAGAGGATATAATTAATCGAATTTAGAAATCAAAACTATTACGCATGAGAAAAAGAGGGAGAGTCTTTCCCATAATCAGAAACACGAGTGACAGGTTCACCTGGAAGCCACGCATATCAGCTACCGCTGTGACGTCATTTATATCATTCAGATTGTGTGGCTCATTAACCTGTACATGTCGGTACCGGACGCGTTAGAGAGGTACGGGAAACGTAAGAGTGGTACCTAACGCGTTGGAGGTACCGAACACGTTAGATAGGCACCGAAAACGTTAGAGAGATACCGGAAGCGTAAGAGAGGTACAGAAAACGTGTAAAATATGTACAACTTCTATCGCTCGTATATTAAATAACATGTATGCGATTGTTCCCTGAGCTTCATTGGTAATATTTAACGGGAGCTTACTTGAGCAACTTTAGTTTCTTTTTGTATCATGTTAGCTATACATGGTATATTGTTATAATGATCGCAGGCTATTAGTTAAATGGTGTCAGCGTGCTATTGTATATTTACAGCACACCTTGAACGTAGCATGAGTAATAAAACAACAAACCTCGTGTCCGCGGGTGCTGTCTGATATCCTTCTTGAGACATGTTTACACTGTTCTGTCCTTTTGTTTGCGAGCTGATTAAAGATTATGTTGCGGGCAAATCTCAGACACCACTTAAATATATTATTGTGGGCATCTAGTTTTGCAATTAGGGAGAATGTGAAATGGCCTGAAGATGCTACCAATTCTTCATTGAAACCTGGCCGGGGAAAATACGGAATGTAACATCATATCAACATCCGGGTCACACACGGATCATCTGTCGGGATATGAAGTGTTTACCGCCCCCAGCTGGTGGTGGTGGCCGTGGACATCTCTGCATGTCGGCAGCCCTTACCGTCATGTCGTTGTGTTGTGTACACATATGTTCCCTTTTAATGAAGTGTATTGTCTACACTGGGGTCCATATTCTGGAGCAGGACCTCAAACCCTGGTCTCTAGAAGCAGCAGGGATGCTAGAGTTACAGCAGGAGAGGCATGCGGTTTTGCTTACTTAAAGCCCCATCCAGTCCCCCCCAGCACTATGGCAGCCACAAGGATGGCTCCGGCGATGGAGCCTATTATTAGATTGGTGGCACTAGGACCTGTAAAGGGTTATGGAAAAAGACATGAGTTTCTATACTCACTTACTGTATAAATAACATGTAACTGTATAATGACGATTTCACATGGAACAGAAAACATAACCATAGTACTTGTACAGAAAAATGACTGAAACTGAGTTTGCATGCCCCCTTTAGTGTGTAACATGTGGATAATGAAGTAGAGGCCCTGGGAATCTTTACATGTATCTGGTGTCAGTTGAGGTTGTGATTATCAGTGGTTTGTCCGTTTAGGTTGTGCAGACGACTAGATCCTGGGTATCCATCACTATCAAGCTATAATCAAACACAGATTGACAGGTGATGTGCATATGTGGTCTGCAGTATGAGCAGTAGAAATGTTTTAAGGGTCCCAGTCACCACACAGCCTACCACTGACTGACAAGCCAGGTCACTAACTGGACATTTCAGGTCTGTTTTCCACCTAAATGCCCCACATGCCCCAGAAAGGAGAGGATCACAGGAGCAACACGTAACGACTAAGAATTAGAGAAAGAAAAGGAAGAGGAAGAAGAGGGAGGGTGAAGAAAGAGGCGTGTAGTAATGGGGAGTAGGAGGGGGAGGAGGAGGAGTCCATCAATCAATCACACAACACTGAATACATCCAATCACATGACAATTATATGGTCATCACCAACACACGAAAACACAAAGCCACCTTTTATACGAGCTCAGGCCGGCTCACGAGACCGCCCGCACACTGAGGCACCACTATGAGAGGAAGAGCTGTGAAAGGGTTAAAGATGCTTACTCTATTCCCCACCCTGTGCCTCCAAAAATCACCCCCAGGGCCAGAATGGTCCTGCTAGTGCCCCTATCAGCCTGTTAGTGGCCACGCTCACTGTGCAGAGGAAAAAGCATTATTACCACCCTGTCAAAAACAAACAGCAGGCGTCTGCTTCAGAGTCATGGATGAAGTGACACGGTTCCCTCTGTGACGCTGTCCACCCCCTTAGCCACCTCGCCCGTCCCCCCTGTGGTCAAAGTGTCAGGTGTACAGCTTGAACTGTGTGTTCATTTCATCTTCTAAAAACATAACACATGTAACGCTGTTGTTTTATTCTCCTGCAGTCGCCATCTTACTTGGAAAGTCTTCATGACCCCAGTACACCTGTGAAACTGTGTGCTGACTCCGATCTAACAGTGTGACTGACAAGGACAACAACGAAAATACAAGTCTATAATTCAGCGTAAAACTTGGCTAAATCAAATCAGTGTACATAAAGGTGTGTGTTATTCATTTTATCGGACAGCAGAGGTTGAAAGAGGTGAAAAGTGATATGAAGTGTTTACCGCCCCCAGCTGGTGGTGGTGGCCGTGGACATCTCTGCATGTCGGCAGCCCTTACCGTCATGTCGTTGTGTGGTGTACACATATGTTCCCTTTTAATGAATTATTATATGTTTGGATTAATTGATCACTTTTAAGAATGTAATAGACTGGAACAGAATATTTTACACTTTAAAGAGTGCATTTAAATGAAACTACACAATAGTTGCACAATGGCAGTGTGTGTATATAATTTATTGCATCATTGCTAGAACATGTATGTATTTTACTTTGTAAGATTACATGGATTTTTGATGTGTGACACCTGTTTTTATACAATGATATTTTCTATAAATGGTAACACTAATAGCATCACATTCATGTCTCAAATTAAATTAAAAATAAAATAGAAATAATGAAGTTGGTTGTTGCACATACATCCGGATCAATGTGAATGATTAGCTCAAACAATTCATTGAAGTTCAACATTAAAACTGTAAATAGAGGAGGAGAGTTGAACGTGTGTGTTCCCGTTGTAAATTTTTGAAAAATGTCTAAATTCAAAATGCATTAGAAATGCAGCTGGCTCAGGTATTGTTATGAAAATTCTGCGATATAACAGCTGAATTATAATTGTGAACATGGTAATGTAAGACAAAAACACTCTCATGGATCATCTGATTGTTGTCGTCAGTGCAGCAGGCTGGGAGGAGGGGCTTCAGGGATCGGAAAGACCACTTTCTTCCTCAGAGAGAACGCTGGTTGAGGCATCGGCGTTCTTTCTCCGGCAGAATCAGTCTTCTGGCTAACATCTGCATTTACTTTGGTCAGGATGGACACAAGATCACAACCCCTGGAGGAAAAAAAAAAGCTACTGTGAAATAGTGAACAAAAAAATTAAAAAATACACCAATAATTAGATATTCTCTCATCTCAAACTATAAAATATCAAAAAAGTAATTAAAATCACTCAATTAATTTATATATAAATCACAAAAGAATGACTAATAACAATAACAAGAAATACAAATACTCAATTTGAATCATTAGACCTGCATTCAAAATGTTATTTTAATACAGTAGGGAAGTATTAGCGACAAAATGTACTCATAATGCTAAATACCCTCTGTCGGTGTACATTACCATATTATTGGATTAATATCATTGACCAATCAATATGCAACCGGTGCTTTCATTTTGTTGTTTTTGGAGCTTATTTGAACTATTTTACCATTCACTATTTTGTTACTGTTTATGTATGTTTTGATTGCTACATATTTTAAATGGATGAAGTCCAATATTTCCTAGTGAAATCTAATGGGTTAGAAGTATAAAGTAGCATAAAATGGGAACACTCAACTAATACTCACAACATAAAATGTTTTACTTATATGTAGTACTCAAGTAAGTGTACTTTCCACCACTAAAATAACAATCACATCATCCAACAGTATCTGATATTTTGCTTGACTAACCTTGGCACCATCTGGAGAAGGTTTTGGCACACTGACTGAATAAACCATGAGCCGTTTTTCTTGTCTCTCCAAGAGACAAAAGACGGAACGGTGGCCATTGCCAGCAGGAAATCTGCATCTGATGGGATGGAATCATCTTCTATAAAATCATCGCTGCATGCAGGACCATCAGCACAAATGGTGACAGCCTTCTGCTGGCCGGTGCCCTGGCAGGCCTGGATAAAAAACAGCTTTGGTTTGTCTACCAAAGAGGCGCAATTTGACCCATTGAAAGGTTTCTTCAGATCCTTAATCGCAACGAGGGAGCCGTCCACGCCGTACACCCCCCCATCCTTGCCGTGGCTGAGAATGCAGCATACCACACAGTCCATCAGACTATGGTTTCTGCTGCCGAGCTCCCGCAACGCAGACAACATCTCCGTCGACGTACAGTCCGTCTTTATCTCTACGACAAAGCCGAGCCACGCAAACACGCTGCGCAGAGACTCTGGAAGACACAGTCACATGTAAACATGCAGCAAGAGGCCTGGACACACACAGAGCACCGGTTGGCACCAATTACACATCAGCTCACCTTCATCGAGGAGGGTCCCTTCCCGTTTTTGGAGAGAAGTTAGTGGATTGAAGTTGTGGTTGTTTACTATCAAGCAAATGCCTCTCTTTTGTGCAGTCATCGGATATATTCCCAAAGCCTACAGAGAAAAACCCGTAACCCGAGACAGGATTCAGTGGAACACTTGCATTTTCATACAATGATGTACTTTCTTTGCCACAAGTAACACGTTTAAATAAATAGCTGTTTTTATTCACAGCACACGCAGTGCCACGTTACTCATTGATTGAGCACGTGTACTTGTAGAAGAAATAATAACCCATCAAACACACCTCATTGTTCGTGTTTGTAGTCTGAGACGTCTGTGTTTCAGAGGCCTTGTTTTCTTGAGCATCTACATTCACTATGGAACAGACAATTATGGGAAATAATTACAATTGAATAGTTAAAAGTATGTATGTCGCTTCGTCACAGCTCGACACATAAACTACTTAGAATGACCTTCCAAGGAGTCACAGAGGCTCGTGTCAGTGTTCAAACCACTCAGTTCACGCGACAGGGCCACGCAGTCGTCTCCACCATGCGACACATTCAGCAAATCTAAAAAGCAAGAGGATACAGAGTAAATCCAAAAAGGTCTCAATTGAAACACAACTAACACAACACAAGACTCACCGTTAGAGATGTTGGAAGTATTCATATTGTACTGTGTGTGACATAAATGTTCATTAACACACAACATATGTCAAAATGTATTTGTCATATAGCTTTTAATTACACATTCTCACCTCAGCCAATGGTGCACATTTTTCTGAGAAGAAAAAGTGAAGAAATGCTTAAAAATATAATACTATGTTGAATGGAAGTGCACATTTTCTATCATTATAATAAGACATGTTTGAAAGTTAGAAAAACAATTCTGGTATTTTCAGTAAATCTGCCATTTGAAAGAATAGATTCCATCGCCTATGTGTCTTGATATTTTATTTATTTATATTTTCTATACTTTTTCACACCATGAGGGATACTATAATTAAAAGAAAAGTACTTTAAACACAGATATACCTCAGCATCAACATTATCTTAAAACATCCTTTTACCTGGCAGTTCACACGAGGCAGTCCTCTCCAGATTTAAAGATTGAGGGACCTAATAATAAAAATAAAAAACATACAAATGGCAAATTGTAAGTTAATGGATACCCAGATAGGATAAAGTATCCGTAACATGACATGTGTAACTGCATGTCAAAGGGGCAATAATAAAATGATGGTAGAAATATGTCACAGAAAATCAAAGAGATTCAAAGCAATATCAAAGAGCATACCTGGTCTGGTTCCAGAGGGCACGACTTCGACCTCTGTCGAGTTGTTTCTTGAACTCCAGGACCGGTGTGAGGTTCTGTCGTTAGAAATGAAACAGGTAAACCAATAGTGTTGTTATTTACAGACAGGGTGACCAGCAAATATCAAAATTAGATGGAAGTGAAAGATGAAATATATGCAGCTCGAGAGCGAGGTGAACTGTTCCAGCATCCTCATGCTCCTCTCTTCATCTGCCTCAGGCTGTGACTATGTTAGGGGTTAGCTTGTGGCTGGGCTTCAGGCAGGCGTTAATATCCAGGTCAGTCATGTGAGTCCATGCAATGTTCCCTCAAGTGGCTCCTGGGAGGCCCTGTTGTTTATTCTGCTACTTTCCTCACCTCTTGAATTCTGAATTAAACTCTTTGAAAGTAAACCTACTGTCTCCGGTGTCAGCTGTGTATCCTCCTTCCCACTTTTGTTTTTTACAAGTAACATTTGCAATGAGATTATTGTTCCCGTGTCTTACCCTGCAGTTCTTTAAACCGGCTGATCTTGTTGTTCAACATGGGACAGACTGAGTGAAATATCTCCTCCAGTAAATTTAGATTAGTGTCACTGATGAGTGCCATGCGCTCCATCTCCAGGAAGACTTCCAGTGTAGACTGAAAACAAAGTGAAGCACATTTACAGGTCTACTTTATTTGACCAAAAGGGAATATGATGAATGCTTTATGGCAAAATGAGGAGTAGGTCAGATAAAATTAACATAAACCATTTTATTTTAATGGATCTTTGAGAACAAGAATGAACAATACTATTTATAAAATATTGTTTGTAAGTTCATGACTATGGATGTTTGCTTGAACACCATCTAACTCATGTCGTTCAAACATTGACACTCACATTTCCCTCCAGTTTTCTACGTGGAAGATCCCTGTTTAACAAGAACTTCACATTCTTCAAGTCCTCATCAGTCATCTTCTCAGACAGGTTGTAGAGCAGCTTCCTGGAAATAATAAGTGTAAGTAAAACAGTTTGATGCTGTTAAAGGAGGCCCGGCGCTTTACTGGACCAACAGGAGGTCAGCGAAGTACTTTATTTCTTTGATTAGTTGAATGATAAAGGCATCATGGCTGATACCCATGGGCTGTAATGAGGGTCAGTAAGAAGTGTCAAATTATATTCAGAGATAATCAGAAGTAGTCTCTTTATGTAATATTTATAAAAGAAAACTATTACAAATTAAAGTTTATGAATGCGTAGAAAATATTTTGGAATATTTAAATACAATGTGTGTTTCTTAAATATATGGTGAGGTTACACAAAAAGCAGTTTTATAATATTATAGTACAGATTAAATGCAGAAAACTGAGTGTGAGGGCCCAAATTCATCCTTACATCTTAAACGTATGGGTCGGTTGATTTTTGCATAACATCAACGCCGATGTCACGCTACAAATCTTTTCTACACACTCACACACGTTCATAAACAACGACTGAGAGAATTATTTCTACACAACATTTCACCAGCTCAAAATGATTTGAATGTAGGTTTTTCTATGAACTAGATCATGCGTGATGCTTCACTTCACAACAGCAACACAGAAGTCCACCTGTAAGGTGAGATGAGGCTCCTGGTGGTAGATGCTCCGTCAGAGAGCCCGAGGTCACGTATCAGCCGGCGGCGTTGGATGATGAGGAGAAGTTCAGTCAGCAGGTACGGGCGCTCGGCGGAGAGGCGGTCTTGATCCCCCAGACGAGAGAAGAGGTCACCGGCCGACTCCACGGAGGTCAGGTTTTGGTTCAGGATTTCAGTGCAAAGAAATGCTAAAGCTTTGACCTCGTCCTTATTCAGGGCCTTCCCCACATCTAAGAGGAGTCTCTGGAATTCCATTGTTTGTGCTAAAAAAGAGACGCAAGACAGCTTCACTCCAACGTCCGTGTGGCCTGACACCCAATGTGATACAACATGGGAGCTCTTCTTTATCCTCACAGATATAGAATGTTGATTATACTGGATGGGATTCTAGGATCTATTTGGGGATTTGTTTTGTATTAACCCCTTAGCCAATATGTGCATGTTGCAAGTGGTTTGACCGATGTGTGTGTGTGTGTGTGTGTGTGTGTGTGTGTGTGTGTGTGTGTGTGTGTGTGTGTGTGTGTGTGTGTGTGTGTGTGTGTTTGAAAGTTAGAGAGGAAGTGTAATTATCTCAAACATAATCACGACAGCCTGACATACCGTCACATGATCATATTGTCTCACGGCGACATTGTCACTATCAAACCGCCAAACACTTTGATTAGATTATAGTGAAATATTTTAATATTAAACCAGACAGACTTGATCAAGGTGTGTTACCGGTCTGGAGTTGAGGAGTTTTCCGCAGGTCCGACAACCGAAGCGGATATGTATTGTCCTCGTCAACAAACTCGATGTAGCCTATACTGAACGCAATTGAGGACTACTAATCGATGTTTAAATGAGTTATAACACACACGAGCTTATTAACGGAGACGTTGCACTCCGGGCGCAGTCCTCTCGAAACCAGTCCGGTAAAGTAGGAAGTGAAAAAGCGAAAGTGAAAGAGAAGCGGCCTGATGACAGATGCCGGCTCTCGCTGAACACACACAGTGTTAGAAGCAAAATACGTCTAGGTTTAGAAAGATATTTTGGTTTGGGGTGAAATAATCCATTTCTAGCAGAGCTCATAAAGACAATTAAACGCCATATTTTTCCTTTTTATGATCATTTAGTCATTTTTATTAAAGTTTGATGACTCTGTGTTCTTGGATATAGTCAACTAAATGAAGGATACAATACAGCCATGACAGGCTACATTCATTTATTTCTAAAATGAACAAATAAACAGGTATTCAATACAATTAGTACTTTTGATTCACGTTACAATGATAGCAAAAATAAACCATCAAATGTATTAAACTGCAGGTAACCATAACAACAATGTAGCTCTTCGTTCAGTGGCGTTAACTTACATGACTAAAATGATTTTTTTAAATGGATCACACTTTTATTTTCTGGTCGGCATTTCAAGGAGACTTGATATACAGTAAATAATAGAGGCGTCAGTTATGAGCTATTTGGACATCTTATCGTGCATTTTAACTAATAGTATACTAAACTCTTTATTGTGAACCACAGAGACCTTTTAGGTAAAGTAGCCCTGTCATATCCCTAAATAATAGTGAAAGATTATAGTAGTTAAGTGGCTAATTAAATCTTATAATCTTTAAATAATATTAACTGTTTCTCGGAGTGCGTTTGGGTTTGATCTTCAGGGTCTTGATGTGTCTTCTGGGTCTCACTCGGACACTGAGCCACGCCACGGTGTTAGATCCTGAGCTGTTCCATCTGAAGGACTAAAAGACCAACATACATACACACGCACACGCACACACACACACACACACACACACAAACAAACACTAATGCACGTTAGTGCTGATGGCAAAGGTGCATTTCAACTACTTTGTGTATTTCATCTTCTGGGCTGCTTGTGCAAGTCTTCTAGACATTTGTATTTATGCGTCACATTAACGCACTATAGGACATTTATCCCTGAACATTGCACATATTCTCTTTCATATGAATTGATGCACACCCTCGGATTAATGTTTTTACACATCCTGTACAGCTCTCTCATGCTATTATATTTCCGGCATACATGGTAGAGTTATATTGAACATAGTTGTTATGCAGACAGTATATTTGTTTGTTGAGCATCTTTTTCATATTTGTATTGTAATTGTATTGTAATGTATGTCTATCGGCTTACACTTACTGGACTTTCGCAGTATAATGATAATAATAATAATAATAATAATAATAATAATAATAACAATAACAATAATACATAATACATAAACAAATACATTAATACGAATAGAGAGCAGGGATATTAGTGGCGCTACATAAACTTATATGAAGAGGAATACCATGACTTACTGTCAGAGATGCGGGAGTGTAACGCGTGTGTCTCCGGCCCAGGCCGTGACTCTTGGACAGCACGCAGTCCAGATAAAGGTCCCAGAAGACCCGGGCCAGGTCCCAAAACAGCGCCTTGTGTTTGCTGTTGTCTGACGACCTGAGGAACCCCATCATGTCCCAGAAGGCGGGCACAGTGTCCGCGATCCTCGGGGAGCGCATCTCCAGCAGCAGGGCGGCGGAGGAGTCCCAGCACTGCGGGTTCGCCACGTGGACCGTGAGGGGGTCGACCTGAGCCGGCTTCTGGCTCTGCAGCCGCGCCGCACACATGCAGCTCAGCACAAACACTGTCGCCACAGGTGCGTTCAGGAGCACTGGGTCCATCTGCAGAAGAGCAACAGGTCACCTGTGTCTATAAGGTGAGTTAACTAAATACAGCGACATATTTAGCTATATTTAAAGCTCAGAAAGTTAACACCTAAACAAATTAAACACGTCTCTCAAAACAAATGTGTGTTTTTTACCTTAATCATCTATACATATTAGTCATTTAATTAACCAGGAAACTTACATTCAACAATTAGCAGAAAAGATCTGTAATATACCAGAAAACGGAATATAGGATCAAATATAAATGATGAAAATATGAATGATAAAAGTAATACAAAAGTAGTCTAAATAAAGGACAGTAATGAAATTAAATGTACTTACCACCAAAGCTGGGCCGACTAACAAGACTGGTGTTGATTGGAGCTTGGTACATATCTTTTGTGTCTTAATTGACGTCAATGCCTCCCTCCTTTGCGAGCAGTACTTTGCGAGGTACTACCTTTATATTTATAAATATATTTACTGCCTTATTTGTATAAGTTCAACCTTTAAAGAACAATTTTCTGCCATTATCAATTTTGCTGGAGACTTGATCATGTTCAGGAAATCTTGTTTATCAGCTATACTGTAATTATCTGATTATCTTCGTTGCATTATTTCTAAATTATTCATTAATTGATTAATATTGTGGGAAAAGTGCAAATCTAACTTCTGAATTTCCCTTGAAAGGGTACAACATATACATCTTTGTCTGAGGTTTTTCTTTGTACACTGATCAGTATGGTGAATCATAAAGTGGCTCTTCGAACTCAATAATGATCAATACTTTGAATTTATCTCATGTGGTTTCTTTCTACATGTGTCCAAAAATGAGATCATTCGAGTCAAGGGATTTCTTAATATTGCTTTGTTCAGAAGATCCTGCCCAACAGGAGAAGCTCTGTGTATAACAGTGTTGTGCTTAATGTATACCCAAGACATTTTCAGATAAGAAACCAGAAAACATCAGAATCTTTGGTGTTCTGCTTTCTGTAAAAAAATAGCTGAGTCATGAATGGTGTTTCGGTGAGTGGTGCACGAGTCACATTTCTATGCTTTTACTGAAATGTCACATGCATACCTGATCTCAAATGAAATTACTTTCTCAGTGAAGGTCAGGACTAAATGTACTGGGAAGGTTTTTTCCCCATTCATTTTCATTCTTCTGATGATGCAAGGCAGCAGACTTTATGACAATTTCCACTGCAAAGCCTAAATTATAACTTTTAAATAAAAAACATTTTCAGATTCATATTGAAACACAAAATGTGTTGTTAGGATGCTTCTCGACTGGAAAATAGGGTGGAATGTTCACATTATTATTATTATTATTATTATCTCCAGAAGGTATTATTTAGTGAGCATGGGTTATGAGAGAATAATATTTTTAAGAGGGGGGATTTTTTCTCCACTGATCGTCAAAGTTACTGATTCCCAACTAAGGGTGCTATACATTTGTGCACATGCTATACCTTACACTTTGAAAAAACATCTTTTAAAGCAAGTTCTTCATCTTTTGTAAGAGAGTGTTATGCTGATCCAAGCAGTCTAATGTTATATTGTTGTTAAACAAACAAAAAAATCCATTGGGATGTTTTTTTATGAACTTTAATTAACTTAACGAAATATAGAATATTATGGACACATATAAGTCACCAGAATGTAGCAAACATTTTCAATATCAACTTTAATTTAAATATATTGTGTAATTCACTCAATTTCTTTAACATTTGTAAAGTTGACCTTGGGTCTTAACTTTTTACATGATATTAGAGCTCTTACACCAACTATTGTGGAAGTCTGGTAAGAGGGCCCAGAGTAGACCCAGAACACACTGGAGGGATTACATAATATCATACGGTGTAACTTCATATGGCATAATTTCATAACATATTGCGTTGTTATATATTGTGTTATTTCATATTGCGTAATTACATATCAATTAATTACATATCGCGTAAATACATATTGTGTAATGAATTAATTAATTTCATTGTTATTACATATTATGTTATTACATATTGCATTAGTACATATTGCATTATTACATATTGCGTAATCTCATATTGATAAATTCCTTGCGTCCCCCAGAAAGAGCTGGATAATATTGCTGGGAGAGGGGCTTCTGTGAAGCACTGCCCCTATGCCTGCTGACCCATGACCTGGCCCTGGATAAGCAGAGGATAATGGACGAAGGGATGGAATAATTGAACACATGGACATTTTAAGAAATCCCCTATTCAATATTTTCAAGTTTATATGTTGGGATCAATACCAATTAATATAACCATGTCCACACTTGAACTAGAGAGTTATTTGCCGGCTAACAATCACTTGGCTGTAGCTTAATAAAGGGCCACACATCCTTGTGGTCCCAGGGTCATCTTTGTAAACAATTGGTTGGACAGCGATATCAATGTCATCGTCAAACAAGAAACCGAATAATTATATTTCCCAAAATTTCAAATTACTTTAATAAGTTGTTTGTGAATATGTGATTGTTAAAAAGCCTTGAAGTAATAAAACTGACTCAGACCAATCTGAAGCAACTTAATATACGCAGCGGTCTTATATATATGTAAGTGCTTTCAACAATAATCCATAATGTGCAAGTAAAAAAATAGAGTTGCCGTCTTAAATCTTCAGTCATATATCTGTTATACTAAAGGAGATAAAATATTTTTAATAAGTAGTAATGATTCGGCAGGGAAAACACAGAAACGCTCAGATAAAATGTGTCAGTAGTTTATTCATCCGTCCAAATGTACATGATGCAGTGAGAGAGGGACACCAGATGATGAGTAACATGGAGGATTACAACGATGCCAGTGCTATGGCAGCACCTGGAACACACCAACTATCAGCTGGACTGGAAATAATAGCCCTGCACAAGAAAACTGTTCAGGCCTCGATATGTACAGGCACCATACAGTGTGTTTGTGTACGTGCGTGTGCATGTGTGAGAATTGAAAATATCAGACCAGATGAAAAACACACCAACAATTTTTTTCAGGTCCACAAATGTAAAAGGGTGCTCTCTCGCTTTTCATTGGAAATATTAATTCATTCTTTTTTTCTATTTGTCCATTCATAGTTTGAGTACAAAGCAAAGTGAAACCAGACATAGGAGTGGCCAAATAGATTCGTTGATTCGCAGAATGTTTTTGAAATTCCATGTTGATAGTAATTTACCCATACGTTTGTGCAATATCTCTCTTTGCATAGTAAATAAAAGTTAAATGTTTTTGTTGTTGACATGCACCTACCTTTTGTAGCATATTTTTCTTGCAGATTTTGGGGACTCCCATATAGAATTATAAGCCCACTATAGTGAATGCATGCAGCGTTACCGGAAGAGCTGAACTTGATTTCTGCTAAGAGTTTATGAGAGCAAAAGGTTAAGCCAGTATAGTGGGTGTTAATGAGGACTGTTACGTGAGACCTGGCTGGACAGATGAGCGCCTGCATGGACAGACGTTGTGCCCTCAGCAGTAGGAGAGGCACCGCTGGATGCAGACAGAGGGGAAAGTGCTCTGTGTGCAACAACATCCATATGTTCAGGTGATTGGTTCTTTGGCTTCTGCGTCACTGTTGAAGATACTCCGGGAGGGGGAGGGAGGGGGGTGTCCTGTGACATTAATCTCAGGCGATATCAGTCTGACATGCTTCTTTCTCCTCGACCGCCATGGCTACTCTGTCCGCTGAATTTCACCTTTGACCGAAAGCCCAGACAATGGCAGGAAGCTGCGCAGCGTGCAAATTACAATTTTGTGACCCAAATCCCTTTTTGTTGTTGTCAAGAACATTACCAAAAACACCCGCTATACAACATGCTAAGATTTAAAAAAATAAGATCATAAGCAATTGATGTTCTATTAAAATATGCCGTTATTCCAAACCTCGACTCTTCATTTATGTACAATTGTGTGTGTGTGCATTCACTCGGTGGTCTGCACTGCCCCTATGGGTCCTCACATGCAGCCTCCTTAATCATCTACAGCCCCTAAAACGTGAACTATAGGAGCTTCAACCATCTTTCCACTGGGTTTGGTTGTTTAACGAGGCTACCCCCTGTATTAGAAAATTCCGGTTTTTTTTCTTTGTAGGCCTATGTGTTTGCGGTGTAGCTTTCGTAGCCATGCAGAGCCCTGCAGAGAAGGCTCTTCATGCCAGGGGGCCAGCAAGCAGCACGCTTTTGTGCGAATAGTCATGCCAGGTGAGAGAGTGGTGTGGATTCCGCCTGAACGCCTGTGCACTGGCACTAAAGGATGGAAGAGGAGCTCTGTCACGTGAGAGATCAGGGTGGGGGTTTGTTACATGGGTGAGGTGGAGTTGAAAAGGCTGCATTTCTAACGTCCCTACGATGGAATTTGTTAAAATGTCCACTATGTCTTTTTCAAGTAAATCTAATGCCAAAGATCAGCAGTAATAAGTGCAGTCCAGCTGTCAGGTAGCCAACTAAGGGAGCCTTGAAGGAGTCCATCTGTGATTGCCGTCTCTCCTCGGGTTAAATGGCTGAAGCGTTGGGGTCGTATCGCCGTTTCTTCACATTTCTTACATGGAGACAAGAAACAGGAGTCAGTGTATGCTATAATACCATCTGTAACACAGCTACTGTAACCTGGACAAGCAACCACACTCAAATCTTCACTTTACAATAATAGACTCGTAAGTAAACTGCCACTAACAATTCATTAGCTATTGTTATAGCTATATACTCAAGAGAAATGATCTCCATGGTTATATAATTATTCGTGGACTTCCAAGAAGGGATGAAAGGCTGGTCCATGTTGAGCCAGTTTGGCCTTGACTGTAAAGAGGCAGTCAGAGGTATTTATATTCATAAATCTTTACATCCCAATTCATGATGATTGGTAGTTTGGTAAACAGGATGAAGACCATTTCTATTTTGGATCCATTCCACTTAAGTCTTCATATTTTCTTCTGCGTCCTGATTTGTGACACTGAGCATCGGAGAGTGATTTAAATGAAAACTTTCACCCAGTTTCAAATGAGCTAATGAATACATTTTGAAGGTCTATGAATATAGATGTCCTCTTTCGCGCTCTTGCAGGCAACTTCCGACCGGCGTGTTCGTGCAACATCAGTTTACAAGGTGAAGAAGTGTAGGAGACATTATTACCCGTTTTGATGGGAAAGACATTAGTTCCACTCAAAACATAACAATCTGGGAGGAAAGAGCTAACATAAAATACATTCTAGAGAAGAGGGAAAGAGGAGACAACCACATAAACAACAACCACAGCAGCAGCAGCAACAATACCGACGACCACAACAGTGGGACAACAACAATAGGACAACAGGAGTGATGCATAACCTCCCCGTACTGTGGCTTGCTGTGGGGCTTCTATCACTCTGTCATGCACCTGTTCCAATAGTAGGCCAGTTGAAGGTGGCACTATTGATGTGCGTGGTTCATGCAGTGCAATGCGCCGTGTCTGTACCAGGTCTATGAAGCAGGCAGCAATGGCAGCTGGTGTGGGCGGGGTCCGAGAGTCCTGCTCTGCTCTAGGGCGGAGCCTGGCCATCTCAGGTGGGTGTGGCCAGCCATGGCACAAAGGCTGCGGCCAACAAAAAGGGTCCTGGCTTCTGTCTCTGTCTCTCTGTCGCTCTCACCACTCCATTTAAAGTCTCACCCTCAAACAGTAACGGACTGAGAAAAAGATCATGGAGGTGATGAGAGCATGACAACCTGGACCAAATCAATCTGGGTTTGGCTCAGCCTTTGTGCAATGAACTGACCTCCTCCAAATCAACAAGTTAACATGCAGAAATGTTTCTTATGCTACTTTCTTTCCTTGTTTTTGTGTTTGTTTTGGTGAAGACCATGATGCTTTGGTGGCAGCAGTGTTGTATTTCTCACTTGTTTTTTACGTCTATTTAAATTAAAATGTGTAACACCCCTCTTGCTCGAGACAGCAGGATATTTAGCAGTAGACTTAACTTATTTATCTAGATATTAGAGACCTAGCTTTGGATTTCAGAGGGGAAAACGATTTCAACTTATCAATACAAGCATACACACGTTTAAAAAAAAGTATTATTAAGCTTTTAAACATATTGTTTCCCGTCTGTTATCAGGACTTAACATGCATGTCAAGCGTAAGCTCTGCCCGTCCAATCAGTTTGAGGTTCTGCTACAGATCAACAGACGAGCCCCACATGGAGCCCAGTGTCTCTCCAAATCACCCTTTACACATCCATCCACGCATCCTCCTTTATAAAAACCAGGACTGCACACCGGATGGAGTTGAGCAGTTTAGATATGCGCTCATCATGTGTTTGTGTATTGTCTACACTGGGGTCCATATTCTGGAGCAGGACCTCAAACCCTGGTCTCTAGAAGCAGCAGGGATGCTAGAGTTACAGCAGGAGAGGCATGCGGCGTTTTGCTTACTTAAAGCCCCATCCAGTCCCCCCCAGCACTATGGCAGCCACAAGGATGGCTCCGGCGATGGAGCCTATTATTAGATTGGTGGCACTAGGACCTGTAAAGGGTTATGGGGAAAAAGACATGAGTTTCTATACTCACTTACTGTATAAATAACATGTAACTGTACAATGACGATTTCACATGGAACAGAAAACATAACCATAGTACTTGTACAGAAAAATGACTGAAACTGAGTTTGCATGCCCCCTTTAGTGTGTAACATGTGGATAATGAAGTAGAGGCCCTGGGAATCTTTACATGTATCTGGTGTCAGTTGAGGTTGTGATTATCAGTGGTTTGTCCGTTTAGGTTGTGCAGACGACTAGACCCTGGGTATCCATCACTATCAAGCTATAATCAAACACAGATTGACAGGTGATGTGCATATGTGGTCTGCAGTATGAGCAGTAGAAATGTTTTAAGGGTCCCAGTCACCACACAGCCTACCACTGACTGACAAGCCAGGTCACTAACTGGACATTTCTCAGGTCTGTTTTCCACCTAAATGCCCCACATGCCCCAGAAAGGAGAGGATCACAGGAGCAACAACGTAACGACTAAGAATTAGAGAAAGAAAAGGGACAAGAGGAAGAAGAGGGAGGGTGAAGAAAGAGGCGTGTAGTAATGGGGAGTAGGAGGGGGAGGAGGAGGAGTCCATCAATCAATCACACAACACTGAATACATCCAATCACATGACAATTATATGGTCATCACCAACACACAAGAAAACACAAAGCCACCGGGACGCACATACGGGCTCAGGCCGGCTCACGAGACCGCCCGCACACTGAGGCACCACTATGAGAGGAAGAGCTGTGAAAGGGTTAAAGATGCTTACTCTATTCCCCACCCTGTGCCTCCAAAAATCACCCCCAGGGCCAGAATGGTCCCTGCTACTGCCCCTATCAGCCTGTTAGTGGCCACGCTCACTGTGCAGAGGGAAAAGGAGCATTATTACCACCCTGTCAAAAACAAACAGCAGGCGTCTGCTTCAGAGTCATGGATGAAGTGACACGGTTCCCTCTGTGACGCTGTCCACCCCCTTAGCCACCTCGCCCGTCCCCCCTGTGGTCAAAGTGTCAGGTGTACAGCTTGAACTGTGTGTTCATTTCATCTTCTAAAAACATAACACATGTAACGCTGTTGTTTTATTCTCCTGCAGTCGCCATCTTACTTGGAAAGTCTTCATGACCCCAGTACACCTGTGAAACTGTGTGCTGACTCCGATCTAACAGTGTGACTGACAAGGACAACAACGAAAATACAAGTCTATAAGTCAGCGTAAAACTTGGCTAAATCAAATCAGTGTACATAAAGGTGTGTGTTATTCATTTTATCGGACAGCAGAGGTTGAAAGAGGTGAAAACCGACCCGTGGGTCCTTCGTCCTGAGTGGCCTCAGGCTCTTTAGGCGGGTCAGGCATGCTACAGTCCGTCCCCGCCCAGGTGGTGTCACAGGTGCATGTAGCTTCATTGTTGCACACCTGTACAGATCAGACAAAAATAGATGAGGCGACGAGGGAAACGTGCGAGCTGTAAATAAAGTTGCTGACACACTGGGATGCTTTTTTGGGAACCATCTGGATTTTTCACCCACAGTTAACAAAAGATCCCACATAAACACTTACTACACTGTAAAAAGTTTATAACGATAAAGACACATTTCTGGAAACTGATCCAGATGAGATTAATTATATCACAGAGCTACAACTGCATTGTAAGCCAGGTCAGCTGCTTCGTTAAGACGGATATAATTATGCAAACTACAGCAGAGCCAGTCTACAGGCAGAACTTAATCTAATTGATTGAATTACACAACAACAGATGAACCAGAATGTATTGGAACCCAATCGGCCTTCCTCACAGCGGACGTCTTGACTTGTCATAGAAGGAATAGCACAGGTGTTAGTAATAACAATAACAATGGCTCTGTTCTATAAGTGTCCCAGTAAGTCATGACAGTATGCACAACACAAAACCCTGAAACCAAAGCAGTTAAATAGAATTTAGTCATCGTAAATTTAAAATGAAATGTTATTCTGTGTATAATGTTTGCTATTTTTACTGGTTTATTGCATTAAAATATATTTGTTTGAATTTGTTTGGCTAAGTGCTGTTTAATTATTAAAAAAAGGATAAGTAAAAGACTTTGAGCTACATTTAAAAACAAAAAAACACACAGTTTATTATTAATATTATCATAATATATTATTGATGACTACATTTCATCTAAGTGTGCCAGTGGCAGGGTGCTGGTATTACAGTACATGTTGGTTCCCTAGACACAACAATAAAAAACAGTTACGTGATATGATGAAGTGAAGCCTTGCAAGACCTCAGAGAGCAAAGTGTAACTTGTGTGTCAGTGTACAGCAGGACTCACCCCGTGGGCAGAGCACACCTGTCCATTAGGTCCACTAGGGCAGGTGCTCATATTGAGTGACTGGATTGGCAGACACTTGTGGTCAAGGCACATCATTGACGGCCCACACGGAGACCCATCCTCCACGTAGCCTAAATCAGTCTCATCATCCAAAAGGACATGGCCGCCACTGTGACGAGAGGTTGGAGGGACGGAAAGATACGGAAAGAGGGGGATGGAGCATAAACTCTTACATGAAAGATTAAACCAGAAGAAATGGATCACGGAGGACAGTGACATGTTATATCAGCTCGTAATATCTGGCAGTATACAAGGATTTACCTGCAGTCTACCAGTCTGCCTTGAGGGTTGAAGGTGGCTAAGGTGATGTCTCCTTTCATCATGCCGATGCGTGGGTTGCGGCCGATGTTGGTACACAACAGGTACCCACAAAACACATCACTGAAAAATACAACACAGAGGAGTCTTTGCAGATGCCAATCGTCCACTTATCATACATTTTGCCTTGTCAGGTCTTCCTTGTTCTAAACACTTTAACTTTATTCCACATAGTTAACTCATTATAAGCATTTTAGAATCAAGGTCACGACATACGGAAAGTATGAGCCGGCAATTTGGTGACAAGATGACCCACTGAACGCTCGCCACTTTAGAGAGCGTTCAATGAGTACATCTTGACACAACAGTCCCCTCACAGTAAGCTATTAAAGGAATGATTCACCCTTAAAATGACCATTTATAAATCAATTACTCACACTGTGTTACCTTGACTCCACGGTGAACTAAATATCCCAAAACAAATTAAATCCTTGATGAATTAAAAATTAAACTCTTCCGCCACTACCATGTCATGCAGGACTCACAATGCACCTGAAACACCAGCATACAGCTGGATGAATGGGATATGGCCTAAACTGCAGGAGTTGTGCCAAAGTGTGAACAGATGTGTTGATGTGTCGATATAGTTTTGCTGTTGTTATCCTGGCCTCCATTCACATCAATTCATCAAGGATTTACTACATTTTCGGGTTCTTCGTTCATGGCGGTGGCATGAGAGCAAAAAAAACGTGTTCTTTAAGAATACGTAAAATGCGTTGAGTAATTGATATACAAACTGTTATTTCAATGGTGAAGTATTCTTTTATATTTGTGGCCAGTTGTGAAAATCATCTTGTGTTGAAAAGTGGCCCTGCATTTCAAAATGGATGTATTTAGAGTCTTGCTGCAAAAACTATATCTCAGATTTAAAAAAAACGGTTTAAAAAACTCAAAAATAAAGGAAATATGCAGTGATATTGAGAAGGCTGCAAAACAGCACATTGTGCTCTGTGTTGCCTTCTATTGGTTGGCTTCAAACCATCTTTAACAAACCAAAAATTAACCAATGTAGAAATATTAAGTACTGCCATGCTGATACTGTGGGAAATACCAGAGTGACTCTAATTTGTCTTGAAACTCACTGTTTGCTACACTGGATCCATTTGTCTCCATCTTTTCCACAGTTGCCCTTCTCTGTGCCCTCTGTGTTCAGCTTCTCATAGCAGAACTTCTCCGAACCTCCGGCCTCTGGGGTAAAGAAAAGAGGCATGACCTGCACAGCACTGACTTCAGTGAGTCTCCTTTCATGCAGTGTCTCTGTATGATGATACTCTGACACTTCACTATGATGAGCTGATGCGAGCCAAAGGAATGTTCATCTTACTTGACCCCCAGATGTATTTACACTGGTTTTCTCTGGTCTTGCACTCTCCGGTATAGCAGCGTCCCTTCGGGAAGGAGAAATAACAGCATGGTAAATACATTTTTCAGTCAGCTCCTCCCCAAACTGTTATTCTGATGCAGGACTGCTTCATTTCTGATGTCACCCGGTGCCTACCTGGGTTATCTGGCAGAGGTAACCGTCTTGTTTATGGAGATTGGGAGGGCACTGCAAACAGTCACAAAACAACACTTCTTTTTAATCATGCACATTATATTAAATGTTGAAAGAATGAGCATTTAAAAAACAAAACAACTGTAACAGTTTAAGACAAGGACACCTGTCCAGAGTCTCCAGAGCAGGTCTCTGAGATATCACAGTCGTTCACAGCATAGCGGCAACTGTAACCTCGTGGATAAAACTGAAAAGAAAAGGAGAGAAGATAAAAGTCAGAGGTAAAAATTATTTTGTTTTGCTGTAAAACTTTTCAGGTCGTGACCAAACTCCTACCAGACATGTGTTATTGCAGCACGGGCCATCACTGCAGTGGGCCCCGTTGGCGAGGGAGCACTTCTTGCAACAGTCCTTGTAGCACTCCTGAAAATAAACGTTGGAAAGCGCCTCATCCATCTAAACAAACAGACGACAACAAACGGACCTGACGTCCTGGAGTAAAAGACACGTACCGCTCTCGCTCCGCAGTCGCACTCCTCTCCCACCTCCACAAATCCATTACCGCATTCTGTGGCCTCGTAAAGCTAACAGAAGAAGACAGGCGGGTGTAAACTGCGCTGCAGACGTGTGATTCATGGCAGTCGGGGCAAAGTTGTGAGAGTCTGACCTTAGTTGGCCTGTTAAACAGACACGAGCCTCCACCTTTCAACAGGAACTCCTTGTAGTCTGAGATGCTGCATTTGGAGAATTTCCGTGGGTGTTGGACCCTGAAGAGAGAGAACACCTGGTGAGAATGAACCAGAACTGTAGGTGCAGACCAATCATGATGGAAGCGAGGTTCAAAATGCTGTTGGGTGCCGTGTGTGTGATGAGCAGCTTTCCAAGTTAAAGCATCTTATGCACACACACACACTGCTCGCCTGTTTAAAGCTATTTATTAATGACTACTGACACGGCTATCAATTAATGTTCACTGCACATGTTCACAAATTCTTCACACTGATTTAGTGTGAGACCTTTTGAGACCTTTTCAGTTCCACATAGAATTCATTTCCAGTCCCAATCCTACCGTCTTAAAACTGTATGATGAAAAACCGGTGGACATTATAATATCACATATTTGTCATTGCTTCCCATTTCAACTAATATAATTATTAAATTAATGTAACTTGGACCTGGATATGCGGCAGATGTTTTTTTTTTACATTAAATGTTCCTATTATGAAACGATGGGAACTCTACAAAAAAGATTATTGCACAATCACAATTGTATTTAATAAATGTATAACATATCCTGACAGCCAGCAATCAGATACATTAGTGAACTAACATTACTGCCTAAAACAGGAGAGAACATATTTCACATTTATAAATATTATTTACACTTCTTGTAATACCTAAATTAAATTATTCAAGACTTATTGAAGACTTATTGAAGACTTTTTTAAACCTGCAGATATCATTTGACAATTCTGTCAGAATATCTTGAGAACAAGTTCAGCGCAAGGATCACTTTACATTAAAATGATATAAAATGTGTCCATTAATTTACACAACTGCTACCTTGAAATGTTGTCTCCCAATTCAGCAAAGCACAGGAATAAAATAAATATAGCAATGGGAGCAGATGAAAATATAAGACAATGAATTACTATGATTTTTTTTAAAGCAGCAATGAAATGCCTTGATGTACAAGGAAAGGGAAAGGTGACTTGTATAATGTGCCCATTGTCAATGTCATCACATAACAGTAGTTGATAGAAGCGTACTGACCCCATTTATAAATTATACCTAGTATTAACATGCACTCATCAGTTTATTCTTTAACTGACTCAATGTTTAGTTATGAATTGTAAACAAAAGGTTTGATACTGAACAGAGGTTCTGAATAATCAGTAAATTCAAAACAGAACATTTATCTACAAGTTCTGCATTAATTCTCACACTCCAAGAGCGTAATTACACCTTTCGGTGAACATAAATAAGCATCTGTAATTGTACCACTATCCCGTGTGTGTGTGTGTGTGTGTGTGTGTGTGTGTGTGTGTGTGTGTGTGTGTGTGTGTGTGTGTGTGTGTGTGTGTGTGTCTCAGGGGTATGTCGGACATTACCCAGTGTCCTCCATTATGCAGCCGGTCCACGAGTCAGGACAACCACATTCCTCTGCAAACAGGAAAGAGAGGACAGAAAAACCACAGAAACAGACGGTGAGATGGACGCACTGGCAGAAATAGACAAGCATTTAAACACAATATGCAAACATAATTTATACTTTATCATCTCACTTCAAAATAATCAGTTGATTTAGTGCCTGAACTCCAGCTGAATAATTATAGTTTCCCCGACAATTTTCTCTCAAGTTTGGCCAGTTTTTGGACCATAAAAATAATCTCTCTGATGGTTGAGCTTCAAACATGGCATCTGTTCTGCATTCTGCCTCATTCGGCACTGTGATCTTAAAACTAATGGCATGAATCATCTGCTTCGAGCTTAAGAGTTGACAAGAGACAGTTTGGTCCAGTCAAAAGGCTGCTTTAAATGCATCTAAACACATTTGAGTTTCTAAAAAAACAATGTTGTCATGCGGGTTTACATTGCGTACTTTCTGGACACATCAATTAACATAAAACAACATATTATGCTACTTTTGCCCATAGGTTTCTACCCTTGCCAACAGTTATGGTTTATTATCTGAAGCTTTCAGATTTAAGCTTCCATGCCAATGCAATGGAAGGGTAATTTCATTTATGATCCTCAAAGCACATTCCTACTATGTCTCGGATTAATCAGGGTGAACCACAGACTACTCGGTAGACAGTTTGATTGAGAACTATTTTCTACCAAATATTAGACAAGGCGCAGCCGTCATCTGAGTCCATTTTCTCTCAAAACATCAGCAAATTACAGTAGATTATTTTGACAGTTTTGTCCCAAAGTAAATTTATAATAAATCTAAAACTATCTGCATGGTTAAATACAACTAGGGGTAATATCTAAATATGTTTTCTGTAATTTGAGTGATCTGAACATTGACATTGTGGCTTTGAATACCATGCCCTTCATTAACATTAACTGAGGGATAACAACATGTGTATCATGTATACTTCTCCTGGAGGCTGGGTCCCACTGGATACCCAGGTTCTGAGCCAGGCTCTGGGATAGAGACCCCGCCATGGACCAGCTGGTGCCGTACTGTGGACACAGCACAGAGCAGGGATTATTCACCTGCAGTCACTCTCTGTGATGCAGAGTGATGCTCACTGTGAGACAGCAAATCTGACCTCATTGACCCCTACGCCTCGGCTTCCAGAACACATGCCTCCAAAGTATGCCGCGCTGCATCTGCGATAGTGGAAGGTCACATTTCTACAAAATGATGGAAGACAAAGAGGCAGACATGAAAAACAGATGCGATAAGAAGAGAAAACATCACAATGCAATACTTTATTTCACTTTACAATACTTTTTGTAAATATTTACTCCTCAAGACACAGTGCTATTTTAATACCGTGAACTTACAAAGACATACAGAGAGAATACAATGTGAACAAGAAGCCATCATTCACCTGCTTTATGCAAATAAAATAACACGTGGACAATTGAAGAAAAATCTGGAAACTTAAAGAAGATTATTGCAAATAAAGCTTAAATCTTGGCTTGAAATCAAAGAGTGCTGCAAACACATATTTATATATTTAAATGAAGAATTTACGAGAAGAGGTGCACAGCGTCGGCATGGTGCTTGATGCTTTGCTGCCGGTACTTGGAGAAATCCCGCAGCATCTCCAGCGGCCTCACGCTGATGGGGATCTGATCCTTGTCCGTCCAGATCTCCACAGCAACGAGCACGACTCGTGTGTGTAGTTGCTCTTTGAAGATCTGCCATGAAGCGCGCAGTGAATGGGAGGAATAAATAAAGGCATAGAGAGAGAGAGGCAGAGAAAGAGAGCAGCAACAGCACAGGGAGAGGAGAACAACACTGGGTGTGAATTTGAATCGGTACTGTCTGAGGAGGACAGATGAGGGGATGCAGCACACTGGGGAAAAGGAGGAACAGGGGAGTGTTATTACACATAACGAGTGCAAACACCCGCACAATACCATAAAGACTAACAAAAGACAACTATGGGGCCGACTCGGGTATACAGCGATGTCCTCCATTATGTCACACGAGGAAGGCCTTAGCTGTACCGTGTATCTTCACACTGTAAGGACATGTCTGGGAGTTATCATTGTCTCAATGCCTGTGTGTTGTACTTATGCGACATCGAGGCTATCATGGGTGAAATGTTATATTCTGCTGGACTCAAACAACAAATGTGCTCCACCTCCACCAGCTGCAACATTGAAATACGACTAAGGCCCAAGTGTTATCGCATCAGTAATAATATTACAATAATTCTCCCAATGGAACGATTATGCTCAACAAGTACTTTAATACTTTTAATACATTTTGCAGTTAATACTTTTGTACTTTTGCAAAGATAAATCAGATATGTCAGACTTTTACTTGTAACAGAGTGGTATTGCTATTTCTACTTCTTCCAGCATTGTGAGGCTCTACAGAGCAGCTACTACCGTCACTATGTTCACCATATTAGTGTCGTTTGTCAGCATGCTTACATTTGCTCGTGAGCACTTGACTAAACAACAGTAACTAAACAACAGTAACTAAACTGGTTACTCACAGCATCCACAAAATTCACCACCGACTTGGCAAAATTCCTTGTGTGCTGCTTAGTCTTGTGTCGTTTATACTGCAGGCAGAAGGGAACAAGTGCAAAGATAAATAAGCTGCAGTGATTTGATGGCGCTCACTCAGTATATTATGCTAAATGTATTGCTCCCTCTGTTGGGGGGAACAGCAGGGGGAGCAGAGTAGGTCTAAAATATTAATGAGCAATTTTTTCTATATGTATGAGAAACTACCAGTTACATACCATACTGTGATCACTGACAATCATGATCTCCAAATACTTCATCTCCTCAAATACATTACGAGGCATCTGCAAAAAAAACAAAAAAACTGCAATTATCAGGAAGGAGATTGTTTTCTGGATAGTCCCATTAAGATCACACACTTGACATCGACCACACTATCTAATGCAAAGTTATGAAATGCATTGTATAACAATTCAAGGGTTGGAGAACTAATGTTGGTTGCATTGCTTTTGAGAGCGGTGAGATCAGAAACGTACTGCTCGCTTTTTCCTGCGCTTCAGCCAGGACAAGTCATCCAGCTCTGAGAAGAGCTGCTCCTCCTCCTCCTCCTCCTCCTCAACTATGAACACACACAAGGAAATAGTGACACTTCAACTCACATATTTACAACTGGGTTGTGTATACCTCCTTTGTGAGTTCAAGCCCACAGGGTTATGGTTTTCTGAGTTGGTTTTTCCACCCAAACTCAGTCTGGAGTTCCCCGTGAACTCCACACTGAGTTAAATTACAGTAAACATGCAAAACTGTGGGTGCAACACACCCGTTTATACTATGTGAAAATATGAAAGTAAAGTTTGACACCCATCTTTAGCGATATTACATCCATTCCAGTAAATTGTTTTCCCTTTCTGAAATTGTTTTTTATTAAAGCTCTATAAGTAAAAAGGAATCCCTTATTGTGGCCATACTGAACACACATGCAGGGAAGCTAACGCCAGGGTCAAAAGAGGTGTGGCGATGATCAACGGTCGAGGAGTGAGGAGGAGGAGGTGAAATGTTGGGAGGACACAGTGATGAAAACATTTACCATGTTCCTCTGAGTCATTGTTCCACCGAAGGGAGGCTGTTCTTCTTAGTTTGTGAGGCCTTGCAGCTGTATCCTGCATGGGTGAGGCAAACAAGTGTTCACAGCCCAGAGTGAGACGAGAAGAGTGATACCACCCTTGAGTTTGTCTGTTGAATATGAATATGAAGCTACAGCCAGCAGATACAAATGAGATACAACTCACCACTTGTAATACAGCCTGATACTGAAATTAACAAATACCTTTAAACAATCTACAAATTGAGTATACTAGACCTAAAGCTAATGTACGCATGAGTAATGAGTGATTAGGTTATCCTCAGCTAAAAATCTAAAAAAGCAGTAAACAGCAGAGGGCGTACCCAGGAGGTAAGCGGGTCAAAACCTTTGTACGATACATATTTTTGATTGCCTGTGACAGGAATAACTTACGATAGAATGCGTCTGTTGTAAGGGCTCAATTAGATACACATAGACGCCATCGTCAAACATCCCACTGCCGAGCAAAGAGAGGAGAAAAGAGAGAGAAGACATTCGATACCGAGTCAATAGGAGCTGAGGAGCAGCGATGAGCGTATCCAGAATTATTCTGACCACGCCAATGATTACACACAATTCTGCTGTTCACTTACTGCAGCCCGTTGCAGGTAGATAAGGCCACATTGGAGTTATCGTTCCCTCTCACCTGGCCGTGGTAGTAACAGTGCTCACCACCCTAAGGGGAGAAGACACAGCATAGGAATGTGCTTACACTGACAGATGAGGACTCAGATTCACCGCTACATGGTGAATGTGTCATATTTCTTCACTTAATTATCATATATTTTCTAACGTCTCCGAGGAGGTCACAGCTGGTCTCACAGATGCCAATTTGGTACATTCGCAAAGCATTTCAGCAGGGGGTCTCTGCTTGTTGAGATGGGAAGTTAAAACATTGCAAGGTGGGTCCTGGCACTGTCTGTGACTCAGCTGTCAGTTCCAGGGTGAGCAGAGGACATTCACTCCCCTCTCTGCTTCTCTCTCTTCACCCATCCCACACTGCACTGATACTGCAGAGGGCTTTCTCTCCCTCGTCATGTGACCAGAGCTCCAGCAGGAGGCTGCAGGAGAGCAAAACCCTGCTGATTCAGCTACAGTATGCCCAGCCCTGTGCCTGAATCAGCAGCAGCAGTAGCAGCCGGAACCAGCTCTCATTCCCAACATGATTTCTCCCTCCTCTCATTTATCTCTTTTCTTTTCATCCACCTTAATCCACCTACCTATCTGTCTGTCTATCTCTCTGTCTGTCTATCTTTCTTTATATTGATCAACCCATCTCTTCTTCCTGTACATTTTGTTCTTTTTCCTAGTCTGCAAAAGAAGATTCCCTTGATGTGACAGTTGCAGTGTCATTATGATTACCAATTTGCAGAAGGCTTGATGATGAAAGCTGGGAAACAAACTGATTTATATGATCTCAACACTCACATCTGTTCCTACCTTTTGGTTCAAAGTCTATTTCGTAAAGTTGAGACAAAGCGTATTTATGCTTTTTGCTTAACCGACAAAATGCGTGACAAAATAAAAACAGTAGAAAACACAGAACACTGAACAGGTGTGAGCTGTAACATTTTAGTCACAGCTCACAAAGACGTTACCTTTGACAAAACAGGTTTGCCCGCCTCATAGTGGATCTCAACATAATCTGAAGACAGCAAGTCACTGTAAAAATAGAAATTGCATTCGATTAAGGTGGACAGATGTGATGCAGTGACAATACAAAAAAAACACAAATAGAGTCTCTCTGCCTTTGATTTCTTTGACTCATACATTGTGGTTTTCACCGAGCGGGGAGTAGTGCTTTGGTCGGCGTTTAAACAAGAACACTCATCATCACTGTGCCTGCACAAACACTCCCATTGCATCTCAAAAGTGCAGCGGATATGTTAAATGTTGGCTCCCTCCAGGAAGAACTATGACGCATTAACTCCAATAAATACTGTGACAAAAAGAGTCACACGATCTCCACAATTGTTTTTTCAGAGTGGCCTTAGGTTATCATAGAGAACCAGAGGATTCAAATCAATCATCACGAAACTACAGAGTTCATCTACAGAACAAGATTCTTCCTCAAATCCTCCAAAAGTAGATCACTCGTTGAGAAACAGCACATATAACAGGAACAGAACAATGTTGAGTTGTCTGAAAGCTGCCAATGACGCCTAATGTGATGAATGATTGCGAAGCCTCGACTTCACCTTGAACACAATGGTCCTCCCGACAGTTCCTGCTTTCTGAGTCAGCGTCCCTCACCATTTCCCACACTCAATCTGTTCGCTGATAGCTGACTTCAAGAGACTGCAATTTCTGCCACAATGGCACTTTTTTTCCTCGTCACCTTGCAAAACAAAAAAAAACACCCTGCTCTACACGGGCGTGTCGTGGCGTTGCACCTGAGCAGAACAAAAAGAAAAGAAAAAAAGATGGATGTTTATGAATCTAGTTTTGTCTCACCGGCAGTGTGACATGTTTGCGTGATGCTCAGCGGCACAGGAGCAGGAAGTGCCCCCTTATGAGAGGAGAGTCCAGGCATGAGAGAGATTCCTGAGTGAGGGGCTATAAATAGCCCAGCACAGATGAGGCAGGGCGAGGTGAGTGGACTACGCTTTGAGAAGTGGTGTTTGTATGGGTGTGTGTGTGTGTGTGTGTGTGTGAGAGAGAGTACACCACTGCAGTGCATGGAGGGGTAAAGGCCCTGTGTTTGTATGTGTGTGTGTGTGTGGGGGGGGGGGGGGGGACACATACCACTGCAGCACATGGAGGGGTAAAGGCCCTGTGTTTGTATGGGTGTGTGTGTGAGAGAGCTGTGAAAGTGTGTGGAGCTCTTGAGAAGGGAGTCCTGCCCTGAGGTCTGTCAGCAGCAGCATCTGGGAAACGAGACGTTGGCGAAGCAGAGGGAGGACCGAAAGAACTGCGGGAGGTTCTCGTGTCTGGCGCCAGATCAAATGCAGCTCTAAATCCTGTAGTGACACTCGTCAGTACTGTTCCTTCCCACCTCTAACACATTGAAATAATGAGTCTAAATAAGTAGAGATGCTCTCAACAAGCAGCACTCAATCTATTCACTCTTCTCCTCATCTGTTCACTTTTCATTCTCTCAACATGTGATTTGTTTCAACTGAGAAAAATATCTTCTCTGATCAAAAGAAATAGTTTGCAGTCCGAGGTACAGGAAGAGGTTTGCAGATAAAGTAGCACCCATTGTCAGGTTGCAGACCTATCTATATTTAGATCAGCACTGTCGCAGCTACAACACCAAGCAGAATTCAAACCCCTGTTCTCACATGAAAAGGCACACACTGAAGTGAGCTCATGTATCTCACAGACAAGCTACGGTATGAGCAGACCGCCAGGAATCAAGGTCACCCTCTCCAGCCTCTGTGCTGCTGACGGATCATGTGGTGTTTCCTGAACGACGATAACATACCGGACAACATCTCTGGAAATGTGACGCGTGATTGTGTGAGCTGGGAATGACGGGGCAAGAGTGCAATTCCTCCTGTGTCTGTCTGTATGCTACTTAACATATGCTGCAAACAATACACATATTTAACTTCTGCTTCCTTTCTTTTCCACAAAACCTGACTGAATATATTCAATTTAGAAAAGAGGGGAGAAAGACACAGATATTGAATATTGAGGATGACTCTCCCATTGGCCTACCTGATACGTGAGTATCAACTCAAAGCCAAGTTCATAATTCGTGGAGCCTCTCCGATATTATCTGACCTTGTACAGTTGCACAATGAAACACACAGTATTCACTGCAGAAAACTGCTGAAGTCTGCACTTTGTAGGATTCTACAGTGTCATTGAAATGATGCTCACACTTAGAAAAAGATACACTTAGATTCAGAGGCACGAACATGTCCTCCACCAATTAAAGCTTTTCACTTTTAGTTCAAATTGTTTAATTTTTTGCTAAAGTAATGACATTAATTTTTGAATTATCTAGAGACTGAATACCAGCAATCCAAATGTCTGAGTCTTAACATCTAACAGCACTCTGCAATGCAGACAACATAACATTACACTATTTTATGACATTATATAGCTTTAAATCACATCAAGCGACTTGGAATCCAATCAACATTTTAAAGTCCTTGTACACGCGTGCATAAAGCCTTCACGCATGCAGACCGGTTACTTTGCAATGGCAGTAAATCAATATCATTGAGTGTCCAGAGCAACGCGTCTCCGAATGGGACAGTGATCACAGGACACAGACTAACCGTCTCTGTGCTGATTTTGATGCAAACCAATTAAGCCTCATTAAAGATCGTGACTTTGGTTTTCCAGATGCTAAACCGTCTTTCTGTAGTCTGGCAGCTGAATCAACATTGCTTTTCGCAGTCTGGAAACTAGGATTTTGGAAACTAGGATTCTGGAAACTAGCGCGCTGATTCAATTACAGTTTCCCTGACTACATTATCGTCGACTGACGCTGCATTAATCACTGATCTGACATATAAAATAACGTATAATTTACAAACAAAAGTCATCTACAGATGGGAATCACATTTGTTGTCATTTTAGTGTCAGCTATGACACATTGCTTGCTCACAGTCAGTATGTTGCAATTTCTGTTCCTTTTAACGCCCTAGCAAGGCGTTCATTTTTCATGATGTTATAGCAATATCCAATCTTTATTTGAATGAATTATATACCTTTTAAACGTTTCCTACTCAATAGAGCTAACGTGCACGTTCAGTTTACATTCTGCCTACGTTTTAGTTTGTTCAACTTAAGAGCCCTGCATTAATAAATAAAACCCTATATCACAGCTTCCTTTTAATGCTTTCATTTTATGTGTTGTAATCGTACGCTACAGTATTTTCTATAATATCCATAGGGAGTGTCAGGGTGGCTCTGTTGTGTCAGGAAAGTTTCCACAGCTTCTCTTTAACCCCCGGATGAATAAAAAATACTGATGTCCAACCATCTGCACATTACTGTCAACATAATCCTTTCAGCAGATATTTTCTGTGAGAGACAGACGACTCACTCACACTGGAGGTTCAACCACAAGTCTATAAGTTTGTTATGATTAAACGAAACATTTTGGGTTATTTTCCCGTGGTGTACTTCCGGTAAATATGGCTAATTGAGTTGTGCCAACTTTGCACTTCGCACCTCCGTTGTAGAGATTCGGGGAGTGGATCATTTCACCATCTTGTCTCTTTACGTAAAAAGAGAAAGTAGCTCTAATCTATTGATTTAGCTTACAAGAACTACTGTAGTTAGATAGGATGAGAAGGACTTACGTGTTCAATGATAGATCCAGAGCAAATCGGGTGCCAAAGGCCTCTACCTGGAAACTGGCTTGGGCAAGGTGGACTGCCTGTAAGGTAGAAACGAGTCGTGACTACAGATGGTGCAAAAAAAGTATAAAACTATCGCTTTCGACGAACCTAAATCCTCCAGAGTCCACCTTCAACATCCTCTGGTCTACAGCACAGTGCAAAGAATACAGATGTGTCGGATAGATGGCAGATGGTAATACACAGTGGGTGGAGTGGAAGAATAGCTTCCTTCAACATGGTCGCTCTGGCATCACTCCAGCTCTTAAATGCATGCAGCAGCTGCTAATGTGCTGCATGGGATGGGTGTCTTTGCTTTGTCTGACACTGTGCAGTAAAATGACATTAGGTCTAATACGAGAATATGGATGTTAAACTTCAAAGCCTTGTCCACACAGCACGCTATTATGTGACTACACCTTGCTGCAATTGATCACAAAGGTATTTCTCGGAAGTAACTTGTCACCACATCCCAGTGTTAATCTCCCTCGCCCATCCCGCCTCGATGCTGGCTTACCTGCCCCTTTGTGGCTTGGTTCTTAACCCGGGTGTCCAGGTCGTGGTAGGTACTCTCCGAGTCCTCGTTTAGGTAGTATATTAACCGCGAGGGGTAGGTGATCACATGCTCTACTGCATGGTGTGTTGTATTTTTTGTAGCAGGTGCTGCAGTTTCCTGTTGCTCGAGCAGGGCTGGCACTGCGTCCCCCTCAACCTTGTCCCATACTTGAGAACCTGGAAGACAATTGCCACCGCACAGACATGAAAAAACCTGACACACACATACACACACGCAGCCAGCTGTCATCCTTAATTCATGAAACGCATTGATAACACTGAGGCAAGTGGCCACGGCTTTATTGAGATTCTTCTGGACACATTTCGGAATGATTGGTTACATGCTGTCTCGCACTGACAAGCACATATGGCTGATTTATAATACAGAATATAAATAGCTTCATTTCGTTGAAAGATACTTTTGGTAGGCGTGACAAAGTGAAAAACTCTGCACCAGAAAGATACTTGCAGTGTGCATAATGCAATATAAATCCAAATAGCCTATAATAACAATAGCATACAATAACATGGACTTGAAGTAAAAGAGTCCCAGCAACAGTTAATTCAAATATGATACTCATACACAATCAAGAGCACTATTTCTTTATAAACTGAACAAAAGATGCTGTGGTCTGCATCATGCACCATCACGCAGAAGACGCTGCATATTAAATCAAATATAATTTTTTGGGAGGGGGGGTGGGGGTGTAGGCACGATGATGTGCACCTGCAGTACAGAACCAGAAATGATTGTTTAGCTCAACACAGAAAGTGAAAGCTGTATCTAATTTGAGGAAAGTTACCAAAAAAAGCCTGAGCAGGCTATTGCGATACATACCGGATGACGCTAGTGAGAGATGAAGCCAAGGCGAAAGGATGCTCACGAGCAAAGTGGCCAGAAATATCAAATGCATGATTCATATTTGATAACTGAAATATCTCAATATCAACACATCAACGCAGTGTATCGCTCGCGGCCCATCGTGCCGGGGGACGTGCCGTGCATGGGGGCTTTCTTCATCAATCCAGGAGGCACCCAGGCTGCTTGCTGCTGCAGTAGCGGCTGAGGAGGAGGAGGAGGAGGGTGAGGAGGAGAGAGCGAGGGAGGGAGGGGGTGAGCAGAAAGAAGGCGGTGGCCAGGCAGCTACTGGAAGTCGACCAGCAGGCTCCTCCTCGGTGAGCAGCGAGGTTTCCTTCCCCCCTCCCTCCTGGACCAGGAAGTCTGTGCAGGTGACCTCGAAGGCATGGCTGTAAAATCCCATCGAGCAGAAACTAAACAGGAAGTGACTCGCTCACACGTGACCACGCACTCAGTGTGTGTGGTATGAATATGAGACAGGCAGCATTTAAAATGGTATGGCTTAATATCTTGGTTATTGTTGAGACTCCGAGCCACTCCTCCTCTCTACCTCCATCTGCCTGATGGATCGTGGAGGTCTCCTATGAACTATTCATACACTCATCATATTCATTTTAACTCTAAATCTGTCCTTCTGTGTCTGTACACACATACATCTATCCATCCTGGTCCTGGGGAGAGGATCCTCTGTTGCTCTCTCCTGAAGTTTTTTCCTTTTTTTTCCTGAGGGTTATTTGGGAGTTTTTCCTGATCCGATGCGAGGTTTTGGGGCAGGGATGTCTATGTGTACAGATTGTAAAGCACTCCGAGACAAATTTGTAATTTGTGAAATTGGGCTATACAAATAAACTGGATTGAATTGAATTGAATTATTGTTGTAGCCTAATATGTAATATGTGTATGTTTTTGGGGAATATATAAGCATTTTTTATTGCATGGGTCTAAATGGTCCTTTCCTCAAATGTTGAACATGTTCATAGGCCTAATATTAGTCGGCTAGGCTACTGTATTTATAATTTAACTGAAGTAGAAACACAACGTTTTAGCAGTTAAATATACGTAGGATATATGGTAAGTAGTCATTTTTGGCTAATTTAATAACTGATATATGAATTAGTCACATTTGAATGTTTAACTTAACCACTCTATATACTGTTGTGGTGGGGTTGTTTAACCTATCATATATTATCATTTTGTTGAAGCTCATATCTTGTGTATGTAAAATCCTAATATGCAAAATTAAATAACTAATAGCTCTCTTTAAATGTATAGTGGAGTGTAAAGTACAATATTTCCCTCTGAAAAAAAATTGGGGGGCATAAAGTTGCATTGAGTATAATAATCAAGTCAAATGCAATAACCTTAAACTTGTACTTTAGTATGTAGTTGCCACTCTTGGTACACAATTTCATAGTCAGCTATCTTATGATGGAGGAACTGACCTTAATAAAATAATACAACTACAATGACATTGAAGAAAAGGAAACACAAAGTCAAGAGTTTTTGTTAACAAAAAATATTAGTAGGGGCCCTTACAAGCTGTAGGTACCATGCATGCTTGATGTATCTCTACCACACCGGTAGACAGCGTTTTAGTGACACAGTTGAACATGTAAAAGGAAATGTGAGATTTGTGGATCAAAGTCCAGTTTGTTGAGACACTACCTGAAGTATAGCACAAATGATTGTGGTTAAGTGATGTTGAGTGCTTCTTTAAAGGTGATACATTTCCAATTCAGAGCATGTGCATTGATTTAGGGATGTGGTGGGAAATTACCTAATGCTGAGTCTTAAGCTGAAATGACAAGTATCGTAAAACAGAAATTATCTTTGAAATAATGTATTCTTGCAAGAACCTCAGTTATAGTCACAACGAGCCTGTGGAAGTGAGATCTCTAGAGGTAAAGTCACAAAGACTTATATTGAGTGAAAAAATGATGAAGGGATGTGTACTGGGTAGGGGGGGGGGGACGTGTATCCGAAACATTCTGTCTTGGGCATATAGTGTGAAACAACTTGTGGGGGGATGTGTGTTTAAAAAAATGTGGTTAGATGTCCCTTTGAAGAGTAACTGTAAGGCCTTTTTCTGTGTCTCCTCTGTCTCCTTGATTGGTTAATTCCCTTCACCTGCTCCCAGCCACTCCTGTCTCCTTGATTGTTTCATTCCCTGCACCTGCCCTCAGCCACTCTCGTCTTGTTCGTGTCTCATGCCGTACACCTGTTTCCCCCCTATATATTGTGCCAGTCTTTCGATTGTTGTCTGTCTTCCTTGTTATTAGTGTGTATTCCTCACCTGCCCGCCGATTCTCGGCCTGCCCCTTTTCGCACTTATTTGAATTTTTGGCACCTTTTGTTCAGTAAAGACAGTTTTTTGTTATTCACATTGAGTCCTGTCCTGTTCCTCTGCGCATGAACTCTTGCCCCTAACCACCCGTGACAGTAACATTCTCCTTTTGATTGTTGTTAGACAACAGGAAAGAGGATGCAGTTGGGCAGCTGCTGCATTAACCATGAGTCACACATTGCAAGCCTTCATAGTTTGCACTATTTACATATATAAGAATATCAAATACTCATAAGAATATAACATGTCTCATTGCAGGGATTGCCTCCACGTGGCTTTCAACATGACAATTGCTGAGAAATTGGATGGCAGAAAATCATCAAGAAAGACTGTGTGACATGGGTCATGAAGTATAACGAGTGCATGGCCTGACTTATAGGTTTTATTGGGCTATGCAGATCTCAGACACATGAGGCTCTTAGAGGATGAGACAGCTCCTCCCTCAGTGCTGAATGGGTTGAGGGATGAGTTGGTCATTTTGGGTCACTTGATATTGAGACAACTGAGACAATGCTGTGGGATGAAACAAAAAGGGAGGTGTAAGCAGCGAAGTCCATGAAGTCTTTCTGAGTTCAACCTGCATCAGTTTAAAAAAAATTGTTTTACATTTGAAAAATGTAATAGCAAAAGACATCTCTTCTTCAAAACTCAGCTGGCAAAAAATATATGTAATTTACTGCTACTTTATTTTAACAGGTAATTTCACTGGTTTTCAATGTGATTTACTTCTTGTTTAGTATACAAGGGGTAAAACATCACAGGGCAGGAAGCTAAAATGTTCAACCTGCAAATAAATGATGTAAGTAAAGTTTATTCATATTGCACTTATCACAGACAAAGTGTCACGAAGTGCAGTACAGAAGTCAATTAAAACAAGTTGGCAATAACAGGGGTCAAAACATAAACAGATTAAAGAGAAAAGTACAAAAAATTATTGTGCAATAAAATAAATAAACAGAAGATAAAAAGTCATAGAATGATCAAATCAACCAAACGCCAGTGTAAACGGGTATGTTTTGAGACAGAGTTTAAATGATGCTGTGGAATCAGCAAACCTTAGGGGTGCAGGCAGAGCATTCCACAGCTTTGGTCCTATTTGCCTCCATCAGTGATGCCACAACATGTGTTGTGCCTTTGACTGGGTGACCCATCGATGAAAACTTACCATTCTTTCTGAATCTGTGAATCAAAGGACTTCTAATTCAAAATCAACCCATTTGGAGATACCAGTTTTCACTTGACAGAAAGGGGATAATAAAAAGCGTATAATAGAAAGTCAATTATATGCCTCTGAAATGTATAGTAGAGAATTCTGAAGTTGCATACAATTGAAATAAATAATATTAAACAAATGAAAGAAAGAATAAAAGTAAAGTACAGGTATCTAGGATGTGTACTGAAGTACACTTGAGTAAATGTTCCATCCACATTGCACCACACTTCAAACAGGTATTTATTTGCCTTCTGTCTCGCTCAACTACTTGAGACTTGAGTATCTCAACCGATCAAAACAACACCAGCAACCACCTCAATCCGGCCAGAAGCTCGGGTTTCTTCAGCCTGCCTGCCGGGTTCGCTGACGCTGGAACCTGCCTGGACGAATGGTGGCGATGCGGGTCTGTGCCCCATACCACTCTAGCGTGGAGTAGCGTAGGGCGCTAGGACACGAAGAGACATCTACCTTTTTGAACTTTGGATGGATGGATTTTGTGGTTTTTATTGCTGGTAAAAATGCGAGAAAATTAAAGGAAACGGTGACAGGACAAAAAAGCTAAGGCTGCCCGACATGATTGACAGCGTGTTGCTTGTTGTTGTTTAACGCATTTGGCATTAAAAAATGAGAACATGGGCATCGCGGATGAAAATGACAACTTTGAAAATGAAATTGGATCGAGGAAAAATTGGGATTGAAGAAATCCTATTGGCAAGAGGAACTAGTGACCAAACAAAAGCAACTGGAAGACCTTGCAATCCCAATCTTATCTACTTCCCAATCTGCCCTAGGACGGGCCCAAGGCCGTGACTGGACAACAGCTCTCCTCCTCACAACAACTTCGAAGATCGCAGGCGACCTTCCTTCCTTCCCCTATCCACAGACTTAGTTGTTTCCCCAGGCTTTTCTTCCCCCATGTCATGGAGACCATCCATCTTGTCTTTGACTGTGGAGGACTGTGGACTGGGGTGGACACACGACACACACAAACTGAAAACACACAAACTTCCCCACTGAAAATGCACGCACCACCCCCCCCCCCCCCCCCCAGGGTGACAGGTCGGGTCACAGCCAGGTGCCGTCGCGCGGGGCACACTGGCTGGCTGCGGCTCGGCTGGCTGCTGCCCCTACTGGGGGGGCTCTGCCCCTCCATGCGGGGCTTCCTCCCCTCCCTTTCCTACCCCCCTTCTGCAAGTCATGATGTGTATGTATGTGCTATGTGGTGTTTTTGTTTCTCTTTTTCCCACTGCCCCTCTAGGGGGCATAGTCGGGGGTGGCTTTTTTTTTTCTCTTTTTCCTCCTCATGTTATGCTGTCATCTTTCATCATCCCTTTCCTTTTTCCCTTAGTAAGCGCTGCGCCTCGAAGTCTCTTGGTGATTCTTGCACCTTCCCCAAAAAAAAAGTTCCTTTTTTTGTGTTTTTAATATGAACATTCTTTGGCAATAAACCTGTTTCTGATTCTGATTCTGATTCTGATTCTGAATGTTGGTACAACTGGTGGGAGTGTGACTCAGCCTCTGAAAACAGTTGTATAATGCTGTGGCTCTGGAGGCATCCCGCTAGTCTGAGAAAAATAACCTCTGCTGATGCCATCACATGCTGCTCTTTAAAAACTATTTTTCCAAAGAGGTATAGAGTTTGAGAAAGGAATTTGGACCATTTCTTTTTTCTTTTTTTAACCTTTCGCAACTCAAACTTTATGAAAATGCAGTAATGAATCATTCTAATCAACTGATTAAGCTGATATTGTGGATACATAATAATAATAATAATTATTATTATTATTATTTATATATATATATATATATAATCTAATTTAAATAAAGTTGGGAAAAATACAATCAACATTTTTGCAGAATCAATGTAAAGTATTGAGACACACAACGTTGTTTGTATCCACTTGGCACTGACAGCAGCAATGTGTGCATTAAGCAGTCAACTCGTATCCGTGTGTCCACTGAGGGGGAAGAGGGGCGCTCCGGGGTTTCGCCATCCACTGTTTGGTTTACTCTCTGTTATGAAAAGCAGCCGCAGCTCGGCTGGTGAATGAGAGCATTCTTCTGTGCGGGTGACCAATAACTTTTCTTCATTCAGTGGTCCATGTTGGACGCGTTAGCCAGGCGCGCCCACTGCACGTCTCCTCCCAGCGGAGATGGTTTGGATGGACTCATGGAAAGACTGCACATGCCGCAGAAAGAGTTCCGCAGCCGAGAGGGGAAGTGACTGACGAGGCCCGGCCAAACGGAGCTAAACGGCTAAACGGTAGCAGTCCGGTTCACCGGGGAGCTGTCGGTGTTTTCATCCGAATACTCATCCATGGGAGCGCTGCACTTTTAGGTAAAGTATCTGTCTTTTTTAACTCTACACGGCAAAGCATCTGATGTGTATCCCACAGTGTGTCGATAGTGTGTATGTGGCACTTTTACTATGAGGTCTTTCCTACTCAACATGCTGTTAAGTACATAAACAATGTGTTTGTATCGTTTACTGAGATGTGTAAAGGAACCCGTGTTCTTCTATGGCAGGTTGTACTTTGATTCTGCTTTCAGCGTTTGTTCCATGGAGTCTTCACTGTGCGTTTCTTTATTGTTTACTGTCACATTCATACTGGCAGAAGCTTTTTACTTTTTAAAGGACATATTCTATCATTATGTTGTTGATTGCACTGAGTTGGTCATGGGCCAACAGTTTATCTTTGGTCTGTTAGTACTTTCAACACAATTAATTGTATGGCAAAGTCTGATTATTCATTATTTATTCATAATAACTATTTTTTATTAACATTTATTTTAAGCTTAAGCTGGTTCTATTTACTTAAAATGTTGTTTTACAAAGTTTATCAATATGCTACATCAATACAACTGATAAAAACACAAGTTAAACAACATTTACCTCAAAGTTATTTTAAATGTGGTGTAAATCTGGCTTGAATAAAACTCAGTTGCCATGGGCCCAATTCTAGCCTAGATGATACAAATATTAGTGAAATGTGAAAAAATCTAACATTTCACCCAGTTGGTTGTTTGATAATAACCTTGGAAAAGATGAAACAATGAAATTAAAAGTGTGCATTGTGTAACAATACAGCATTTGTTTTTCCCATGTTAGAACAAACACTCTGAATCAGACTATTCTGCCTCATCAGTGGAGCATCTCACTCTCCACACTGTTGATCCAAACAGATGTGGACACACCCAGTCCTAACTTCAACACAGGAACTGGATGATCAGAAAGAGGCACATGACAAGTGGATCCCTCTGGGGAACAGCCCAGCATAATCAGTGTGTGATGTGAGACAACGTGTCATAAATTGATAGATCAGCATGTTTGGAATTATTGTGTTTACGGATCATCTTATAATGAGCTTTTCCTTTCCACAGATAGCTTCCCCACAGAGGCTACAGCACTGCAACAATGGATGACTCCGGCGAGGACTATGGGAACTACACCTATGAATACTACCTGGAGTACGGAGACCTAGATGAACTCAAAGTGGACCACAGGCAGAGGGAAACCATGCACATTATCTCAGTGGCCATCTACATTATTTCCTTTGTGCTTGGACTCATTGGAAACGGAACTGTTATTTGGGTGACAGCATTTAAAAGCAAAAAGACAGTCAACAGTGTTTGGTTGCTCAATCTAGCCATGGCAGACTTTGTATTTGTGCTGTTTCTCCCCTTCTACATTGACTACATACTGCAGGACTTCCACTGGGACTTTGGTGTGGTCATGTGTAAGCTCAACTCATTTGTGTCTGTAATGAACATGTATGCCAGTGTGCTCTTTCTCACAATGCTCAGTATAGACCGATATGTTTCTCTGGTGCACCTCAACTGGTCTCAGAAGTATCGCACGAAAGAGAGGGCCTGGGTTGTCTGTGGTTGCATATGGGGGCTGGCTGCTGCCTTGAGCTGTCCTGCGCTGGTCTTTCGTGACACCATGCACCTCCACGACAAGGTGGTATGCTTTAACAACTTCCACACACAGGATGGACACACGGCGGCTGTGAGACACATTATGATTGTGGTCATTCGTACCACTGTTGGCTTCTTGTTGCCTTTCACTGCTATTTGTGTGACAGGTATACTTCTGACAATCAAAGTCAATCAATCTGGCGGCTTGTTTCGGTTGTCCAGCTTCTCTAGGACAGTCTCTGCAGTAATTCTGGCCTTCTTTTTATGCTGGTCACCTTTCCATGCTTTTAGCTTGATGGAGCTATCCATACATTCCTCATTATACCTACACAACATTCTAAAAGCTGGCTTTCCTCTTGCCACCAGTTTAGGATTTTTTAACAGCTGCATTAACCCCCTCCTGTACCTGCTCCTGGGCAAAAAGGTGCGTCATATCCTGAAGCGTGCATGCCTAGACATGACTAAGAGTTCACTGAGAGAGCTCAGCCAGTCAATCTCTGCCACCGAGATGGAGTCTGTGCCAGGGGTTTACCAGGACAGTGTGCCAGAGGAGCCCATGGAGTCATCAACTCTATGATGACAACTATTCTCAGACTAGTCCACGATATCGTTAAAGTATAGACTGGCTATTACTTTACTGTATTTTGGAGAATTCTCAAAGCTGTTCTTTCCAAATGTATTTGGATTTTCCCAATTTTGTTTAATTTGGAAAGAGTTATGCTTTACACAACTGTGCATATTGTGCACATGGAGGTAATATCTTTCTCTTTAGTTTTCATTTGCACAACTTCAGTGATTTGCAATGAAATAAGCAAACAAATATTTTGATAATTCATTGATAGTTTCAATATACTATATACATATACAGTATATATATATATATATACTGTATATATATATATTCTATGTTGTGAGAAAGTGTTGCCTCAATGTATTTGTCTGCTATGATAGTAAAGGGAATATATTTGTGCTTTGGACAAACAAAACAAGCAATTTTAAGATGTCACTTGGGTTCAAGAGAATTCTGACAATTCTCACAATTTTCTGTCATTTTATAGACTAGGTAAAAGAAAAGGAGTGATCCATATGAAAGTAATCATTCCTTTCAGTGTTATATAAAACGCAAATAATGTATTCATCCTACTGAATTAGTTATTGTTGTCGCCTTTGAGGCATGCCATCTTTTGGTTAGAGATGAGATATGTTGCATAAATGTATTACTCGTCAACATTAGTATATTTTTGTATAGCTGCGAGTTACCTATTGTATTGTAAGTAAGCTTATTTTTAAACTAATTGAGAGTTGTATAAATGTTGTATTATAATATATTTAAATTAAATAGCATATTTCTTTCTACATTTCTTCTTTTGAACATCGGTTATAGTTTGAGCACTTTTTTCTATTGTTGAATTGATGTGAGAATTGAGTCTATCAATAAAAAGTAGGATTTTATGTATTGTGTTCCAAGTGGACTTTAAGTAAACACCCACAAGCCTAAATCAAGATGTGCATTTCTTTCCGTTTCCTGAGGTTGTGTTTACAAGCCATTTCCTGTTATTTCTTTTTGGTGAACTGTGACTTGTAAGGATGGCATGACTGTTAGGTTAAATAGTTTACCATCCTGTTTGAATTACTGGAGTAACTGTAAAAACAAGACTTCTTCAACAACTACAATCAGTATTACTTCCCTTTGTGGAAATCTCAAGTGTACCTGTAACCCCTCCATTTTTTTTAAATTAAGTGTTCTTATTATAGATGAAAAACGTATTAGATAACTCACTGGATCTGAATGTGAGAGAAAAATCTGGATCTGAATGTGAGAGAAAAATCCTGCTGCAGCTGCAATTTCACCACAGATTGATACCAATTGGTTGAGAGGGTTTAGATGACTCTCACAGACAGTGTTGAATACATGTGCAGTGAGACTAGATTAGGAAGTAATTCCAAAAAAAGTAGAGAAATAGTGGCAATGGATTATCATCGTCTATCCAGGGTGATTTAATTCGTGACGCAGCAGAATAACAAGGCAGTGCGCCATCTGGGTCGCAGGCGGTCTCCCGAGACTAAACCCAAACACACTGGCAAGGTAAGCAACACCCCGCCGTGGCGTTGAGGACATATTAGTAACGTTAACCATGTCGTCCATTTCTAGTCACAACTGCTGAACGAACGTCAGAAACGTCTTCTTATAAGTGAATAAACTAACGAGTCCGCAGGAATTAGGTTGACTTTAACATGTCACGTTCGCTTGTTCGAGGCAAAGTGTTCGTGCTACATTCAAGTCAAGGTTCCAAATTCTGAAATGTTGCGTCTCGCGGTGACAGTTGATACTTTGCATCATCGGCGGAACGTTAGAATGTGACGATGTCGCGAGCTCACACACTCTACTTTGTGCATCATTGGGTACATCTGACGTTCGTTACATTTGGCGTGGTGTCGCTTAAAGGGCATCGTGAAAAGCCGGCTATAATTTAGACATGTTTTTTGTGTGTGTCCGTGAATGTGTCGCAGCATAAACGAGCGGCTCTGAATGACAGCGCACCAACGTGTGCTATAGTGTTGCTGCTATTGTTTTGCTAGCTAGTGGCAGAGATGCTTTACGGCTCTTCGGGGTTGACGTGACGCACCAGCTTTGAAAGGCTTGGTCCTGACGACACTTGACACACGTGTGGACCAGAAGAAGGAGACTTCACACGTGACGTTGCCTCTCTTGCAGCATGCTGCGTTTTGTCTCGTGTGAGCCGGAGTATTTATCCAGCAGCAATTATCAAAGGAAGGAACGGCTGCAACGAACAATGGTGAGAGAAATGGCACTTTTATCACCGGATGAATTGATCACATGTGTGTCTTGGATTTCAGGAAAACGCCCATGACGTTGTGTGTTGTGTGCAAACCCGTGTCACTTTGCTCCACTGATGGATTATAGGCAGGATTACAGATTTGCCAGAAACCACATCTGGTGCCAGGCTGTTGCTGGCTCTATTTAGCCAATAGTACTCAGTGGCAAACAGTTGTTATTACTTTGTAATACCAGGGATTTATTATAATAGGATGTGATAGAGATGATACATTTCTATCTTTAAAGAAACAGTCCTTGGATAAAAACAATAGGGAAGATTTGTAGAAACAAATGTTTTCTGTCTGTGCCTGAAGCTCTCACTGCAGCAACAGCAGCTGCCAATAGCCTCCTGGAGGTGTTCGTGGATGGGATCCCTATCATGGTGGAGCCAGGACCCACTGCGTTGCAGGTAACATGCTATATTCATGCATGCAATCACATAAGATTGAAAACTAATGTGTTGACATATTGCATCATTATATCAGATTTAACACTGACTCAATTTTGTCTCAGGCATGTGAGAAGGTAGGCATGCAGATTCCTCGCTTCTGCTACCATGAGCGCCTGTCAGTTGCAGGAAACTGTCGCATGATGTGTCTGGTGGAGATAGAGAAAGTTCCTACTGTGTGTGTGTGTGTGTTTGTGTTTGTGTTTGTTGTTTCTATTTTGGGAGCTAGGATGCTGTACTTATTTGCCTTGTATAACTTGAAATTACTTTTTCATTCATCTTGAAGCCAGTGGCAGCTTGTACGATGCCAGTCATGAAGGGATGGAATATTTTAACCAACTCTGAAAAAACAAGAAAGGCGAGGTAGGATCAAAGTCACAAATAAGGCATTGTTTTCTCTAATAATATTTCAGATTTATGTTAATATTGATCTGTAAGTATTCCAAATTGTCTGTGGGCCATTTTAAACTGAGGTAACATGATAACCCACATCTCTCCCAAGCATAAAACAACAAAGAACACAACAAAGCGTTATTATTTCTTTGTATGATAGTAACTGGTAATAGTTATATTCAGAACTACTGTTTCATGTTACACAGAGAGGGTGTGATGGAGTTCCTACTGGCTTACCACCTATTAGATTGTCCAATTTGTGATCAAGGGGGAGAATGTGATCTCCAGGTAAAGATAATCACCACCAGTGAACAGGAGATGCAAGACATACACTGTTTCAAAAAATGTATGATTTAATATAAGTTTGACTCATACAACTGAATGCTTTTTTCTCTGAAGGACCAGTCCATGCAGTTTGGCAGTGACAGGAGCCGCTTCACAGAGGGGAAAAGAGCTGTGGAAGACAAAAACATCGGCCCCCTTATCAAAACCATTATGACTTGCTGCATCCAGTGCACTCGCTGTCGGCGGTGACTCACACATCAATATCTAGAGTGAATTGAGATTAAAGATATGAAAATAAGGAATGTTTTGCTCCTTCAGCTTTGCCAGTGAGGTTGCAGGTGTGGAGGATCTGGGTACCACTGGCAGAGGCAATGACCTGCAGATCGGGACTTATGCGGAGAAGATATTGATGTCGGAGTTATCTGGGAATGTTATCGATATATATATATATGCCCAGTGGGGGCTGTGACCTCTAAACCATATGCATTCACTGCTCGCCCTTGAGAGACCAGGTTTTTAAATTGTCTACCAAGGTGATGAGAATCTGGCCTCGTCTTAATGAGGATGTTAATGAGGAGTGGATCGCAGACAAAACTAGGTACTTTTCTCATGACTCAAAGTTTACTTGAAGGTATCATGTGTGATGTTTGCATCATTGCTGAAATCTGCCTTGCTTCCACACTGACAGGTTTGCATATGATGGACTCAAAAGGAAGAGGCTTACTCAGCCACTGGTGAAAAATGAGTCTGGGCAGTTGGTTCCCACAACCAGGGAAGATGTGCTGACTCGAGTTGCTGGAGCAGTATGTCATTTATGATGAATGACCTTCTGTAAATGTGTATGATAATTAGCAACTTGTTGTTCCAACTGAGGCTGTCCTAAATAACATCTGTTTTTTTGACAGTTGCAAGGAGTCGAAGGAAATGCTGTTGCTGCTATTGTTGGAGGCTTGGGCGATGCAGAGCTCCTCTCTTCAATGCACGAATCAGCAAAAGGTATTTGTGGTTGTTTAACAATGTCAGACTAGTACATCTGAGTTATGGTCACCAACATTTGCTATTTAATAACGCTCTCTGTATCTCTGATTCAGCTGGCTTCACAATGAGTTGCAAGTGGCTGTATTGGGAAAGGAAGTGGACCGAAGTTACACACACGACCATCTTGGGGAGTCTGCCCAGGTTCTTTAAGAAATTGCATCAGGAACTCACCCATTCTCCCAGGTGACACAGTGAGCACTCTCAGTAATGTAATGAATGTTATCAGTCCACTTGAAGGCCTCTTCCTAGTTGTGTATTTTGTCTTCTCTTGCAGGTCTTGGCTAAAGCTAAGCATCCTGTTGTGGTTGGAAGCAGTTGTCTGCAGACAGAGGACGGCGCTGCGATAATGGCTGCTGTGTCAACCGTTGCTCAGAATGCTTGCATCAGCACTGGCGCTGAGGAAACCTGGAAGGTTTTCGATGTGCTTAAAAGGTCATAGTCTTGGGAAATTAGAGGGGAAGCTTTGGGTACAAGGGAGTATTCAAGGGGGATATTTACTGTAATATGTGTGCTGTTCCTGTGATTTCAGAGTTGCCAGTCATGTGGCTGCACAAACCAGGTGTGGAGGCGATCAGAAAGAACCCCCCCAAAGTTCTGTTCCTTATCGGAGCAGATGCCGGCTGCATTACTCGCCAAGACCTCCCAAAGAATAGCTTCATAATTTATCAAGGTAAGCTTTTTTACTGCACAGCAGCTGAAGTTTTTATTTACATTAATGTATGTAAAGCATCTGATACCCACTGTACATTTTGCATTAAATTGCATTTTGGGAGATCTCATTGCAACCCGATACCGCTTGACCACATGTGTATGCACCCAAAAACACATTGAGGACAGATTCTTATCCGATTGGCTGAACAAACATAAATAAAGCATCAAACTGCTATTTGCTATGAATAAATATTTAGTGGTGTAATGTCTACCTGAGCAGAGAATGAAGTCGCTTTTCATCTACGTGTTTGTAATGCCAGCGTCTCTTTGCTTTGTTGACATAGACGGGCTGGCTGAGCATAGTTACAGTGCATGTTTGTGCATGTGAGCGCGCCGCACTGGCTCATCACTCGGCACTGCTGTCATACAGCGGTTACAGCTTTAACGCCGTCCCGACAGCGTCGTCACAGAAGCGTAGCACCCACCTTCTAGCTCCCCATCAGGTAAACACTGTGAGCTCTGTCAGCTTGTTTGCTAAGTCCCTGGCTTTTTTTCCCATCTTCAGTCTCTCTTTGACTCTACTCATCTCCAGTCATTGGGAACACTTGATTATTGCGCTACTATAATATATAACGTGTGCGTGTTTTTTTGGATCTGGGTGGTTGATTAGCACATAAACCTGAGTAAAGCAACATACATTAATGCAGGATCTACCAGACAGTGGACAATGGACCAAAGTGTTAGACCAGTGGTTCTCAACTGGTCTGGACCCACCATCTCCCCTTAATGACAAGCCGAGACCCAAATCGCGGAACATTCTCAACGTCTCAAATGTATTTAATGAAAATATGGTCTAGTTTGAACCTGAGATAGTATGGAGACAAAATGCGTACGCCAACACAAAAACAAGCTTTATGACTAGCTAGTGGTGATGCTAGAGAGGGACTATTTTAATAAAAGCTGCATTTTAATTAAAAAACAAAAAGTGCATCTTAAGGACACAAGGTATTACAACATACATAACAATTAAGAATCTTCAGCTTTTATGCACGAACAAAAAAGTCCAACAACTAAGACGAAGTATAAAAAAAGACTCAAATGACCTAACTTTAACTTAGAAAACACTCTCACTGAATCTATGACCAACACTTTACTAAAAAGGTCACTGTCTTGAGGAGCAGCTTTTCCACAAATTCAAAATAAATGAAATAAAAAGCAATTCAAAAGGATTCATATACACAAAATTAACTTTTCTTGTTATTACCTCGTCAGTAGGTAAATACTGAAGAACATTGTGCTTTACAGAAAATTAAGCAGCACTCAATTCAACCTGAGGTGTAACACTTACAGACCCGAGTCTGGAGGAATTTCAAATGGAAGAAGCTGAATTTTATATTCAGTAGGATGTTTAATTGAATTATCCTAAAAACCCAAAGTCTCCCCCATATCAAGATGGTTTGATCCAACCTGGCACACGCTGCTGAAAACATGGAGGGATGAGCCAGCAAAAAAACGACACTACGCTGCATAAAGAAGCCCCTTCAAAATAAAATCACATGATTTTTTAATTTTCCCAGGCAAAGGCTGTCACTAAAAATGGGTCCACGACCCACCAGTTGAGAATCACTGTGTTAGACAGTGTTCTCAATCACCTTCATCAAAATATTATATACGGGAATATTTATCCAACTTTTTCTTGCTTAATTTAAATATTCTGTTCCATGACTTTCCAGGTCACCATGGCGATGCTTGGGCATCAATGGCTGATATCCTTCCAGCAGAAATGTAGCACCTATGTGAACACCGAGGGCCATGCCCAGCAGACCAAAGTGGCTGTGACTCCCCCGGGCATGGCAAGGGAGGACTGGAAGATCATCAAAGCCATATCTGCGGTGAACTACCAAAAAAATTATATTAAATAATAAGAATTAAGACTAAATGATGTACATTTTCTCTGTCCCTCTATAAGCTTGCTGGAGTGACTCTGCCATATAACACCTTGATGAAGTGCATGATAGAATGGCACAGGTTTCCCCAAATCTGGTGCGATATGATGATGTTGAGGAGGCCAACTACTTTAAGCAGGCTAATGAACTGTCTAAGGTCATCTGTTATCTTCCTCCAGCATGTGTTTAGTGTATTACAGAGGAGGCAAAAGCTTTATTTAAATGTCTTATTCAGTTTGTCTTTGTCTTAGTTTCCTTCATGCTGTTCTCCATAATGATGGTGCTACCTGGATTATCTCTCATGCAGTGAACCAGGCTGACCTTACTGGACCTTTAATCCCTCCACAGTTTACTGTAAAGGACTTCTGTACGACAGGTGGGTCACTGGTACCCTGGTAATCGTCTCACTAAACATAGTCTAAATGTTGTATGTCATTCCAAAATTCTCTAAGAATCAAAAAATGATGTATCACCGCCATAATTGAAATATATTCATGTTTATTTTATTTTTATAAAGAGAATTACTAATACAAATATCATATATTCTAGTATCTATAACTGCATCTAATGTATGCCCTTTAATAGCTACTTTTTAAAATTAGCTATTATTTTCTTTCCAAATGAAATATATATAAATGACAATTCCCATAAAAGTGTTACACTATGAATAAAGTAATCATTTAAAGTGTCCTGTTTAAATGCCAGTCGTCAGAGGTTACTTTTAAGAACAATACAAAATCCCTTTAGAGCACACACACTCATTTGTAATCACTTTTTGAATCAGCATATGTGGACTGAGTGTACACACCCAGATATAAAAGTAACTGTTTGTTGTGTTTAGACACTTTTTTAATTTGTCATTTGCCCACAGATCCGATAAGCAGAGCATCCCAGACGATGGCCAAGTGTGTGAAAGCTGTCAGCGAGGGAGCACAACCAGTGGATGAGCCATCTATAAGCACAAAAGATAGCCATCGAATCCTTGAAAATATATATATATATACGCACAACTCAGCTATTTGCACATCTCTAGAATTGTTTATATTTGCACTGTTTTATTATAGCAGGTGCCTCATCATTTATGAAAATATGGAACTAACAGTTTATTTAGTAAGCTTGATATTTAAGCTTATTTGACTAAATCTCCATAATATGCACTCCAAACAGTTTACGTTTTCCCCTCTTATTACTTTTTAATAGGTGTAACCAAAGGCTTAAAATCCGTAAATGTAGTATATTGTCTTCTTGTAAAATTGCAAACATAAAAAGTGTTAAGATTATATTTTCCTCAAGGTATGGAGTATATAATATTACAAGTATGGCTTTTTGTGTACGAACCAGTTTTCTATAGCAAGAGTAATGAACCTCTATATTTAAGTTTGTGTTCCTATTAAAACATATGTCAAAGTATCAAAAAGATGTACTGGTGCCTTGGACGGCACTTTCTTGTTTGTATGCGATACCAATCAATTTAGCTCCTGGATCTGTCTGACACGTGGTCTGTCATCAGCGAACAGCTGGCAACTCATCCATAAGGAGGACGATAGCGCTGGTCCAGGTGGATGTTCCTGCAGCACTTTGCAGGACCTCTCAGTCAATATAGTCCAACCAAATTGTGTAAATGTGAAACATGTAAGCGGCACTGTCATTCACCGAACGGGTCACTCCTGTCCTAAAGAGATCAACATGACACTTCTTTTTAGCAAAGTTGAATTTCCAATATGGTAGGAGAGGTTGTTGTCGAGCGGATTGTTGTCATGTCCTCGCAGTGCCTGTAGTGGTGCTGTGAGGAGTCTGCCGTAGATCCAACAAAAATCCTCAGCAGCCTGCCTACTGCTTGTAATTTGCTCTGGATAGCCCATATTTAAATGCATCCGTGTTTCAAGATATACCAAGCCCGATGAAGATCACTGTTATTATCCTATCTCGAATATCGATTCAGAAATAGCCTAGCTGAAACTAAGAGACATTTCGGCCGTCTATCTGGAGCGAATACCTAACAGCCCATACCAATTCAAGGTAAGCGAAATAATTTGCAGCCTCGGGCTCGATTTCTGAGTGTACCGTTTTGCACTTGCCTCAAACGGCCAAGTGTTCAACTACAGGCCGCTGCGCTGTCGAAGCTAATAGGCCTCTTATTAATGACATTCATTTAATAACTTGAGCTCTGACTAAATAACTCGGCGCCTTCTGTATATATGAGAATTGACGCAATGTTGACAGTTTCGAGTCCTATAGACTGCTACTGTGACACTATGCAACGATAGTGGCTATATGTCATCGATTATGGCGGAGGCCTTCGATGACAGGCCTTAAGCCTCGTATGTGGACCCTTTGTTTGGAATAATTTGGCTATAAATGTGCCATGTTTATGAACACAAAATCACTAGATTGGTGCCAGTTATGTTACGTAATTCATGGTTACGCTTGCATCTTTCTTCCTGAAACTAAACTGACAATATACCTTTTATAGTGTTGCCATTTGCTGATGTTTCCGTTTCCTGGTTAGCTACCGCCTCCTGATTTGTGTTTTTAGCTTTGATAGCTTGTTCGCTAACTAGCGAATGTTAGTTTCTGTGTCTGTTTCATGTTGATGAAACGTATTTTTGGCTGGAGAGAGACCAAGTTGCGTATTGTGGATACACTTCAGTTATATCCGCTTATAATTTAATTGTGTAAAGTTTCAAATCTGTCCATCAGCTTCAAGCTAATGTTGGTAAGCTAGCTCCCCGGGCTCTAATGAGAGCGAAGCTACCGGTAGTCACCGTTCGCTGCTTGTCCGGTTCTCCAGTCGAAAGTTGTGTTAACGTGGACCCAGGCTGATATAAATGGCCTTTAGCCAACATGTCATTGTATGTCCAACATTCACCTCAGCTGTCAGAAACGCCGAGCTCTCAGAAAGAACTGGAAAACACACACTTCAAGTTAAATGTAGCAGCTAAGCTACTAAGGCTTCAATAATCGTGAATGTATTGAGACACACGTCCTCTCTGGATGCGTGTTTATTATAAAGTGTTGCATATAAAATGTATTCAAAAATACTGACATCATGTTTCCTTTTTAATCGGAAAACACTATTTTTTTTTTATTGAGTTCACCTAGTTTTAAAATGATGCATAAACAGAGCAGGTGACAGGTGGCGGCTTTTAACTTTGTCAAGCAGACTGCTGTCACGCAAGATGCTGTTATACCACAATCATCTTATCTTGTAAGTGGTAGCTTGGAGGATAATTGAATGGACTGTTGAATATAATTAGATATTCTCTGTTCACCACCTGTTTCTCAATAAGATATTTTGACACAGATAATGAGACGGTGTAAATGCAACCGATACTCTGAAGCAAAGTTTGTCTAGACTAAATTGTCCTCAAATAAGTATTGGAATGTCAGTGCAATTTTGTTTATTCACAATATACAGTCAACTAGTTTTTCGATGATCAAGCAGCTATGAAATCAGTTAATTTTAACACAACAACAACTAATGCAGCAAAGTATATTGCATAATTATGTGGGCTTCCTGAACATTTATTATCGTTAAATACCAATAACATTAAGGCTGAGAGCGAGGAAGACGGTCACCTGTTATAAAGGTGACGATTTCCGTGCCTCTCAACCCTGCATGTGCATGCATGTTTGTTCTCAATATGAAGTGTTAGTGATGTCATTCTTTGTTTCTCCTGACCTTATCCAATCAGCTGATGTCAAAAACAAGCATCACGTGATGTATGAAGGCAAACACATACACTTCTCAGAGGTGGACAATAAGCCGTTGTGCTCGTACAGCCCAAAGCTCTGCAAGCAACGCAGACTAAATGGCTATGCTTTCTGTATCCGGCACGTTCTGGAGGACAAGACGGCTCCCTTCAAGCAATGTGAATATGTGGCAAAGTACAACAGCCAGCGATGTACCAACCCCATCCCCAAGTCGGAGGACCGCAGGTGTGTATGCTTCATATGCATGTGTAGCAATATAAATAATTGGGAAATGTGTCAAAATAACATTTAGAATTACAAAATATTGTTTTGAATAATGATGTCATTCTCTCCATATCACAAAACGTATCAGTCACAAGATCAGTCTCAATTACATATTTTTCTCCAGATCGTTCAGTCCTATATTCCACCATGCTGCCTAGAAAACATGCTGAGGTTGTCCTCTTGTTTTCCAGATACTGTAACAGCCACCTGCAGGTTCTGGGCTTTATCCCCAAAAAGGAACGGAAGAAGAAGCATGACGCTTTGGAGGAAATGCGCTCACGGGCTCACCTGGAGTCAGTGGCTCTCAACATAACTGTGCCGTCTCTGGCTCTGAAAGCTCCCAATGGTCTCGATGAACTTCCACCATCTCCTCCCTGTACACGCCTGTTACCCCTCCCCGATGAGGAACTCCTGGACCCTTTTGCCTTTTATGAGGATGACACAGATGGGGAGGAGGTGGGTGCGCCTCGGAAGGGCAGCGCCATCAAGAAGAAACTACAGAGTCGGCTGGTGCTCAACCAGAAACTCTGCCACCACGACACGGACCTCTTCCAGCCACCTTCGGAGCACTTTAGTCCCTCGCCTACCCCCCGTGTGCATACCACCTCGCCGCTCAACGCTCATCTCCCACGGCAGCAGTCAGGTCTTCTCCAGCCGCCCCAGCACTCCAGCGTGACTTCCTTCATCTTCCCAGGACAGCAGCAGGGTTTATTATGCAATCCACCACCACCTCAGACGGTCAACTTTCTGCCTCCAGGGATGCCCGCCAATGCAGCACCCAGTCCAGTGCAACCTTCTGGGCCGTCACTCAGCAGGAAAATGCCTTTCACCGCTACGCACTTGCCTGTCAGTTGCAAGGACAGTGGCAGTAACAATCAGCGGCACATGGTTGTCATGCGTCCCGCTGCCTTCTCACCTTCTGCCAGATGCCTGGCCAGGTTGCAACATCTGGTGCAGCTCTGTGCCAAGACACACCAGGAGCATGGAGACCTCTTTCCTCATCTAGGTGCTTCATTTAAATGCATTTACTGCTCTGTTTTTCCTTGCATATAAATTAATTTGCCATTTTCAGGGATAGTGTCGCAATTGAGATTTGAGCCCGCCAAGTTGGAGCTGCTCTAACAAGTTCTCTTCCAGGACTGGACTGGTCCGAAGACAGTGCTGCTGATGACGAAGATGATGATGATGAAGAGGAGGCAGAAACCTTTCTTCCGTTCCAGAGCTCTTGGAGACCACAGAATGGGTCGGTATCCTAATAGTTAACCCCAGAGTATGAACGTTGACCTGATGCTTCTCGTCACGATTGTCATCGGTTGTTTCCCACGCAGGTTGGAGGACGACAGCGGCTCCTCGCGAAGAACGCGGCTACTCCGGCTTTGTTCGTACCTTCAGGAGAAATACAAGCACATGTGCAGGCAGGAGAGGGCGAGTATCCGCCAGAAGAGATACCGGTATGCCTTCCGCAAAGCCTTGCTACACGCCGCCAGTAACAACCCCGACTGTGCCGGGCAGCTGATCCAGGAGTTACGAGGTGCCTCTCGAAGCTCCTCAAGGTAATCTCACAAATGCCATCGTCAAATGTAGTTCAGTGCAACCAGCAAAGTGTGCTGCTTTTATGGCTGGCTTGGTCTTCTAAACTTACAACTTTCATCCCCCTGATTTGCAACATCCAGAACATAACAAATGCGGAGTGTTGTCACTGCTGCTGCTGCTGGCTCAGCCCTGGCTCTGTGTGTTTCCACAGTGTGGCTCCAGCAAGGCAGCAGAACACGGATGCGGGGACCTGCACTGGCAGCACAAAGGGCCAGGCCTGCAGCAACCGAGCTCTGCCCTTCACGCGGCACTGCTTTCAACGTATCCTTTCCACCACATCACTGATGCTACGAGCGTTTATCAGTTTCAGTTGTAAACCCCCCCCCCCCCCCCCATCGCATACAGTATTGTGATGCACTATGATCCTCTGCCTTCCGCCTGGTGTGTTGTTTCCTTTATGGTTCTCTGAAGACATTCTGTTGAATCGTTCCCAGCAGCTCTTTGCTAGTTGCACAGCCAAATTTGCAGATGGTCAGCAGTGCTCCATCCCGGTGTTTGATATCACGCACCAGACACCACTCTGTGAAGAGCATGCCAAAAAAATGGTGCGTTTAATATTCAAATGACAGAAAAATAATTCTGCAGTCCGATAATAAGACTGGTACTTGAGAGTGGTAATAATCTTCTCATCGAACGAAATTGAAGAAGCATATTTTCCAGAATAGTGTTCTCTATCATTGGGATGATGTAATGACGATCAGTGCCCTTTGATACATCACACACAGGATAATTTCCTGCGAGGGGACGGTAACAGACGAGTGCAGCACCACCACCAGCAGCAGCAACAGCGAAAGCCACGTAAAAAGACCAAACCGCCGGCACTCACCAAAAAACACAAGAAGAAGAGGAGGAGAGTGCCGCGCAGGCCTCAGAAACCCATCCCGCCGGCGTTGCCACAGGGGAACCTGGGAATGCCGTGTACAAGCCTCGCGATGCCCGCACAGGCCAGCATCAGGTGGGCGACCCTCGTCTCGCCACCGTTCACTTTAAAATGCTGTGCGCAGACATCCAGTGTCGGGGAGAACGCCCGCATTCACACATCTGAGCAGCTGCTGGGCTGCAGGGGCACGTTGTGTTCCGTCGCTGAGCCTGTTGATCGCATCTTTGTTCCAGGAGCCCGTCAACTCCAGACCTGAGTGCAGAGGAGCTTCCTGACGACATCACCAATGAAATGGCAGACATTCCAAATGACCTTGAGCTGAACCAGGAGGATTTCTCCGACGTGTTGCCCAGACTACCTGATGACCTGCAGGTCTTCGACTTGTTTGAAGGTTTGTCATGCAGCTAATTATTTCATGTGGATGCTAGAAAAGTACTCTGTCTTTAAAAAAAATATATATATATTTTTAATGGTGTTTGTATTTAGGTAAGAATGGAGATTTATTGCCCACCACGGAGGAGGCTGAGGAGCTGGTGCGTGCGCTGCAGGCTATGGGGTCCTACCCAGACTCTTTGGTGTGCCTGACCTCCATGGGAGACCTGGCCCCGTCTGAAGGAGTGGACCACCGAGCCATGACTGTGTTCCCTGGTCCTGTCCAGTCGGGCAGCATGGGGGACCTCCTCAGCAGCCGCATCCCGACGGAGAGCTTCAGCAGCCTCGAGCTGGAGGACAACTTGCTGCAGTCCTCTGGGGGCCACTTCCCCCCCTCCCCTCCATCTCGGCCCGCTAACCAGCCCCAGACGTCGTGCTCCAGCCTGACTTCCTCTTCTTTGACAGTCGCCCCCTCCACCCCCTCCCTGCTCACTCAGACCTCCATGACGGAGCGAACGTTTTCCCGGACACACGCATCCCACGTCCTGACCAAGTCGGATGCGCCCACGTCATCCCCCCAAGGCAGCCGCTACAGCAGCGAGCACGTGCCGTCCCCGTACAGTGACCACATGTCTTCTCCCCATGCCAGCTCCTTCCAGACAGACGGCCCTCTCAGCGGGGTGCCGGGACCCCCCCGCGCGTCATGGAACAGTCTCTCCCTCACAGACCCCACACAGTTTGGCAATCTCATAGGATCGGAAAGTCACCTCGTCTCCACCGCCCTGTCCACGCCCCCGGCCACCACGCACTCTGCGTCGCCGCAGCCAATGGCTGCGCTCTCGGCGATGCCCCAGAGCGGCTTGACAGGTTTAACGACTTCCCCTGCCCCCTCTTCCTCCCTCCCGTCCTCTTCACACGATCTTCTGACCTCCACGCAGCCCAAGCAACAGCTCCCCCAGTTCAGCGCGGCCTTTGGCCATCAATTGGCCTCCCACAGCGGCCTCCCGAAAGATGTTCAGCCGAGCCACAGCTCCACGGCGCCACCCGCTGGCTTCTCCATAGTTAGTGCCACCGCTGCGAGTGCCAACAGCGCCACGCCGCCCTTCACGCAAAGTAAATGAGAGCAGTCGGCGCGATGGTCTGCGGACTCGGTCGCTTCCAACCCAGTCGGCTCCTGAGTGACCACGCCTCCTCATCGGCTACGTCTGTGCAATGTGGTCATAGTGCACTATTTGATAATGAATTTGCACAACCTCAGATTTTTTCTCAATATTTTCTATTCTCATTCTTTGATCCTGTAGCCAGGCGGTCTCTGGGATTTTAAGTCGGTGTGTGTGATTCCACTTGTTTGACGCCTGGTGGTTTCGTAACGGTCAGATGATGTGATGAAATAAACGGGTGAAAATTAGCAGGAGAACCTTAGCAGAGATTATCTGTCACATTGCTCCGAAAGAATTGAAATCGAAGCCTCAATCAGCGGTGGGTTTGTTTGCGTTGCCGGTTCGTCCCGTCTCTAGATGACCGACTGGCCCCTGCCTTGCTCAGACAGCTCTCGCATTTCCACCTGTTCGTTCACTGCTTTGTCGCCCTCTGAAAAACACGGAGCCCAGGTTGTGATATTTGTGACCTATTATGTTTCAAGCTATTTAACTGTTATCATGATAAAGAATCTTACCGAGTCAAATTTCACAGTATGAATTTACCAAAATACTTTTAAACCGCTGTTTTTATATCGTGTATACTGTTTCTGTGCTCATTTATTGGTTCGCTCAGAGGTCAAACTCTCCGACCTCACCGTTGGTTGTGGGACTCTGAGTGGCCGAGTCGACACTTGAAGGTAGATATAGTTTCTTAAAGCAATAAACACCTTAACATAACTCTAGCATCGCACGGTATTTTATTGGTCCCGTTTCATGTAGCTTCACTTGTGAATCTGGGTTGGATCAGGAATATATACTTTGGCCTCTAGAACTGTTACGAACCTTATTTTACAGCCGAACCATTTCACTCCAGTTGAGCCGATGGAGACCAGTGATCAGGTCAGCCTTCTTCTCTCGAGCCATAAGGAGTGGACAGCTCTTCCCCTGTCGAGTCATACAGCAGTACAACCATGGCTTCTGATGGACATTATATTAGACATTTGACAGATTGTCTGACATTGTTGAGTATTAGGTATATAGTAGCGAGTCTCTATCTTGGGGTATGTTGGTGAATTGTTGAGTAGCAATGGATTTAAATTGTTCTTTGCAATGTATTCAGTGGAACCTGTGTCTTGTAGAACGAGTCTCTTGTTTTTAATGGCTATCAAAATGGTTGTAAGTTGCAGTCATCAATGTTTGTATGCTGGTATTTAGTTTTTAAAGAATATTCCGATGGAGAGTATTTTTGATAGCTATTAAACTCCAGGAAGAAGATGTGCATGGGGCAGCAACCTTTTCTGTGAGAGCATTATAATAATATTATTAGAGTATGGTGCCTGGCTTGATTCTCGGTGGTAGGAATATATGCATCACCATTTATTTTAATTGTGTGGAGAAAAAACAGATCATTACAGTTTGTTGTTTTTCGACACCGCTTTCTTTGCACAGGAGTGGATGAGGCTGGTGGTGTTTCACTTGTCCAGTGTCTGTCTTGCCTTTTTTTATTTTCCGTGTTTTTTGCTTGGACGCTCATTAAATGAACAGCTGCCATCATAACCAGCGCTGAGCCTGCACCGGTCCCCCAGTTCCAGCTGTGAGAAGGCCCAGTTCTGTCTCTCCCTTCCGAAGAGAAAACACAGTGCCGTGTAAACCCGTAGCTCCACCAGACGGCTGGGCTGCCGTGTTCTCACTCATGGTCCCAAACACACAGCGCCCGAAAACACACAATGTTGGATGGAAAATGTTTGCAAGGCATTACTGCTGTATCCGCATAGCATGAGATTACCAGTTGACCCCCCCCCCCCCCCCCCCCCAGACCATGGATAACTAAATGAACAGGGCTCATACTGGAGGCACATTTAACTGCTTGAAATCAGAGATGGCTGACAAATTCCTATACTCATTGAATGTACTGTATTACTGTTTTTAAAGATAGGATGAGCTAATCTAGTCACCTTTTGTTATTGGTCCTTGTTTAATTTGTCTAAGGTATTTTTTTGTATACAAAGGTTTACATTTTTATGTATATTTTTCTTGTGTACAAATTATGTAATGTGTAAAAACACTGTAATATCTGTATATAGTGTGAGAAATATGATCTTTTGTTTTTGGATGTATAAATAAAACTTGCTGTGAGGGATTTGCTGACTGTTACTGGGCCCGTAGTCATTTCCACACATTGCACACACTGCCAGAGGTCAATCACCACAAGGTCACGACAAGGTTACTCAGTATCGCCGTTCTAGAGCTTTTGACCACTCGCATGGTCTTTTTCAGATTTTTCACAAATTAAGATTAACAATGATTTTCAAGTAGCTCAAATTCAACTAGTCATATCGGTGGTGACATTAAACAATCCTATCAATGTCCATTTAGTAGATGTGCAGTTTTCCATTACATGTAATTTATCAGCAGCTGGAGATGGCAGTCAGATTTTAAGGTGATGTAGAAAGTTAAATTAAAACTTCTACAATTGCATGACTAGATATAAGAAAATGAAACTCCGATAAAGCTTTATGCTCAATGTGCAGTAACCCAATTTATTACAATCCTATGACATTTCTGATGCGGCCCTTCACGTGATCTTAACATTGGTTTCTTTTTTAAAGATATTGAGGTGTAATGTGTGTATTTTGCATTATTCACATGTAATTTAAAAAGTCCTGTTTTGGTTTCCCATATAGCAGGAAGACATTATCTCCAGTCAATGAACGTATACATTCGTTTTCACATTTGAGCTGAGCAGCCTTAAAGTCAAGTCACAGTTCAAGTTTTTAGTTCTTTGGTATTTGTAATGCTCGGTTCATCACAAAAAAAAGAAAAGTTTAACACTACTCTAATTCATATAGTAATTCATTAATCTTGTAATTTTAAATAAACTTGTGCATTTTAAGAATCCATCATGATCAGATTGCTGTGCTGTACAGAAATACAACATCCAAAGAGTGTTATATAAACCTAGAGGCACTCTAGGTTGATGGACTTAAAACCGTTCAATCCCAGGAAATCCAAAAAGTTGTCTAAGGCAAGCACATTTCCAACAAAGTCACGTATGATTCATCAAATTGTTCTGGATTTTTATTTGTTCCTTAAATCATTTGACAACGTTCAATAAATCCCACAGCACTGTCCTGCATGAGCAAACATGAACACTGGACTATAAACCGTCAGCAAAGTCACACAAAATGAACCGCACATCTCAAGTGACTGCTCTCCAGTGTTTACTGACACATCACAGAACCATACGGTACTCCCTCTATTACACAATACTGCTCTTTTGGGTTATAAAAATAGTTTAATAGAATATATGCCTACTTGTGCTAAGGATTGACTCTTGGCGATCACACTGCTTTATTGCCATACAACACAAAGGGACGGGGGAAGGAAATGAATCTGGTGGAGTTGCAACATAACATTGTAGCCTTTTTAACTACCATACAAATAAAAAAAAGAATAAATCTGCAAAGTGCAACACATAAAATAAAATATAATCATAACAGACCATGTCAAACGGTGCAAATTTAATTTGTCTCAGTTTGGGATGGAGGGGCGTGGCACATTTCACAAGTTTGAATGAAGAGCAGAACACGGTCAAACAGATTAAAATGGGATCGTTGAGTCGGGTCCCTTTTCTTGATTTGGTCAACCGGGTTCTACTTTGAACAATATACTCGACTTTGTATTTCGCCACAACCAGCAAGCAGAAAAGAAAAAGGACATTTTTACATGTATGTTCTGTATGGAAATGTTCAGTCAGAAAGAATTTGACAATATGGGAAATATGCTCATTGGCTTTCCTGCGGAGAGTTACAGAAGAGGATGGATACCGCTTCCTGTCCTTAACGGGAAATATGAAGCCACAGCTAGCAGTGAAACGTGCATTTGTTTTACAGTCTGTGCTAAGCTAGCCAGCTGAGCCGCATGTTTCAGGAAGAAATATTACCAACGATTGATCTTCTAATCCAACTCCCAGAGACAGCGAGCAGCTCGGTGTTGTTCAGCACTGTTGCGTTAACTTGTTTACCATATGTTGCCCGTAGGAAAAATAATATCAGGCTTCATAAGCATTATGAAAAGCCCCTCGTCTGTGAAGAAGAAAAAGTTGTCCATTTGTTCACGCATGCATCATACTGCCGCATGTAATTAAATAAATATGTTTGATCTTTAAAAAGTATTGCGGCATATGCATTTTAATGTCACAGAAAAAAAGGGAGGGGGGGGGAAATCACAATCAAAGCACTGGAGCTAACATTTTAAAGCCGATTCTATTCATCACAAATAATATAAGGCTGATTCAACTCCGGACTGGACATTCCTCCTGACCGGTATGCTACAACACATACTGCTGCGGCGCTCGACCGTCACACCATCATGCAGTCAGAAGCCACCGCAGTGCCGCCCGTCTTCAGGTGAACATCGACATCTGAGAGCAGTCGGTCTACAACGCATTGATTTACTGTACAAGTGAAAACCGCTCACAAGTCCAAATGGAGAGATTTGACCCAGGCAGATATGACACTGCGTGGCCAACGAGAGTCCACGCTGCGAGACTTCAGGTGGACTTTTTTTTTATCCCAGGCAACACACCTGCAAAAATGCTGCAAGTCTCGTGCTACCGTTTTATGGCTACTTTGTTTATAGACAAAAGGCATTTATACTTGAAGTGCAATTAAAGCTGAAGGTAAGCTGAGGAGATGGAGAGTACCACTGCAGCTCCAAGTCTGCAGATTCATGAACTAAATGATGGCACTGCCCTGTTAATGGAATGGATGGACGGCGCCTCAGTTCATCTCAGCGGTCAGCGGTCACAAACGCACAGCCGAACAGACGGGACGAGGCCAAGTCCAACAAATCAACACCTGGAGGCCGTGTGGAACGGAGCCGGCAACACGGCGGCCGGTTCACACCTCGCCGCAGCCGTGTGTTTTTTTTACATTCTCCAATACTGTGACGGCCACAGCATAGAGTGAAACCATAAAGAGTATTAAGAAACGTATAATAGATCAAGGGTAAAACATGATGGAGGGCAGCCATTCTCGTTCACTGGATGACTTCTGAAAAGGTTTCACGACCGGAGAAATCAAAGACCGATATACAAAAGAACAAGTAGAAAGACAAGGCCATCTCATGTACGGCCGTTTTAGTCTCAAAATATTTACCTCACAACCATCATCTAGATTGCATTTGGCCATTTGTACACAGTGGTTCCATTACAAACACTTCATCATTCGTTTCATGAATCTGTAGAAATTAGCATATTTACAAGTCTGTACAGCCTATAGAGCTATGTCCATCTCCCAGAGAACCCAATCCACTTCAAGCAGAACACCTGAGTTTCCAATAGAACGCTTCAACCCACTCGTCACTTCACCGCACATTTCGCAGGGCGTCTCGCACAGCCACGCACACAATTAATTTAAGCAAGGTAGTTTCTCCAAAAGGATGCCGAGTGTAAGCCTTTGTGAAAAAGCCGTACACATCAAAATCAAAATCTCAAAGAGTCCTTGCAGAAAGACAGCAGACTCCACCATCAAAATAAAAACGGCAGGTATTGAGAAGGGACATTTCATAGCAGGTGGCATTCATGGCGGCAGCCGAGCGGCTGGCCACCGACTGTCCTGAATAGGACCCTCGGGTGGTGTGCTAGCGTATAAACAGACATTATATAGGCCAGGATTTGCTTCAGGCAAATGAGTGATGGAGACCTTCCTGGGAGACTTCATCCCGGCTGTGGAGGTCAGAGGAAAAGATCTGACTGCTGCCACCAGGGTGGAGAATTAAAGCAAAGCTGGATGTGGCGCCTCTCAGTGACTGGCAGATGTCTGTGGCACAGAAAACCTGACAAACATCAGAAGAAAGGGTTAATATGTTCTGAACAGGACTCGGGTCAAAACAAGAGCAACGGCCTCGAGTCATCACACACACTGGATAGCAACGTGTGCTGCACCATGGGCTCGAGTCCCGCCTTAATGATACCATTAAATAAGCACACATTTGGGAAGTAAATATGCAATGTGGTGGGACTTTTATATAGAATAAAATGACAACATGAACCCTGATTACCTCTGAAGTCTCTGCACTAGTTCAGCCACCAGGGAGTCACAGATCCCCGGGTGCGTTTCTTCTGCCAGGAAAAAGGCGTCCCGCAGCTCCTCCACAGCCTCCGGCTTGCCGTTACGCGTCTCGCCCTTTTCTTTCAACTGCAAAGAAGGATAGATTTATATTCCTAAATAACTTATGAGGTAGTTTCTGATTCATTTCTTTGTGATTGATGATTTGATTGATTAAAACTGTTTTACAGTCGTTAGATAGTAAATCATGCATCGAGTAGTGATGGGTATTTTGACGTGGACAAACTCGTCGGTGCCATTACCTCAGCAAACAACGGAGAAAAGATTGTCGATAAGCTTTGCGACAAAGGCCTCTTTGGACTCTCCTACACGAGAAATAAAAAAGACGATTTAAATCTGACAGACAGTAGATGGAGGAAAGAGGCGCAGTAGAGTCATTACTTTTCTCCTCTACAACGGTGGTCGGCCTCACCTGTTCCATCTCAAGCTCAGCAGGCTGTGCTGCTCCGTTCTGAAACTTTTGGAGGTCCTTCTCCCTCATGGTGTTAAAGATCCAGTCATCGTTGGCAGCATCATCTCCTCCAGAAGCCTGGCCATTTGTCTCCCTACAGTGACACAGGATTTTAGCATCATCAGTATACTCAGAGTTGCTAGAATTTGCTTCAGAGTGTAAATGTTCCACGTCTTGCCAGATGGATTGTTATGTTGCAGACAACTTACTCATCAGAATCATCAGAGCTGGATTCTTCCCGAGACTGCTCCGATTTCCACCTCTTGTATCGGTCAATCAGCTCCGACAGATAAGACGTCTTTTTGGCATGCCGTACAATATACTTATGTTTCAACAGCTCTTTGGCAGTTGGCCTCTAAGGGAAACACGGAAAACAAACTTAATTGTCAATATTAAAAGAATACTCGGGCCTATTACTCAGAACTGTGTGAACAGAAATCCTTCAAACTTACAAAGCTAGGCTCCTTATTTAAACAGGCTTCAATAAATTCTTTAAGTGGTTTACTGTAGTTTCCTTCCAGTGTGGGTGGATTGTTCTTTGGGATGAGGAATAAGACCTTCATGGGATGAAGCTCAGAGTGCGGCGGCTCTCCTTTAGCCAGTTCTATTGCCGTTATTCCTAATGACCAGATGTCTGCCTAGAAAACAAAAAGACGACATTTGAGACAGAACAGATCAGCAAAATCTCACATTGGTAAGCGGCATGGACGTATTTGAGTTAACCCTGCGAACTAAAGATTGTGACATGGTGGAGGAAGCACTGCCCCATGCTATAGTTATCAAAAGAATATGTATTGGGTCATTTATAGTCTCGAAAATCAGTCTTAAAAAGTGCTTAACAACTTGCACACAGGTCAAAAGACGAAAACAAGGACCAAATGTACAAAATCTTTGGGATTGATTTCACACAAATCTTTTTTCTTCTGACATTGTGCTTCACCAGCTTTATAGTTGTTGACTCTCATGGTACGTTTCACCTGGGTTTGACAACAGGTCTATGCCCGAATACCCTTTCCCTACAGAGTGTAGATCCAGTTGAACACATTCTCTCCACTACGCTCGCTAACCTTTCCACGTGTGCCCACTTTCTGTTTTCTATCTAGTTCACCTTCTATACGTCACAGCAACATTACAAACACAAAGCGGTCCAATCGAAAAGCTCCAACGACTCCAGACTGACCTTTGAGTCGTAGGCAGACTGCTTTATGACTTCAGGTGCCATCCAGAAAGGAGTTCCAACGAAGGTGTTCCTTTTGATCTGGGTGTCTGTCAGCTGGCCCGCCACTCCGAAGTCCGCCAGCTTCACGTCGCCTTGTTCCGACAGCAACACATTGGCCGCTAAACGCACGAGGGGAACATATGGATCGCAGGAAATGGTGCTCTAATCAACATTCAGGATTTTGTTTTAAAGCTACACACTATGCCATTTGTCTGAACCACTTTAGTGATATGATAGTTCCCTGATATGCCTTCTGGAGGTTTTGAAGACCTCAACAGAATTGACTTTAGAGTGTGAAATGTGACGGATTAAATTATCCGTGTTGTGTTTCGGCGTGATTACAGACTGCACTCTACCGTGGCTAAGCACTGATGCGATACACATTCACGCCTAACTTGAGCATTATTATCAAGAGGATAGAAAACATATCGTCATGGCGACGTTATGCACCAGGCTTACCTTTGATATCTCTGTGGATTTTCTTTTCAGAGTGCAGATACTCAAGCCCTTTCAGGATCTCTCTCAGAATTGTGGCAATCTGTGTTTCATCCAGGGCCCCTGGTTCCAACTGGAAGAACGGACAAATTAGAGGATAAAGTGACTTTGGGCGTAAGTTTTAAGGATGACACAGATCAGATGACTGTCAAAATGACCTGTAAATCAAATAGTTTAAAAAGGCAGGTCACTATTTTTAACATACCAAATCCAGGGCTGATCCTCCACCCAAATATTCCATGATGATCCATAATTTTGTCCCCTGAAAAATAAATCACAAATTCAGTTGGACAGTGTACAAAGTTGCAGCAGCCATTACGAACAGATTAACGGTTCATTCTCACCATGTCCACTTAAAAAAAGATAACAGTAAGTGTATCGTTACGTTTCTGGATTTTAACACTTAAAGTTTGGTATTACACACTTAGCAGCTTATAAGTGAATAACTTTGCATAATGCAGCAATGTAAAAGTAATAAAAACAGACATGAATCTGAGGATAAATTGTAATAAACCCATGAGAATATTATGTGCTAAAAGTTCTCAGTTCTTGAAAACGATGATATTAATATTAGTGTTACTTACAACACTAATATTTGAATTTTTTGCATTATTTAACATGTTATGTTTCGTACATAGTGTAATAGTTCTCATAATGTAATAGCGTTTTACAATATGCACAATACCGTATAAGTTATGCACTTGTGGTTTTCTTTAAACATGTGCTTAATATTACATTATTTACTTTCATTACATTTAAATGACATTATGGACAGTTATTGCATTATGAGTTGTTACACTCAAACACAAGTGCATGCGAACACACAGCACAAGAACCATGCTTACATACAACACACAAATAAGCCTCAATTCTCTCCTTCAACCAGTAGCATAACTTCAGCTAATGGACCACCGCTTCTCTCCTGACTGCTGTTAAGTACCACAGTAAATGCTGTGAGAGGCACTCTAATCACCATCACATGTGGCGTGGCTGAAAATCTACTCCAGCCATAGAAATGTTAAAGCGCTGACTTTCAGCTTTACAGTTATTTACAATCACATCAGATGGGTGATGCTCCACTTAAAAGGCCAGAACTTCTCATTACGCTGCCACTGAAGGTGAAGGCCAGCTTGTTGACTTCATTCTCATCGTCTTGTTCAAAATCCAAACTGCTGCAGCACAAGGCAGAAAGAGTCAAACACGTCAATATCCAAATACTTACAGATTGCACTGTTAAAAGCCCTCAAGCTACATTCCAGGCACGACTTGTTCCATTGCTAGCATGCAATATTTAATGACCTACATTGCATGCACATGCGTGCAGAAACACACGACTGACTTGTGCATTATGTCAGGCATGAACAGTTACAAATCGACGATGATTTTCATCCTAAGTTCAACCTTACCTTTAGGTATGATCCATAGTACTTGGTGATAAAGGGACTGTCACACTGGCTGAGAACTGTGATTTCCTGTTGAATGTCTTCGATGTCATCCTCTGCTTCTTCCAGATCAATAGTTTTAATGGCCACAACTTTCTGTGTCCGACGGTCGATGCCTTTAAAAACTTCACCAAAAGAGCCTTTCCCTATCCGGTCCAGCTTAGTGAAGAATTCTTCTGGATCGGCTCTGAAATTCTGTGCGACAGAGAGAAGGAGAACACACAGTGCATTTTAAGTACCCTCTTACAATATGCGACTGACAAGTCGAACATAAAGACACACGATACAATATACTTAAGTTAGCAATTAAAGAGCCAGCAATAAGGCAACCTTCAGCCTGTGGCTTTAATACACTAATAAACAGATTAAATAAATTGTGCAACCTGAGCCTCACCATTTGCGGCTGCATCTGACAACTATTTTCATGACAGATTAATCTGCAGACAATTCGTGCGCTTCATAGTTTTTTTCTATGATGTCCAAAAATGGTGAATACTGGCCCTCAGTTTCTCGAGGCCAATAGTGACATCTAAAGATTTCTCGTTGGGTCCGACCCACAAGCCACAACCTGTTGATCAACCAATTGATTAATCGAGTTAATCGTTTCAGCTCGACACACAATGGATGTCCGTCATCAGCTAGCAAAATATCTAACATACCTTAAACCTGGCAGCAACTAACTCCAGAGTAAAACGTGGGAAAAGTTAGCAGAGAGCAAGATAAACCTACTTTAAGTCTCTAGACCGGGTCACTCAGGTTTAGTAAAGCCGTGAAACCAAGCTCTAGGATGGGACATCCGTACTCTGCTCTACACAGCTCATCAGTTAAAGACTCATGTCATCTGTCGTTTGGCTAGAATAATCATCACAAGTGGTGTCCTACCAAAAAAATCGGCCAAAAGCCCAAAAAAATCTAATTATAAATCAAGTCCAGAATGCATTACAGCCATAGAGCATTCAGCAGCACAGCAACTAAATATAATCCTTTCCTTTTATACTTTGTTGATAAACAACACTATACAAATGTTGAAATTCCTTATCCGTTGCAGGTCAACCATCACATTTTGAGGTTGTGGGTAACACTTCAATTCTAAGACAACACAGGTAACAGACTTGGGCTTAATGACCTCTATAAACAAAAAACAATCAGAACAGGACTACACCCTAACTTATTGAATGAACTAAATGGCTTATTCCCCCACGGAGCAGAGAAGGAATACTGGTCTTCTAGTTGGCCAGTTAGATTTCCCTCCATGCACAGCCATCATTGGCCTGAACCGTCCAAGTAGTGTTTGCAGTGCCATTTTCATGGCAAATATAATTTTAAAAAATAGGTTCATCATGAAAAACAGCTTCATTACTTAATAATATTGTGCCTAGTGCAATTCTCAAATTGGAGGAGGCATATTATTTAATAATATTGTGCAATTTGCAAATAGTAGGAGACGCAATATTTATGAAGGAAGAAATCCCATTTCAAATGAATATTGTCGTGCTGCAGAGATATCCAGGGCTACACATTATATTCTACAAAGTAAATAACACATATGCATTTCTTAATGTTCTACAATGAATGATGATTTACAATATATATTGTACCCTTCCATATTCTAATACCACATCAAATAATTGAAATGTAATATTTTTCAAACTTGTTCAGCCCTACAGTTGGATGGAGAGCATATTGCTTTACAGTCCCCCCAGAGAACAGTTTCCTGTGCTAATGCATGGTGGTCAACCTATATGGAAAGGGAGATGCGCAGCTGCACTTTGAAAAATTGGCAAAGTGGTGGCTGCTGAATCCGATCGCAAAGGGACTTTAAAACCAAGAGACGGAGCGGTGCAAAATAAAGCAGAGTAGAAACAACACAAAGAAAAAACTATCATAACGCTGGTGTGGTCAGTCATCCAGGTGAACATTATAATGTCGAGCCTGGCCTCTGTAAAAACAACAATGGCGCTGCGACCACAGACTACAAATGATGGGAATGTACTTGCCATATACACACAGTCAGCAGGTTTACTGCGACAACTAAAACGGCCTGAACCTCGCTCTAAAAGCATGTTTGTTGCTCTCCCATCTTCACCACACGACTGTAGTCCAGTGTCATCCGTGCGCCACACCCTCAGGGTTGATATATGTGGTATACGTCTTCATGATTTAAGTAGTATTATGTGCATTCAATGAAATTCATCATCATGCAGGTCTTCCTGTCACCCCTTGAGATTGTTATTATTACATAGTCGGTACAGACTGTATTGTGGTGGACTTGATCTTCAAACAGGACATGTATGGACTGCCAGCTAGTAGCTGGTTCAACTGAAATAAATATATAAAGTTGACCAAAAAAAACAAAGAAACTATTCGAGCTGCTATGGTATTTGTGTCCCATAAAAATACAATTACAACACAATGACATTACATCTTAAAATACTGTCAAAAAGATGTGATGTCAAAACTATACTTGAACATCTCAATAGTCAACCTACAACATATTAATAGACATTTTATTTTGTCATAAAATTAGAATCAGAAGAAGTCCATTGTGCATGTATTAGTCACGTAATCCATGAGTAATACATCATTTAAATAATCTATTGTGCACAATGTCCACAGTTTATCTGTTTCCAGCTCATTATTTTAGGATAGGCAGCGTTTCTCCGTTTCATATCATTGTAAACTAAATATATGTAGGTTCTTAAATATTGGCTGGACAAAAAGAACAAATTATAGACCTATTTCTGATGGTGGTTTTTCTGACATGTGTAGAACTACAGAACTAATCGATAATGCAGCATTAACTATCTGGCTATTAAATGAGGCCTCCGGGATTACGGTAATTATTAGAGCTGAAACGATTAGTCAATTCGATCGATTAATTGATCAAAGGAGAGAAAAAACCGGGCAATTCATTTGATGGATTATTTTTCAAACGGAAATTCCAAATATTATATGTTTGCAGCTTCTTAAAGCTGAGAACTTTCTCCTATTCCTCGTTTTTCATTACAATTAACTCACTATAATCTACTTTTCGGTTGGTCACAAAAACAACAACAGACATGGACTAAAATGCAAGTTGAATATAATAATGTGTGCTTGTATCGTCATGGGAATTAAACGCTTAAAATGAACGTCGTATATAATTTATGAGTGAACTGGACCGGAATAAATGATGGCGTGTTAAGTCATCCAGAGCACTTTATATCTGACAAAGACATCCACCGACTCACAAACACGGCTGGACAGCACTCGACAAATAGCTGCACGAATCATTGGAAAGCAAGAGCGATTACTTTAAGTGTTAATTGTGATAATGGCGCAGTGTTCCTGTCGATTAACTTATGTAGCTACAGACATCGAGCTAAACTTCCGAGTGAAACGTGAAGTAAAATGTCGGGTGGCTCTTAACCAAAAAAGCTTGCCTCTAAAAGTTAGCTAGAAACCAAATAATAAATGCATTTGTACCTGAACCCCCGGCAGTCCACTTTGAAGAGGTGAAAGGGCCATGGCGTCGGATCAGCGAAGATGACCCCTTTCCTCGTCTCTCTGCCTTCCTCGTCAGAGGTGTAACGGGAGTGTCCTGGTGAGGATGGCCCGCTCCGTCCCACCAACTCAACCCGATAACCTCAAGGTGGAGAACGTGACGTGTGAAATAAAGAGGTCGCTTGATAATAATAAAAAAGAAAGTCAGCTCGACTTGTCTGCTTGTTGTCGGAGCCGCCCGCCAGCTCCCCTCGCTCTCCTTCCGCAGTTAGCGCACGTTAGCGCGACTGGCTACTTGAGCAGCTAGCGAAACAGTTGAACACTGAGACCTCCGTGGACCAGCGCGGCCTCTCAGCGCGGGCTCTGCAGTTCCCCGGTGATGCGATGGATGTCTGGTTTTTAAATTGTCGCAAAGAGTAAATTAATGCGCACTGTTGTGTCGCTTGTTCTATTCGCTCATCACTTTTCTCTGTCGCCCGGCGCCATCTTGGTTCATGTCATTTTCATTTTCCGGAGGACCAATCAGCGCGAGGAAAAGGAAACGGCGCATGTGTCGTCATTCGTGAATCGAAAAGAGTCACAGAGGAGGGGGTGGGGGTGTGTGAGGGGGGTCACGTTTTGTGTGTTTGGCCCATTCCCAATGCCCCCCCCTAAAACCCAGACGTTTTTTCCTGCATGGAGTGACGCTGGAAATAATGCTTTGCAAACACTCCACCACTTCCTGTATCCACTGTGTGGCGCCAGACAACATGCTTTATCTGCTAAACATAATGACAGCAACACGCTTTTGATAACCTTTGATGACATTGATCCAATAATGATCCACAGCCAATTTCGTATCGATCAGAAGGACTGTGCAGGAGGGGTTCGTAAAAATGTTTTTTTCACTCAATAAAAATGGTGTAAAATCTCAATCTTAAAAAAATCTCTCCAATTTCCTTTTTGGTAGAGCAGACACAACCAGGCAGGTGTGTCAAATGTCAAGTCAATCGGTCAAAGGGGGCGACAGGTGTGGCCAAAAACCACTGGGGCTACTGAGCCATTTTATTATAACCAAATGCGAGACCCCTAAAGTATCAAATTGTTCACCAGTGGGTTAGGGTTAGATAGGGTATGATATGCATGTCGATTTTTGGGATATGATAAAGCCCTCCAAAAGCCAATTAAATTGCAATATAATAATATACATGACAATTTCAATAGGGCCTTCGCTGGCCCACCATTGTCGGTGATTGGGCCCTAATTATAAGTTTGATCAATACATCTGTAATCTATGCCTGCATTCCTCTGTGTTTTTATGTCCCATCTTTCATTCTTAATGTTTATGCGTAAGTGTAATTTGCCAGGCTGAACACCCATGTGCCGTCCTCTTTGTTTACCTTTTTAACATCTCTATGCTTCCACTGGTTATCCTGTGTTTAACTTCACATTGAATTGTGGGCAATCCCCCAGGTCAAAGTCTGTAAAAATGTGGACTTACTAAGAAGGTTCACATAAGTGCTCAAAATATCTACGAGAGAGCCCTCAAATACTTAATGATTTGCCAGTGGGACAGCCCTAAACCATCACAGACTTTATGGGAGTGCGCCTCAAAGTCTGTGAGTCCGTAAGTGAGGGTATTGGGTTTGGGCCTGTGTTTGGAAAAGGGGATAGAAGATAACTCTTGTCCATGGGGGGTTGGCCCACCCAGACAGGCTTTCACAGAAACGGTGTTTGAAGGTTGCAAAGTCTGTACCTATGGAACATAACCACTCGTTTTGTATAACTGTAACTGTTGTAGTCTCATATTATCATAACATGTTGGGGTGCACAGCATTTTTGTCGGTCTGCCAGTATGCACAGGAGGAATTGCAGCCACCTGAAACAGTTGTAGGTCTAATGTCGGCTCCATGTCATATAAAACAAACTTTAAAACTGTGAATTTATATGTTTAACACCATATTTTACTTTACTGTTATGGACAACATTATCCCATGTGACAGAAGGATACTGGTTGTGCATGCTGGTTCACTGTCCCACTGTCATGGCTGACTAGAACAAAGCCATCATTCATGTTGTCGGTGCTTTTCCTGCATGACATGTCTGCTGAAAAATATCTAATAAACGGGAGAATGCGTTGCTGGATATGTGTTACTTTTAACAAAGGATTACAAAGATAACATCACAGGAACTTATAGTCAACATAAACTATTTCCCTTTTTTGGGGATTTTTATTCTGAGATCATACAATTGAAAGATACAGAACAATCTGTTAAATTGATCTTGAGTTCGGATTATTTTGTGATACCTCATTTTCCAAAGTGACGTATAGAACTTTCACACTCAAATAATGAATCCAGCTTCTTTTTGAGCAGTTTAGGAGCTCACAGCTCCGTTTATGGCCTGTCAGGATGCAATGCATTCCCTCGAGTATATTTAGGAGATTTGATATCAGGTTGGAGGAGCGCCATGAATAAGAATGACATGCTCAGTGACCTTTGGCAAAATATCTCAAGATTAGCATTGTGATTGGAAAAAAACCTCAAACATAATAATTTTTTATTGTGTACTTAAACATAACATGGACATAAATATAGCAATTAAATCCAATGATGTATAAATGGTTTATCGCTTTTTATAATACCATAGATAACATTCTATGAATTTGTTGTGTGCTTTACTCAAGATACTCGCTCGCGCGCGCACACACATACACGCACACACACAGCATGAAAGTATATTCTACCCTGTGTCGATGTTAGACATCAGATATGAGCGTTCACATTCTGGTCCGTTTGGCTGTATCATCTTCATCTTCGTGAGTTGAGTGTTTCTTGACCATCTCGAGCTGCTCCTTCTGTAGCTGGTGTTTATCATCCTCATCATCTTCATCAACCTTCTTAGTGAACTGGGCCTCAATTTCTGCAGGGTCCATGTAGGTGTAGAAATGCGCCATAATGGAGAAGATAAAACACACTACAACCAAGAGAGAGGCAAACAGGACGTACTCTGCCCACTTTGAAAGAGAAAGACAGAAGGACAAACGTGGTATTATTGTCTCATCAGTGTCATGGCCTCACAAAACCACATCACACATTTCCACTCAAGATATGTTGTCACTTTGCATCTCTAAGATTTAGTTATAAGTTTAATTAATCTTTTCTTTTGTTTGTTTAGTTGTTGTTTGTTTTACCTGTTTGGGAAGCTTGGCAAGTTCAGCCACTATCAGAACAATAAAGTTGCCGACAGCAACAGTCAGCAACCAGCCTGCTTGCAGCACCGCTTTCATATTACTAGGCGCCTTGAATACACAAAAGATTACTTTAGCCCAAAACAAAGAAAACAGAACTATTATTAAAGACAAACATAATCCAATGTCATCATTTTCGTGTGAAAATGCGTATATATTTTTACCTGTGAGTAGGAGAACTCCAGACCAGTAATAGAAAACATTACTTCACCAATAGTTATGAAGAAGTACTGAGGAATCTGGAGAGCCATGTGAACCGAGTTGGGCTTGATGTCTTCTGCCACAGTGATAGACTCCTGACACTGAAACAAATAATCACAACAGTTCAGTTTCGGAACGGTGTTTCTCAACGTGTGACTGAAAAGAAGGTCACCGGATGGATTTTGAGCATAAAAATGACTTTATGTTAACATAAAGTGAGCTCACTCTCTATTTTTGTATAATCAAGAAAATCCTATGAAAAGAACCAAATAAAAAATGCATTAATCTAAACCTCCCAACCATGTCTGTGACACCCCCTCTGTGCTTTCTTAAGATGTACATCTTTAAAAACAGGTCACAAAAAATGTTGTTTCTTTTTTTTTATAAAGGCTTAATATTTTCCTAAAAGAGATTTTTTTTAAACGTACATTTGGTCCAATGACCAACGTGCTGGGTATAAAGAAGGTGTATGAACTTCCAAATCCAAAGTCCCTGCTGTATTCACACGACTCTGAACCGCTCCGTATGCTGAAGACGGACCTGATCGTTAGAAAAGAAAATTAGTATTTGCATAAAATAATGATTCTAGTATAAAAACAGTATTGATTTTTGAAAAATCCTTACTTTCCATTTTTTACTAGGGAGTAGTTGGAATAATACAATGACTCAATGACTCCAAAGTCAGCTGCAGGAAGCGACACATTTACGGTTGTATTCATTCCATTTATGAATCTGAAATATGAAGACAGAAAATGTAAAAATATTCAGTAAAACCAACATATTTAATCTCTTTAATCTGCAGACAAAGAAGAGGACTACAACTGTGTGATTTTCATAATTTGTACCTATCGGTCAATTATTCACATATTTGTTACCCGTTAAATTATTTGTAAATCAACTTACCGGACTGCATTGTTGCCTTCTTGTGGTTTGGCTGTCAGATCATTAGTCTGAGAAAATAAATATTAATGTTAACGTAAATGGCCTATTGTGTGTCTTTATTGATATTATTTTTTACTTCTCACTCACCAACATCCAGTTGGCGTTGATGTTTGAGGTCATGAGAAGCGTTTGCCGCTTTTCTTTGGCCAAGGAAATATTTTTCACAACTTCAGTGCTGCCAATTAAAATGCTGATTATTTCTGTATCAAATGTGAAGAATTCCTCACTGGCCTGCAATAAATAAATAAATAAAAAGAAGAGTTGAATCATTCCTAGCCCAATCGATGGGCTACGAATGTGTGCACATAGACAGTGGTGTTTTGGCTCGCATGCAACAGAATTTTAAACGTAGTAATCCAAATTGTAAAACTTTTGTATGATTGTATGAAGACATACCTGAGCTGCAGGAAGGACAAGAGGATCGACGCCAGGCAGCTTAACCGTCACTGGATCACTGCCCATGTTAAGTAATTTCAACTGACTTTGAACGGCTGATGGGAAGGTGGGTAAGGTTTTCTGAAATTTGATGGAGTTTTAAAATGTATTATTCCTTGAAATGATGTGCATTTTACAGTGTGTGAGGAGCTGAACACAACTTGCTACTTACATCAATTTCAATCTGAACCAAAGCAGCGCAGATAAAAGCTATAGCTGCCATCATCATCCCCACTGTCATTCTTTTCAGAGATCTGTTGAATCAACATTAAATCCTGTTACAGAATTTTACAAAATGCGATAGAATTACATCACAAAATGTCTATTTTTAAATATTATAACTTTAATATCATAAAGATGGGAAAAAAACAAGCCTGAGTCTATTACATGTTAACAAAATCCAACCACTTTAAAGCCCACTATAATAATTTACAGAATAATACATTGTAGCTTGACAGCAGGTTTATGGAACAGTTAGGCAGGATACAATGAAGATACCACTCAAGGCAAAGAAATAGTCCAGCACATAACCCCCTCTAAAACGGTGCACAAAGGAGATATTATATGTTAATCAGTGAGCTTTAGATGAGCTGTGAGACTGATTTCATCTTTACAGTTTTGCAAGTAATTTAATAACCAAATAAGGGGCCAATGCCAGGTATTCTATAAGCCCCAAAGCTGTGTCACTAAGTTCCAGCAGTACTTACGTAAAGTTCAGGCCACACTTTTTGATCAGAGGGTAGATTAAGCTGTCCATGATAGGCACCAGCGTCAGGATCAGGATGGGGTTTACAGTCTTCAAAAACATCAATTGCACAGTGAGAATTTTCTCAAATACATACATTTTATCTAAAATAAAATCGAATTATTTTAACTCACCTGCATCTGATCAGGCTGTATAACAAGTAGCCCCTGCAGACACAAAGATGTTATTAAAACATGAACACATTGTTCAATAATTTGGATAATTCAAATATATTCATCGTTGGTTTTATTTTCAAACTTACAAAGTTCCCATTCATGGTGGTGGCTTGCAGAGTCCATCTAGAACCCTTTCATAGAGAGGCAGAGTAAAGCACAGCTTCCTCTGTCGACCAGTGATGTTGCATTTCTACGGTACGAGTAACTTTTAAATACCTTTTGGTCAAACAGGGTCCAGAACATCGGGAGTGGGATGTATAAAAAGAGGACCTTCAGTACCATTTTGATTTGAGCAATGAGGAGTTTCTACAACACAGACAGAAAATCCACCGCTGTCATTCCACGGATGAAACACTTTGTTTGAAACCTGAGAGAAATAAACAAAGTGAAACTTACAGCATATTTGTCTTCTGCCCAGTCCATCCAGTGCTGTCTCTTTGGGTATTGACTGCTTCTGTGCCTGAAGCGGTTTTTAATGGCAAACTGACGAACAAAGTGAAGGATAAAATATGTTTTTAGAAACACATCGATCACCTGTTGGAATACATTAAAGCAGAATGTGTAGATGCAAATGGTGCAAACTAGACTCACCCCAATACATTTACACACATCATGCATGATGTTTCCCTGGGGTTCAGCTTTGTAGTACATTCCACTTCCAACAATAAACACCACTGTGAGGGGCATCACAGGCACAACATCAGCATCAGTGTCCAGTATATGTACCAAATATTTACATTTCTGCGTTATAGTCTCCAACTTATTTAGACATACCAAGTGCAATCACCATTAGTGCTGCAGGGACACCGAAGGCCAGAGAATAACACTTCTGCTTAGTGTAGATGCCGCACTCCTGAGCTGCAGATTGAGACAAACAACTGCCATTACAGTTTAAAGTCTGAGGCCTACCAAGGACTGTTATTACTTGCTTATAGCATGGCTATGTCATAAACTGTATGTCTTGTTCATATCTACCTCTCAGGATTGGAGTGATAATAGTTGACAAGAGACTCCCACCATTGATGCACAGGTAGAACACAGAGAAGAAAGTTCTCCTTTTCTTTTCCTGCACAGAGAAATACAGAGAATGACCTTTGGTTGCATTCTTTAGCGTGGAATATAATGTGTAAACAGATAAAAAGAGATTAATATCTTTGTTTATTATATTGAATGTTCCAACCAAATTATATGTTTAGCTGTGCTAGCAACATGGGAATAGCAATGTCAGTGTGTCAGCTCACCACTTTGGTCAAGACTCAAGTAACAAACATTCTTATTAGTAGTATTGTTTGTCATATAAATATGTGTATACATTCATGGTCTCCAGAGGATGAACACACAGGTGATTTGCTGACTTTTCCTCTCGTGCCACCATGAGGTTAAGATGTGTGATCTGGAGTGAAGTGTCTTGACACATTTTGAATGGATTGCGATGAATTTGGTACATTCATCCATGTACTTCAATTCCTTTAAAGAGTACTCCACTGAATTAGGATTAATCATTTTGCTGAATTTGAATGGCAATAAAGAGCAATGTGATGGTCACTACCAAAAATGTAATATTATAGAAGAAGACAATTCTCACCTGATGTTCACCAAATTGATCTCCACCAAAGGCAGCAACACAAGGTTTGATGCCGCCAGTGCCCAGAGCAATGAGTAGGAGACCCACCATGGACAACACGCTAAATGTGAAGAGGAACATGTGCATGAGCAGGGTACTGTCTGCCAACAGCTCACAACCTGGACTCCATTATTTGTGTAGTAAAATAGAAACCCACACATGAAAGGTCATGTTGTCCGGTGTCCCGTCTTTGTTCGTGTCAGTGATGTCATGGATTGCACTGATAGCCATCGTAACCTGGCCAATCGCATAGACAATGGACAAGTAGATGATCGTCCTGTAATACGAAGAAGGAAAGAGATAGCAGCGGCGTAAGAACTACTATAATTGTGTCTTATCATATGGCTTTTAATGTTAATATATGCATCTAAAAGGTAAAAAAGAACTATCTGTACAAATGTAGCAAACATTTCCTTCTGAGGTTAAACGATGGCTTTAAAGCCACGACAAATGTTGTCTTCTTAAAATTATTTTGTGCTGATTTTGGCAGTCCCTGTGGACATAAATGGTAGTGTCACCGTACGCCGGATATTATTTGGAAAATTTGCCATTTCACTGCAGCAGGGTCTGACAATGTGCTTCGGGCCTTATTCTAATTCTCCGATGCTTTCCTTCCCTGCAGTGGACTCAACAATGCTGCCTCGGCTTCCAGCAGCAGGGTGTTGGCTCTCATCAGCGGCCAGCGGAGCAGCAGACACTTATATAGAGACCTTCTCGCTGGTGGTCTTGTTTACTTATGTAGGTCATACAGAGGCATCAATAATAAATGGTGTGTTTCATAAACAGTAAAACGTTCCCTGAGTATGTACAGTGGGCCTTCTTGTATATCCACCACTGAGAGATAATCATCATCTAACTACTTGCATATGTTTAATGACAAAATAATGAAACTCACTTAAACTTTCCCAGCCAGGAGTCAGCCACAATGGCCCCGAGGATGGGGGTCAGGTAGCAGAGCGCCACGAAGACATGGTAGATGGAGGTGGCCAAGTCATCGTCCCAGCGCAAGAAGTACTTGAAGTACAGCACCAGGACCGCTGTGAACAGGCAGAGGAGACCTTAGCTTCTTCTTCTTCTTCTTCGACAGGATATCATCATCAATCGAAAAGCAGCCTGGAAATGTTTGGTCATGTTGTGCAACGTCTTATTAAATCAGAATGTAGCTTTGAATCTACAAAGTAAATATAGTGGAGTAGAAAGTACAATATATGCCTAGGTAGAAAAACATTTAATTACCCAAATTAAGTAGACATACAAGTCAGCTTCTTCAAATTGTACTTCAAAAAACTTAACTTACTTAGTTCCTTTTCACCACTGTAAATATTCAACAGATGACAACTAAATGTGTGTGTTTTGCAAAACCATGGAAAAAATGTAATGACTTTTATCGTCATGGTTACAAAAATACATCACATGGTCAACGTTACACAACTCTGTGTTCTCACCTCGCATGCCATAGTAGGAGAACCTCTCGCAGAACTCATTCACAACTATGAAGAAGATGCTGAGCGGGTAACCGAACAACTCTTTGCTCTGATGGATGAACAAACAGCAGCAGTGGAGAAAGTTATGAGATCATATTCAAGGAAACAAAATGTACTATGTGTATCCAAATTAAAAGTGCTTATGAAACAGAATGGTCCCTGTCATGTAATAATGCATTATTTGATCATCAGGTGGAACATCATTTTCCATCAGTTTAAAAAAAGGCTTTAAAATAAAAAAGAAAAAGTGAAAGTACATGTGAAAATAATGCAGGTATAACATAGCATGCAATGGGAAAACTAAAGTAATACAATAACATAACAAATTGAAAGTAGTGTTGGTATTCAGTAACTTATAAGAGAAATACATTGAGATGATTACTTTGTGAACCCGATGGATTATTTAGTCTCACTGAGCAGTTCTAAGACAAAACGGCATGATCATCCAATGAATCAAATTCATGAAGTGCATTACCGTCCCTTTGCTCTCCTTCCTTTTCTTGGGATCCTCGTTATCTGCACACACAAAGAATTCAGCGCTGCGTTTCATAAAGAGAGAAATGCAGTCGCCCACAGATTACCTCCATTTAACAACTAAAATCATTCTCCCAATGTTTGGTCCGACTTTTCTTTCAGGCATCTGAACTTTCTGCTTTGAAATATTTGCTTCAGATTTAAATGAGAACACATAAAAAGCAATGTTTTCCCACTGACCTGCCATGCTGTTTGAGTGAAGCTGCTGCCTGAGCAGTTGATCATTTATCTTTCACTGTCGGAGTGTTTCCGTATTATTGCTTCTTATTAGCACTTTGATCTGTCCTCCACGCTGCTGACTGCGTCGCTTTTATGATGGGAGGGTACATGAGCTACAGGCGATACGGCATTGGCTATGTTCAGTCGCAAACGCCTCGTAAAAAGCATTAGTGTTAGAGAACTCCACAACCAAACTAAATGTAAGAATAAACACGAGAATAAACTTGAATAAAAGTGGAGTAAAAAAAAGATGCAGAGAAATGAGTGTGTTTTAATTAAAAGATAAGCATTAGGGAACATCTGTTTACAGCAGAATAGTGACTTTGTGTTAAATAAAAAAAACTTTAACAAAAACTTGCTGCCTAAATATAAAACAATTTCAATAAACACCAAGATGGTAAAAGCTTCATATTACATCCACAGTAGGCGTAGTGTTTGGTTCGACACCTCATCGCTTTGGCAAGAAGGTGAACATCATCTTTACAGTGTATGAGCCCCATACAGCAAGATACTTTGCAAATATTGCACACACTCCTTTTTTTATATACATTAATAAACAACTTGGAATATACATTTTGTTTGTATGCAATGGCTTTAAATATTTAAAAACGATCTAAGACATTGAAGTGATTTATGGGTGAATGCTAACATGAGTCATGGGATGCCATTTAGTAGAAATATAATGTACAGGGAGACGTATGGAGCAGATGCTGTTCATCGAGACATCAACACAGTGGCTTAAAAAAGTGGAATACTGTACATACAAAAACACAATGAAACATCAAAATAAAAAAAAGGGCTGTTGGGAAGGTGGTGGTGTAATGTAATGGCGTGCATATTAAAGGTCCCGAGAGTGTCCATGGAGAAGCCGTCTTTTAAGGTAGAAACAGGTGACGCATTAGATCTGGCCAAAGTCTGTCATCTCTCCTGCATGATGCTCTCTCTGATCCCAGGATGCACCTCGGTACTGTCACGCATCCAACAGTTCCCATGCCGTGTAAACATTAAATAGGTCCAGTGGCTGGGTCATTGTTCACTGAGAAAGGTGAGAGGTGGTCAGAGTCGTCTGCGCTTTCGTCAGTTTTCTTTTGAGCAGACTTTAAAGAAGCAGGTTTGTGTTCATTTCCGACAATATGGCTTCACCGACATGCCTGGATGGCGAGTACAGAGGGCGGCGAGTTCAAGGCTAACTGACCCCTGCAAGCATCATACCACAGAGGAAGAGCTGGGGATGCCGTGGATGGTGGCGCTGGTTGGCGTGCCGCTGATGGCGTTAAAGATTTGAAGCGAGTCTGGATGAACGCTCTTCATGCCATCTTCCACAGGACTGATCTGGAAGCAAAGAAGAAAGATATTCACAACCGTTTACAATCCCATCTCTGATTACTTAGGACCTTAATTACCGCCAAGTGAAGCCCGTATTTATAGGGAGACCATTTCTTGCTGGGAGTTAAATGAGAAGATCGATACCACACGCACGCACACACACACACACACACACACGTGTACACAGCTAACAGCCATACTAATAAATGCATGATGACCTATGGTTTTCATGTACGTTAGTAGTGAGTCTGTGGCGGAGACGGAAAAAGCCTCACACAAAGAAAGTTTTCTCCTAATTTAACGCTCTAAAAAATTACATCATAATGTCAGACTGATCAGAAAATATGAGTCTTGTCAAATTGAGACTAGTGTGTACTTTGGTGACCTTCCTGTACCGTCTCTAGATGTATATATTTACTATAGAAGTGACAGTAGTATCAATCTTCACATCTAACTCTCAGCAAGAAAGCAAATATTCATATTTTCCAAAACGTAAGACTTTTAAGGTGCTCAGAACCCCTTTCATGAAGATTATTAGATACAGAACACAAATAAGCAACAGAACAACCTAAAGAAAATCCTTCAAAGTATAAGAAATATTTGTATATGTATACATTCAGATGCATGTGCATACATATACACATGCAGTTCATAGACATCCAAACCTTTATGTTCATACATGCATACAAACTTTACACACATGCAGAAAAAAGACATGTCAGTGATTGCTTGTCTGAACATCCAGTGGAGCGGGAGAACAGTTGTGGGTTTTAAGTTTAGCAGTGGATGTAAAGATAAAAGGGATCCGATCAGACAACGATGCCAATCTATTCTGGTTTTTTCACGGTCACAGGATGGACTTTAGCTTCAGCAGCTTTCTGTTCCCTGGAAGTATCCCCGTCACATCTGGGTTCTAATGGTTTGACAAGGCAACATCTTAAAGCACTAACATGTTGGATAATATTTGATGGACAGAAGCCTTTTGGTTGGCTGCATCAACAATTAACAACTGGGTCTTTATTGCGTACTGGTTCTTTTTGCATTACCATATAATCTGTTCATGTCAGCACAAGGGAGAAACAGAGAACAGTGTTATCAAAGAGCATGGTATCAATCATTATCAAACATTTAATGAATGCCACCAACAAACCATGATAACGGTTGTAACATTAGTAATGCAGAATGTTATTACACTGATACCGGACTCACTTGCTCATGCATGATGATGGACAGCTCTTTGGCTAAGTCTCTGTAGCTGGCTTTCATCTCGTCTTGATACTCCTGCTGGTCCTCTTTGATCAGCCGCTCATTGATACCCAAACCGTGGCCACATGCCTCCACAAAATGCCTGCTCAAAAAGCAGATCGTTAACATGTATTAAAAGGAGAATTACATAACATGGATTTGCACGTACACGTTGTCAGCTGTTGGCAGCTCATCTCACCTGAAGACCTCTTTCAGCTGCTTGACCTTGTTATCAGGATTCTTCTTGGCGCTCGCGTCGTCGAGAAAAGCTCGTGCATACGCCAGAGGTCCTGCATTCACCTGAGGGAAGGTGTAGGAGCCGTGTCATGTTTGTGATCGTTTCATTGGGTATGTCCAGTCTGTGTGTAAACTCAATTCAAAGCAGGAACCTGGACGCTGATGCTGCCCTGTAGCTTGAGCTGCAGACGGATCATGTCCACCTCACTGGAGGAGCAAAGCTGTTGGATCTCGGCCACCTTCTTGCTCATCTCGTCGATGGCCACCTCGATGGGGCTCAGGTCAGTGTGGTGCTGATACATCACCGCGATACGTTTCTTGACGTAGGGGAAGCAATGCGTTGCTGTGGGACAGAAACATGAAGAGGAAGAGGAGGAGGAGGAGGATGAACAGCTGGCCTCTTAGAAAAGCACATGCATGAACAGGGCTCCAGACTAACTTTTTTTACTAGGAGCACAGTGGCCCCTAACTTAAAATTTTAGGGGCGCAAGCAGAAAATTTAGGGGCGCACACAGGGTTTTTCCTGGGTCAAAATGGGTCTTCGGTGCTCCCCAAAAAAAATGTTTGCGCGCTGCGCGCGCACCGTCTATTCGTGCAGGTCGAGCTATTGAGTGAGTGATCAGCAGCTGGCATATCTGTCCATTCACGCACCTCACAGTTGTGTATTGATCAGACAAGAAGACACGCTTATCAACTCCAGTGTTTCCCCTACCATTATAACAGGGTGAAATCTCCACCCGCCACTCTGTAATTTTCGTCTACCCCCCCCCCGTCAACAATTCTCGGCTCGCGTGACAGAGCGATGCGCGCACCGACATCGAAGTTCTGCCGTGATGCGCGCTGCGGTGAGCACACTCACCACCCCCCCCCACCCATTGATTGAATGCATTCATAGAAAGCAGTTTCTTTTAGGAAACGGAATCAAAAATAAATATTACTATGCAGCACGTTCTCTTTTCAATACCATCTAGGGTTTGATGATGTTATGATTAGAGATGCACCGATCAGGTTTTTGGTGCCGATCACCGATCACTGAAATCAGTATCTGCCGATCACCGATAATACCGATCACCGAGTCGATTGAAGCATTCTATTTATTGTGTAGCATTATTGCCTAGGACTATGAGGAAATACATATATAAAGCAACTCAAACATTAAAGAAATTACAGATTTCTTTAAACATTTAGGACTTTTACTTTGAAAAATGTCCTAATTGATACATTAAAATTGTTTGATTGCTATTGTAGGGGATTTCAGATATGTATGCAACACATCTGCATTATTCATTTCCTGGAACTCTTGGGGAAATCTATATACAGGACTTTGTTTAACATACAAAAGTCTGACTAATTTTTATAAACTCTTCCTTGGTCCAGTAAAAATGTTTTAATGTGAGCATAATTTAAGCTAAATCTCAGAAATGATCTATAAAGATACATCAGTTCATTGTTTACTTTTATATGTTCGTGTATGATTTGTCGACATCTTATTTTGATAAACGGATGTTGTTTCACGTGGTTCTTTCCGCTAACTTTGCAAAACCGGAAGTTGTCACTTAGATCCTTCCGCTAACTTTATCAAAATCCTCGCGCGCTCCCGATCGAATGCGTTTACCGTGAGCGACAGTGTATAGGGGCAGACATGTGAGAGTCGGCTGAGTTGACCCAGAGATTCAACTCGGGGGACGGGGACGCCGCTCGGTGGTGAGGATCCCCTCGTGGACCTCTCACTCTGCGGCCCTCCGCTGCGGTGCGCCTCTTTTCACACATTAGCCCCCCCACACACACACACAGGCCAGCCTTCTGCTTCGGTTTTCGTCTCCTTTCTTCTTCTTCTGGAGTTAATGTCGGTTAGCAAACCAGTCATTCAGGCATTACCGCTAACTATAGTGGGCTGAAGTGGAGAACAAGTTTGTCAGCAACAAAAATATTTCATAACAAAAAAAAGAAATCTGCTAATTTCCTGGTCGCGCATGCGCGAGTTGATGAAAAATTTACTCGCACTGTGTCTAATTTTAGGCGCAAAATGCGACCATTTGGTCGAAGTCTGGAGCCCTGCATGAAGAAAAGATTCATAAACTGGGTTTTACAGCTCAGGATCCACTCACATGTGTATTGTGCATCTTTTAGAAGCCCTCAGACAATAAAGATAAGAATGCAAAGTTGAACTTTAGATCTTTTACACCGTAAAACAATATGAATGTGATTAGGAGGAGGAAAGTTCCTTGACAAACAGCTTACATGTTCAGAATCTAATCAAGATCTTCCATTTATGCCCAGGACCTTTCTGCTGAGTCATGCAATGCCTCAACAAGAGATACCCATGTGACAGCCTTCCACATAGTGTGTCAATATCCAGACTATGAGAGGATGAGGTCTAACGTTAGGGAGGAATCATGCAATCATCATTTGATGCAGAAGATGTGTGTGCATAAGAAATAACTCCTTAATAATGCAGTATCAGCTAGCTACTAGAGACTATGAGTCAGGATATCGCTGCCTGTATTGCACCAATATTTACATTCTTTAAAAGTATTTTCCCTGCAATCCTGGAATAGTATGCCTTTCATTATGCACCACTCCCACTAACAGTATGTAGGGCTACCTACTGGTTAGTATTGTCCTGCGTTTGCACTGCTCCTCCACCCCGCCTTGCTTTTTGCCCGATATGGTGAACGGCATCTCAAACACAAAGCGACGGATGTTGTGGCTCTTCTCAAAGTCGGTCTTCCTGTCCACCAGCTCCTTCTCCTCCAGGTAAGGGGTCACATGTGTAACTTGGATGTACGCATACTTAGAGTCCAGGTCTTTGGGGTTAATCTGCAGAAAGTAATTAGTACAGATTAGTAACATTTTTAAGGAAAATTCTGGGTCAATTCTTGTCCCAAATTAAATATCCATGAAGTCTTACCCTCCCAGAGTCCTGGATGATCTTCACATTCTCCTGTCCAAACTTGTCAGAGTACAGCTTAAGGAGCCTCTGAGAAATCTCGGACAGAGGGGTGAATTTGGGTTCTTTGTAGATGTACTCCTTACCATCTTCATCTTCAAAGAAGCCCTAGAAAAGAGATAAAACATAGCCAGAATGAATAGAAACAAGCAGCATCTTTATCTAATACGATATAAAAGGAGCAAACAGTGTCACTTTACAACACTAAACTTTACCTGGGATGCGAGTGGGAGTGTTTACAACAATTTGTTGACATTAAATGGTAAAATACTCTTTAAGTCCTAGCTGGGCTGAACGATTTGGCAGATTCCACAAATACACAACCCTCTATCTAATGTCCGAGCATAGAGACAGACAAAAAAGTAATTTTGTGTGTCAGTGCGAGTTCAATAGACTTCACAGTGTCACTGGGAGTACTTGTTGTCTTGTAAGGAAATGTTCAAAAGTCCCACTAACAGATGTGTAAAGCTATGTACATCAGAGGTTTCCTACTCAGATTAGGACAACTCTAACACTGGCACAGAGGAGGAGTACACAGATGTAGAGATAATCAATGCATTGGCCAAGGAGAACAACACTGCAACGTTGGCCTTCCTCTTGATTTACCTCAGCCTCTGAGTCTGTAAAGTGGTACTGCTACAGGGGTGTGGCCAGCAGAAAATCAAATCAGTGTTATTTCATGAGAACTATCTCAAAACAGTATCAATTCAACACGCACTAATGTATACTATTGCATCACTGATTAGACCACCATGTCGGAATAGACATGGAAGTGCTTATCTCTATTAAAGCACACAGGCAGAGGTAACCACACCCAACACATGATTTCACAAGATACGTCAAAAATGAGGGTGACTACTAAATCTTACAAAGTCAGATCTGTGACACCAAAGCAGAAACACTGGAATGAGTGGACAGGTGAAAGAGTGCCATGCAACACCGTTCCAAAAAGAGTAAATAAAAAGCAGAGTTAACGTGAAGTGCAAGCAGCACCGACACCACACAAAGACGTATGCTGCCCAGGAAGGCGAGCGAGGTCTACTGCACAACTTACCGCTGCCTTCAAAGAGGACAAAAAGCAGAGACGGGTGTTAGTGTGGATCATAAAATGCCACTGCATGTGTTCATGCTCTTAAGTAATACAATTAAAATCACCCCAGCAGCCCCCATGCTCCGAGAATTACTGTACATTCATCAATATTTCTTTGTTAAATACAATTGTTAATCATTTGATATACAGTTAGTGTCAAATATCAAATAAACAATAAGTTTGTTTTGAAAAAATAAAAAGAACACAGTTAAACGTACCTGGCCAAAGAAGGCCACTCTGAAGTAGGTGCCCAGCAGCCTCTTGCCTGTGTGCATGACCTCTGTCACTTTACTGTATGCACGATGCAGCGTGTCGTACAGGTGGGCCAGTTTCTGTGCAAAGTTATCCAAAAATAATGTCAACATGTGGGCTAAATTAGATGGACTTGTTGTCGGAAGATAAGAAGTTCAATGTACCTCAAAGTCCCTCCGCTTCTCATAAATGGGGATGATGAGCTTGTAGATGTCACAGATGAGCTCGTAACGCTCGGCTTTCCACAGTCCATCTGCACACTCCTCCAAAAGCTCCATTAGGACGTCCTGAGGGAACAAGAGAGGGAGAACAATAGATAAGTATGTGATGAATCTATCATAATCAAATTTGATGACAACAGAAAACTGAAGAAAAACAAACATCCCTGTATTCTAGTGTGGAACGCAGGTAGAAGTCCTTCTCTTTAAGTCGTAACCTATGAGTGTGTGTCACTCTCCCTCTTTAGTGGTCATACTATTGAAAACATCTATTTTTTAAATTATGATACAACATATTTCAGACTCTTCATGTCATACAACATGCTTCTACCAAAAAGGTTTATTATTAAAAGAATTATTCTGTAATGTCTGATATCAAAATTACAAAATGTGCTGCATGCTCATAATGCATCTATTGTATGATATTTCAGCTACAGAATTTGTTCTGGAATACTGAAGAAAGCCAGACAGTCATTACTTAAAATGATGATTCAATATTTAAAAACTGGAATATTGGAGAGTTTAAGATTACAAGTTGTCTTCCTGCAACGGATGAACATAATTAAATATGCCCAGACAATACATAAATATTACATTGTATTCATTTTGGTAGATGCTTTTGTTTAACCCTTGTGTTGCCTTCGGGTCAATTTGACCCGATTCAATGTTTCACCCTCCTGTCGCCTTCGGGTCAATTTGACCCGATTCAATGTTTAACCCTCCTGTTACCTTTATATTTACTACCATATTTTACCCTTGAGGTCAATATGACCCCAGCTATTAAAATCTCCAGAAAATTATTAGAATTAATATTGTTTTCCAAGTTTAAGTGTGAGGTACTTTATGTTTGTTTGTTGACTCCCGAAAGAACACCGACATTAAACATTGAATCGGGTCAAATTGACCCGAAGGCGACAGGAGGGTTAAATATTGAATCGGGTCAAAATGACCCGAAGGCAACACAAGGGTTAAAAGCAACTCACAAAATGTGCATTCAACCTCAGTGGGTGCAGGAGCTCGTCTTCATTAAAATACTAAAATCTAAGACTCTAAACGTAATCAATTCAAACTAATGACGTGAGACTGAATTCATGCTACTTTGTTCAAATCTCAGCACGGCCGTTGGCGCAGTCACATACTTCATTGAAATGGACGTCCTGCATGCCAACGTCCTCCATCATCGCTGCCTCTTCGTCAATGTTGGGAGTCACGACGCGGAACGCTGAGCACCCCTGCTTGAACATACCTGAGCAGAGTACACGACGAGACAACATCACAACAGTCCACCACATTGGGCAAACACAAACAAGAAAGACGACACAGGATACACACAATGGAGCTGTGATGTGACATGCAAGTACAAAGAAAAGATTTAAGCACCTTTTCGCCGCAGGTATTCTGCCACAAGTGCTGCAACATGCACGTAGCACATGGCCGCCTGTGAACAACAACTCAGGTCAGATAAGCAAAGTGATGTTGAAGTTATTCATTAGTTTACGGGACAGCGTCACCCACTGGACATTAGTCCACAATAAACTGGACAACACAAATGAGATATTTCAAACTGCAGAGACACACAGCCCTAAAGTGAGTTTATCACATGTTCAACTGGCCTCCATCAAACCAAAGTCCAACCCATTCAGCCACTGAGAGCCCCTAATCACTGACCTCGGACAGGTCTCCGTTCTTCACATGGATTCGGGCCATGCTGTCCAGCCAGGTCTTGCGTAGTTCAGGCGTGCTGGCGTAAGACTTGGCGAGGCTGTACTGCAGGTCCACCAGCATCTCTGGATCTCTCTCGTGCTCCTTCATCTGAGCCGTGGCCATCAAAACGGTTCTGATGCGTTTGGTCAGGTCCTTCACATCCGATGGGAAGGCCGTGTTCTGTGAAGGAGGATGGCGTCCAGATGAAATGAGGAGTCAGCCATGTTATTGCGAGATTTACGCATGTATATTTTTAATCATCATGTACATAAATTAATTGCTGACCTTAATAGTTTTGTCACTGTTGGCACAGTTATTGATTATTGACAGAGACTGCTGGAAGCGGGTACTTCCAATGCCAATTACATCAGCTATCAACTGACTGACAGCAATCACCACCTAAAAAGAAGGGAAAAAAACATATAATTATTATCGTTACATATTGTATAAGCGTTGATTTAAAAAAAATGAGAATAGCTTTATTTCATCATTGTTTGAGGTCCCACAGAACTTACAATTGTATATGTAAATAAAGTAATGATGACAATTGCGAAGTCAACCAATTTTCATGCAACACTTGGGCAAAATGGGCATAACTAAATCAAAATATTGTTTCAACACTTATTTGGGATATGGTAGTGCTGCTGTTAACATCAGTCACAGTTACAGAGAATATAAAACATGCATTCAACCATATTTTACAGCTCGGACCTCATTAAGTTTTGCATCTTTTTCTGTGCTAGAATTCTGTAACATGGCATCTCTTCAAAATTATGTTTCAAAATGAAGAAAGAGCATCAAGTGTAACGCTGTTAAAACGGCTAAACGAGATCCAGGGTCTTCAGGACATTAGGTCCCAACAATGTGAACATGAGAGCTTTGGTCTTTGTAATCTCTGGACAATGATCTATATATCTAGAGCAGAAGGACGATCCCACCTGTAAGTGCGTCCGGACAAAAGATTTGCGACCCGTGTAGTCAAAGTTGCTCTTCATGAGGAAGTAGAGCAGGTGGGCTGCATCGCTGCGAATGGAGCTCAGCTTGGAGTTACAACACTTCAAGATCTCGTAGCAGAAGGCTGCACACATGTCAGCACGCCCTTCAAAAAATGTGCAAGGAAACTAGAAGGTGAAGAAGACAGACAGGGCGTCAGGGATCGCTTTGGACCATCGCGGGCGGCAACAGGGAATTGCTGTGCGGGCCTTCACACCTTGTAGATGAAGGTGCGCAGTGAAGTGAAGACCTGCTTGAGGGCCGTCTCCGACTGATTGATCCGTAGGAAACAGAGGTGGACTTCAAACACCCTCTTCATGAGTGGACTGTGGCCGTGGTCGGAGCACAGCTGGGTCTGTGGAGAAATCAGATGATTACCGTGGAAACTGACGGCATCTGGTTTAAAAAACAGAAACAGCAGTCACATTCACTTTTTATTTTTAATGAAGAATACATTACTAAAACCTAAATACTGCATTTAAAGAAAAGTACTGTTATTTCTGTTACCTTGAATCCCATGATGAAGATACTCAGCGTGTCCAGGACAGTCAGGCACACTTCAGTAGCAATGTTTGCCTCCAGCACAGACTGATTCAACACGTCTGCATCCGAGTGACTGTAGGCTAAAGAATACACAACAGAAGGCTGAAGCCGTTTCACCCCCACCAGCCCACAGAAGGATCATTTGCATACCAAAGCTCTTGAAATCTGAATATATGTGTTGATGACAATGCTACAACATTTTATTCCAAACTGAAACAATCTTAATCAAATGAATAGCGGCACGTTGGTGAGGCACAAATGATGTCAACAAATTGTGCCAATATTTTAGTTTTTTAAAAATTAATTTCAAGAAGCATTTGCTTTCTAAAACAATCATGTAGTATTTTGGAATAAAACCATCTCTATATTTCACACGGATAGTTTTTTTCAGAGAATGAAATAAATACAATTGAGTTCAGAGTAGATGAGCTGGCCATATGGGAAGAAAGCTAGTGTTGCTCTGAATTTTGACCAGATTAACAAAGTCAGTGACAGTCTGCAAACTTCCTGCTAACCTGATACATTCTTACCATTGTCTACAGATATTCCAAGAATACTTGAAATCTTTCTTACACTGAAAACACAAAGACACTGAGTTACATGATGCCATTTGACAGCTTGAGCAACAAGCTTAAGCCCTTGAGATCAAAATCAATATAAAGCGAAACACAAACACTTCAGCACCAATTCAATCTAATTCATTGATGCTACTGAAGTCTTCTTAGGCTTTTCCTGCTCGACAGCGGGCTGGGTTTAAACAGAGGATGAAGGCGATGTTGATGATGGTGGGACGTATGAAGAGACTATACAGAGTGAGGCGGAGGAGGGTGGGGGTCCTCTGGTAGAGGCTGTTTGATGAAAAGTATGGGGCACTTACTGTGGTTAAATGTGTATGAGTTATCCAGGCTGCTGAGCTGCTGTAAGCGGGTATGCATCATTCCCGCCCTGTTACGGGACACAGGCAGAGTCTGAGACTTCCGCTCATGTGCTACGGGTCCTGCCCCATCCTGGCTCCTGATGAGGAAACAGGTCAATGTGAGATGGATGGTAGGTTAGTGAAGCAGGTTATGGTGAATAACACACCTTTTTGGACACTTGAATGGTGCAAACATCACTCAAATGTCCTGAGAGCAAAAGCAAATTTGCTTTGATTCCAACCTTGTTTCATAACTTCTACTTAAATATCATCTTTGGTTTTAAATTGATCACAGTGAAACGTCACATTTTGGGTGGCCTTTACATATATTCCCACTGTAGCATGTATCCAGTAATCCTGCACTGTATATATTTAGAGTGCAGTCTAAATGACATAATTGCAGGAGCAGCTTTAAAGCAGGAAGTTAGAGCCAAAGTCATGCACATAAGATAAGAGGGAAAGAGATGGAAGCTCTTTGGAGTTAGAGCCAGTGGTTGTGTCACAGCACGGCAACGTTTATAGTGTGAGAAGATGTCATGCATTAAGTTTGAGAAAGTCAATTCCACCTTCAGTCTTACCCAAGCAGGAGGAGGCAGGAGCCAGGTTTTATTTCATTTTGTTAAACTTGCCAGCATTGAGGTGAATAGAGATAGAGAAAGTGGTGGGAGATTAGAGAGAGAGTGAACACCCAAAGCCCTCTGGGAGTGAAGGCCAGATACAGGAAGTGTGTTTGGATAAATACTTCATACATAATTACAGTCACAACCTTCAACAGTCACACACAGTAGCAATTATTCCACTGCACAATCTAAAATGAAGACAATAAGTAGCTACACCCTTGTCATTATGTTATGACGTTTAATAGGAAATAATGTACTCCCAGAAATGTATTTCATCTTCTTATAATAGTCAGATATTAAGTCAGATATCTACTAAAACAAGGTTCTCAACCAAGGTTACTTGTCCTTTAGAGGCTATTTCTGCAGGTGCCACATGGTCCAGTGTAGCTCAATGTATTTTAAATAACAGAAATAACTAAATAACCTACAAAATATATAATAATTGAGTCATCACACTTAGATTGGTGAAAACTAGTTATGGTTGCAAAAAGTAATGGATACAAAGTTCAAATGGTGACCTTAAAGTAATTGATAAATGGTTTAATTAGAAAGCTAAAAGTAATGAATACACTGTTAACATTTAACTAAGTCTAAAAGTTATGGATAGACTTAATAAATAGCCAAAGGACTGGATACAAAGTTGATATATTTAGTTAAAACTAATAGTGAAAAATGTTGAAAATGCTTAAAGTAGTAGTTAATAAAATAAACAAAGTTAGCTAATGGATAAATGGTTGAACGGTCGAGCTTCTGGTCCTCCCAAGTGGCTGTAGTACCAATACAAACTTGACCAAATCAACCTAAACTGTACGCAAGGCCTGCAGTCCTTTATCAAGAACTCAACTCAACCATCATCCAGATTTAACAACGTTTAAAAGACTTGAAGTCACGCAGTGCTTTCAGATTCTGACAACAACATTACCTTGCAATGTATCTCTTTCCCATGTATCTGAACTGATGGAGGCACACCCTGTGAGGAACAGGAAGTGAAGATCAGTCACAACGAAGTCGAAAGCTTTACGTGCAGCCTCAGGGTTGCCATGAACGCAATGGAAGGCATCTTACTCGACAAGAGTGAAGAAGTCCATCAACTCAGCCGACGAAGCCTTGTTCCAGTACGTGAACAGAGCATCTGGAGAAAGACAGATTGACATTGTAGACATGCACGTGAGCTCAGTGATTCAGCGTCGACAGAGAGATGGGGAGTACAGATATTCAGGAGAGAGATGGAGTGACATGTTACCCTCAGACATGCTTTTGAGCACGTGCAAGAAGCACATGAGGAGACTCTTGATCTCGGCCTGGTCCAGTTTATCACATCGCACCAGGGTACTGGCCAGGGTTGAAGCAGCCTGGTTCTAAGGGACAAAGTAGAAGATGGACACATATATTACCCTTCCCCTTGTCTAGATCCTTTTGACGCCTCAAGATAAACCACACAGAACTATTGTCCGTCGATATTTTGTATTTCCAAAAGACAAAGGGAATGTTCCATAGACATTACAAAGATGTTCTTGTACAGTTTAACGTCTAGCTCATAGTTAAAAGTCCAGACTACGTAGTCTTGGACCTGTATTGAATTAGAAATAAAAAAGTAGATAAACCTATAAACAGAGACTTTTAAAGATGCTACGACATGAGTAGTACGAGTTTTCTGAAGGTCTGGAATTACAGTCGTCAAGCTACACTAGTGGAGTCATTCACTCTGGTGTTGCGGGGATCTATATATCAAGGAAAAACCGCCAACGGAAAACGACCACCACTTCTCCAGCCGAAGTAGAGAGCAGGGAGCGGAGAGAACCAACGCAGTGGAGCTCTACCACAGAGAGCGGCTGGCGATGTACCAAACACGTCCTTTAGCCAGCGGTTAGTCTAGACCGTGAAACTGACTGGGGGTGATTTAGTGGAAAGTATGAGGCTATGGCTTCGGCTTCTTAACGAATGGATCAGCTCACGGCTAAAGTTAGTTTTCCTGAAAAGGTGACCAAAAACTGTGACACTGTGGTGCAGTTATTTTGAGCTAAAGCAGCTTGGGTTGATGGTAATTGCAAATTACTTATGAGTGTCCCCCTTTTTCCCACGGTGTGATAAAAGCTACCACAAACAACTTCAACAGAAAATTAAACTCAGCACAGACGATGTAAATCTAATAATTTGTGTTTAACAGACTCAGATTTAGATTTAACTTGATGTCTATCAGGGAAAGCAAAAACGACACGGCACATATGAGAGGAACTCAAAAGTGAGAAATCCCTTAAGCGTGCATACTTATAAAAATCTGGAAAAAGAGCAGAGACAGTTCCTTTGAGGCTCTGTGGTACCTCAGCTCTACTTTATGGCACCAGAGTACAAACAGGCCAAAACCTGAGAATCATCTGGCAAGGAAAGGGCTTAGGGTTTAGGACACTAGGAAAAACTCACACTCACACACACACACTAACATTCCCAGATGGGACACTCCTAGGGGGGAGAATGAGGGGCGCTTTGTACTTGAAGTGAAATGCTGGGCTGCAGGGCGCTCTCTGGCACACAGGGGACAGAGAGGAGGGAGAAGTCCATGGTGGCGTGCTTGGCGTGCACGGAGAGCATGGACTCCTCAGTCTCCATAAAGTAGCGCAGGACTTTGACGGAGTGTCTCTGTACAAACTTCTCCGTCTGCCACGGTCGCACAGATAAGGTGGGGAAGTTATTGGAACAAGTTAACAGGGGGTGACTTTCTGAGGTGCTTTTTGTCACAACAAGAGGATATCTGAAAAGTCTGGCACACACTAAAAATGTAATGTCACAGGAAGCCTCAACTTGATATCTAATCTTATAAATGACTTTCCAAACATATTGCAGCACTTCCTGAGATAGATAGATAGATATGTACTTTATTAATCCCCAAGGGGAAATTTGTCGTAACAGTAGCAGCACCAATAAACTAAACACACAAGAATAAAAAATAAAATATAAAAAACAGGGATGAAAGATAAAGATGTATACAAGAAGTATACAAAGTAAAATATAAAATAAAATATATATGTATCTATACAACATATATGCATACACAATACACAATACAATACTAATGACAAATTAAATTAAATATAAAAATATTAAATATAGACAGTGTGCAAAATGCAAAGTGTGTGTATGTGTGTAGTGTAAATGAAAATGAGATGTACCGTGTCCAGAGAGTTGCCCTTGTCATTGTTCTTCTCAGAGAAGCTGTTGCCAGAATCGGTGCTGATGAGTGAGCCGCGGGAGTCTGCATGGCGCACAGAGTTGATGTTGGGGGTTGACGACGTGTGAGGTGAAGCTGCCAAAGAGGAGCAGTTTTGTATTAATGTAAAACCCAAATGTTAAACACACTTTTCATTTCCCAGCATCGTCTGTCCACTCACAGGTGCCAGAGATGACTCCAAAGACATCTTTGTGCAAGCTGGTGTCCAGAAAGGTGCTGGATCTGGGGGGTGTCATCATTGTGTTGGTAGGAAGTGAATCTTCTCTTCCATTCTAAGGAAAAACAACAGTATGATGGACACAGATTCATAATACTATACGGGGTATGCAGATAGGAACAACTCTGGCTTTAAGTCCGGGCTGAAAGAAAGAATGAAGTTAGATATGATGCAGCTAGATAACAAATGCATATATGTATTACTGTATGTTACAATTGGCACGGTTTAAATCACATTCTTGATTGTCCCCATTAGTGAGTTCATAACCAAGTTTATAATTTCCCCTTGGGGATTAATAAAAGTGTATATTAACTGCTGCTGCACCCTTTTAAAAATTTGTTTTGACATTAATATTTTTGTACTTCTTTGTGTATTTTATATTTGTTTGGGAATGGGTATATATGTCAAGAGGTAGGTGTTGTTTTCATGTATCTTTTAATTTATCCTGTGAATGAAAAGTAGATGGAGTATTAACAAGAAGCCACTAGGGGGCTCTCTTACATTGTTAGAGTGGTTGATGGTGAATGGGGATACTTCCTTCACATTCAGCCTGTTGACGTTCTCTTGGAGCAGACCAAACAAGGGAAAGTACAGGGTGGCCAACCGGGCCTGCTGGCTCTGAAAACACATAAATCATCTCTACAGAGTCTCTCAAGATCACACACGTCCGATCCTGAAGTGAAGTGGAAATGCAAGAGACGGAGGTAAGAGGGCACTGCTTACTTTGGAGGTGTAGCGGTCATCAAATGTGTGCTTCATCATCAGATTCTTCAGCACATGAATGGCTATCTGCCGAATCTCCCTGAGCTCCTGCAGAGCTGCACGGACCTCCCGGAGCAGCAGTGCGACCAGGAAGTGGTTCTTGTTGAAGTCATCTGTCAGCGAATAATCCATCTGGAGGTCTGAGAGGAGGATGAAGACATTAGGATTGGTTGACAAAGAGGTGAGTGAAAGATGTGAATGGAAATAAAGTCACAAACAATGAGAGTACATTTGTAATTGAATATAATTCTGACACAATGAAATAAATAAAAAGAAAACGGGAAAGCTTGGGCAGAATACAGATGGTTCGACACTTAAAGTTTGGTAATTTTCCTCGCTGCCAAATCATTCTTGTTGACTTCAAACAGAAAAGCGTGGCATGTTTTTAGTCGTTTATGATTTGTACAGATTCAGACTGTGTGGCGGAGCGTGATCAGTGTTGAACCAGACAAACAGGATTAAAGCTTATGATTGAGCTTTCAGGACTCGCTTGAAAAAAGAAAATTTAAAATCGCAAAGAGAAATAAATCGTAAAAAAGAAAGTGAAATGTTTCCTAACAGTATCTTGTGAAGATTCTCCAAAATGTCTGTAATCAAGTTAAACATAATGTTTTAACTACTTGAATCTTTTTTTAAACCTGCATTTTTGAGGTTTTTAGTATGCAAGCATTAAAAGGATCTGATTCTTTAGGAATGACAGTAACCTATATTTCGGAATCATAGTCATACATCCCAAAATAATAACTACCGGCACACATGATCATCCACATCTACACAAAGAGCCAAATTTGGCTTCTAGACACACATAGCACTGCAAATTATAAACAGTGTAATCTTTCTCTTTAGATAGATATACAATGATGCCAACCAGGATGCAGCAAAACAGGAAAATAACCAATTAAGTTCAGAATTTGGAGTAAATCATTTGACCCATTCTGGTCATGGTTAATGATTAGATCAAACTCTGCTACATGCAAGCAGTGCACCCTTGCACCTACCTACTAGATTATCAAACGACTCCAATGCATCATTTGGAGATAATAAAGCTAATTGAGGAACAGACAAAAAACAATACACTTTCTGTAGAATTAAAAAGAATGCTACATCAACAGAAAACCTATTTAATTACACTACAATCCAGCTTGGTACTTCATCAAGAGGTACATTTGATAATCTCCTCACCTTGAAATCTCAGGATTCGGCCCTTTCCGAATGGCATGGGCAGGTTTAAGGGGACGTAGTGCTCGTGGTTGCACACAACCTGCAGGAACTCAAACCTGAACTCAAACAGCGTCTGCATTAGGAAAGGAGAGAAACCAGAGTAGCAGCTTAAATACAACACTCAAACACAACCTGGTCAAAAACACATCTCGAGGACCGCCTGATGTCCTCTTTCAGGACACGCATACATCTCTTTGTCGTGTACCTTTGGGTCTCCTGGCATAAAACAGTTGACGTAGTTGTTGATCTGCTTGAACATGAAGCCTCTGTCCATCAGGTTTAAACAGCGCTACAGACGGATGGGGAAAAGAAAATAGGACTTAGGTATACACTTTAAAACACATGGTGCTCTCAAACAGCAGGGCAGGATCGGTGGCTCCTGACCTTGATGAAGACCGCCAGACTGTGGTTGGCATTCCTGGCAGCGTCTAGGTTGTCTTTATACTTCTGAGTGATGTGTGGCATCATCATGTTGACCAGCGTCTCCACCGTGTGATGGAAGGATGCTGAGAAGCGCTGATTCCGTGACAGCTGTAGGACAAAGCACGGATGTTCGTACAAATGTTATTACACAGAATAATACGGTCCAGTTTAAAAGAATCTACAATGCATGATGAACACGTCGTGTTTGTACCATGTTCCTTCATTGTGTGTTGTTGACTTTAATCTTTTTGCAGGATTTGTTGACAACAGCAAAAATATAGGAATATCTTCAGACTTGTACTGTAACTGAAATGAGTCACTGGTGTGACCCACTCTGTGGAGCATTTACTTGTTTCCACTGTGACCTCCCGGTTACCCCAGTAGAGGTTAAACACAGGGATGTGGTTGCTGATGGGGTGTGAATAAATGCAGCCAATTAAACTGCAGAGCCCTGTGGGACATCCTACTTTGACTGTGGTGCTGCGGCTGTCCACAAGACCTGGCATGTTGTACCCACAGGGAATAATAATTATAATACTTCAAATTTATATAGCGCTTTTCTAGACACTCAAAGACGCTATAGGAAGAGCATAAGGTGTTAAAAGCAGACTCCCTGAGTCAAACACATATGTTGCGGTATAGACTTACCTTCACTTTGCAGCTCTCAATCAAGTATTGAGCCATGGACTTGACTAAGGCTTCAAAGAAATACCAGGAGTACTGCAAGCCAGACAAACATCAATCAGAGTACAATAAAGAGGAAATGCATGGCAGTTATAAGCATACGGCGTGTAATCCTTGAAAAAAAAGTACATCTATTTTACCTTGAGGAGCTTGTTACTCGTGAGGAAGTCTGTGGAAGGCTTCAAGATAACCGTCATGGCTTTAGCCAGCTCCTCGTGCACTAGTCGGGTGGTAGAGGACGCTTGTGGCTCAGCCTTGAATACAAACTGTACCAGACACATGCAGAGAGAACTATCAACACAAGCACAACATAGATATCAAGGTGTTTCATGTAGTTTGTGAATATTACCTTGACATATGATCTCAGGAAGTGCTCCAAGCCTTCCTCGTGGCACTGGGCAACAATGTGAATCATGACTCTGAAAGGAAACAATGGCAAAGGAAATGTCAGAAGAGGTCTTTTTGATGAACAGTTTTTATTCACAAAGTGTTTGTTTTAAATCATTCCCACAAAGTTCTTACATGCCAGAAAGTTTTATTGACAGGCACGTCGAAAAAAATAAAAATAAACTACCTGCATACTGTCGGCTATTAGTACTCAATTAATCCTTCATTAAACAAACTGCAAATCATCATTTAGAATACAAAAATAGTTTTTTTATACATAAATGCTAAATATGTAATATTTCCAATTCCATCTAAATTAGTTTATCATCATTTCCATGACATTACTTATTTTAAGCTATAGTCAAGGATTGTCGAGGGGAAACTCGCCTGGTGACGTTGACTGCCACGTCCTCTTGTGTGGCATTGGTGAGCACCCTAAACAGCTGATTCAGGGTGGTGGGCAGGAACTTGACCATCACATGGCTCTCCATGGCATGCAGACTCTGAAGGTAAAACATCAGACATTTGTTCATGTAGAATTTGACTGCATGGCTCTACATGGGGCGGCTGTAGCTCAGTGGGGTAAGAGGGCCGTCCTGCAACCACAAGGTCGTGGGTTCGATCCCCGCTCTCCCCATTAGTTGCAAGTCGAAGTGTCCTTGAGCAAGGCACTGAACCCCCAGTTGCTTCCCGGGCGCATCACTACAGCCCACTGCTCCTTAATAACTAAGGATGGGTTAAATGCAGAGAACTAATTTCCCCTTGGGGATTAATAAAAGTGTATATTTATTTATTTTTTTATTTACATGTATCATCAGGTTACATGTGGAACAAAGTTACATCACCTTCTCTCATCACCCAAAAAAAGCACAGAAGGCTACAGATATTAATGTGTAAACTGGAGGATATAATAATAAAAATAAAGAAAACACCCACAACGTATGCTTCAGTTGCCTGGAACATGGCAGGGTGTAGGTACGGGAGCCTCATTGCCATGAACAGGACGCCAACACAAGCCCTGCCAAATCATTTGGCGAGCTGCCAGTCAACATGGCTGACCTGCTGTTTGACCCTCTGGCTATTGTTCGTGCTCACTGCTGTGTTTACACTAGAACCCAAGAGATGCATTAGATCAAGTGTTGCTCTCGTTGTCAATGTCTGCCTGGGGAAGAGTGAACCGAGATTCCCATGAACTGGAATACGAGTTATTGTTGGAAAAAGTGATCTCGGAAAAATGTGGAAAAAGAATCAAGCCAACAAGGGTCTTTCTGGTATCGGCCTTATCGTTGCAGGTACTTCCTGTATGAATGGCAATCCAAAGAGCTCTTCCCAAACTGTCCAGAAGAATGCACTGTTGGAAAGCTACAGCCCAACGTAAATCACATCCCTGTGATTCAGCTCGGACCGAGCGTGACCGTCTGCGGCTGCTCGGTGATTGTGAGCTACGGTTAGCGTGCAAGATGATACCGAGAAGTCAAAGTGTGAAAACGTCTGACATTCCCCTCCAGCTATCCAAAAATAAGCATCTAACTTAATTCTGTTCAGACATGAGTGCCAATCATCCATCGATGCATTCTTGCAGAGCATGTGCACTCAGTTATACAGTATAAGCAATGACTGAAATAATAATACATATAATAATAAATAACTATGTCAACATTGTGTATTGTGGATTAAATGTGGCTCAATGTCGTCTTTTTTAAAGTTCTCTCAAGTATGTACGAACAGCCAATCTACGATAAAGACAAAGTCTACATATTATTGTTAGAAATAAACAATATGAAAGAAAACATATAATTCCAATAAAATTGAATAAGAATTAGAAACATTTTACATATATTAATTCAATTTACATGCATTCTTACACAACTTAAATAATCTTAACAAATGAATTGAACAAAAAAACATGTTGTAATATTAATATTCATGTTTTGAAGTTAGTATCTGTCCTGAATCCCTGGATTGTATGCTCACTGTTTTACCTTCAGGTATTTAACAAGTTCTCCTCCAAACACCTGGGGGGCAGGTGGGATGCTTTCACAGTGGTGAAAGAAATTGTGCAAATGTTGATCCTATGAGAGACACAAGGAAGTTTACAGAAGTTTATTCCACAAAGCTGTGGTTTAATGAAACCACAGCGCACATTCAGATTTGACAAGAAAAAGAAAAGGGTTGCCAACGAATGAGCAGAAGAACTCAAAACCAACCTGAGTGTAGACAGTGGAAACAAGGTGGGTGGACACCTTAAATAAAGGCCTTCCTCCGTCCACCCATTTGACTTCAGAGCCTGAATGCTGGAATACATAGAAAAAGCAATAATAATTCTCAATAATCCAGTAAATATTCCGCAGGAAATTAAAGTCATTATGTGTAAGAATATGCCCTTTTCTTTTGGCAGACTTCAAGTCAAAGTAAATACTGTGGCTTTTGGCTGGACATGTATTTACATATTTATTTAAAACAGCTTTGCACTAAAGATTGAAAGAAGAGAGGACAGCACTTAAACTCAGAGTCGATGAAGCCGAACCATCACCGCTGAACAAGCTGAGGATATGATCTACCTTGCCGGCCCCCTCCTGACAGTTGAGGTATCCAGCAGGCAGGTTGGCAGCCACAGGGATCTGACTCTCGTTCATGGTCACCCGCCCATCTTTCAGCAAGGGGAGCCAGGCGTACCCCACTGGGAGCAGAGGAAGAGGCACAGATAGCCAGCTGAGAGCCTGACGCTTCGAGCCATTCGGAACATACAGAATACATTTCTGTCTTTCGTGATGCGACTGTGGATCAGCGTTACCTTGAGTCTCAACCAGGTCTCTCTTTTTGGTGCTGGCCTTGCTGTTGTTGTCACAGCTGACATGGTGGAAGGTGAAGAGCAGATGGTGCTTCTCGTGGAGCTGGGTTGGTAGCTCAATCTTAAACTAAGAAAGAAGAGCGCAGATGAACACACAGCCATTGATTGACTTGACTTAGCTTTCCGTTTACAGACATTCGATGCAGTGAGTCTTACCTCGTCGTAGAATTCGGGGTTGTGCTGGTGATGCAAAACTGCAGCAAAGGCATTTTTGGTAAACAAGGGTCCTCCAGGTCGGCCATAGATGCACTATGGAATGACAGCAATAGTTAGCGGGAGGGGCTTTCCTTTAGGCATTTAGAAGCACTTATATTAACGATTTAAGTCTACCTTCAGTACAACTGCCTCCTCTTCATCAGAGTCCTTGAACTCAATGCAGACGGCTATGTTTCTAGCCTGAGGACAGACAGGAGGAGAAAAATTACTTAGGTTAGCCACATCATGAGAGAAAAGATCTGTAGCTTCAGACCGCAATAATATAATTTAAAGACTCGGTCTAGACAAAGTCATTAGAATTCCTCCCTCATTGACAATTAACATGCAAATTAACACGACACAAAGAAGTGTGCGATACCTTTGCGAATGACTTTTGGCTGTCGTATTTCAAATGCTTCGGGTAAACGTAGAGGTGATTGTTGTAGATGGTGAAAGGCTGAGAACATTTGGCTATGTGCGGCACAAACTCCTCAACTTCAAAGAAGATGTTGGTCTTCTCACTGACATCAAACTGCTTCACAGGAATGTAGGATGAGGTAACACAATCTATATACAGAAGCGGGAGGGAGGGAGACCAAATAAACACTCAGCTCTCAGCTTTCATCTCTCATGTTGGCTGCACGGAGCACATTTAGAGGCCTTACTTGTCAAGTCGGGGGCCACGTTGTCGATGGTAACATCAAGGTTTCCTAAGATTACAGGCAGCTTGGCCATCTTCTCTGGCCTGAGGAAAAGGAAATACATTCTTGTCAAGACTTTGCCATCATCTAGAAACGGTACACACACACACGCCTCGATCATTGATGTGAGCAAACACCTTCTTTTTAAAATCGACCAGCATTTTCCAAAGTACAACCTATAGGAACATATATTTCAACATCTGCCTTTCCAGAACATCTGCAGGACTACTCAGACAACTTATAATACACAGCATTCATGGAACGTTACTAACTTTCTGAAATCGGCGAGCAGTTTGAGCATATCGTCATTGGAGAGCTTGTTGTTGTCCTGTCTGTACAGAGCGGAGAAACGAACACTTTTGTCAAGCGTCCCTGAAGCATCTTTAAATAAAGGCCTGCAAGTAGAAGAAGAATATTTAGAGTGAACGTATATATATATATATATATATATATACATACATAAATACATAATAATAATAAATACAAATAAAAACAAATGGACAGATTGATCCAGTTACATTATTTCTGATCCAAAATACACCAAATAATTATCCAGACTAGTGAGAGCGTGACGCAATATATATATATATATATATATATATATTACTGAATGAACTGCTTGAATGAGCTAAAGTACTTGGATGATCATGTTATATAAAATAATAATAAATAATAATAATAATATTACAGTCTAGGGCTCAAAATGGTTGATAATTGAGAAAATGCTATTAAAAATAACCCTCAAAATGGAGAACTATAAAAAGGGAAGTATAATAAAGTAAAGTTCTTAACTGAACAGAATATATATATTTTTTTGTCAGTCTTTGGCTTGTGAGCACAAAATGCTAAATGTGGACTCATGAATTGTAATCCAAGATCCATATAAAGAAATGTAAAAGCAGTTTGCACAGCATATTGCAAATTATTATTTTTAAACGTGAGGAAAAAAAAGCCATCGATTAAATATTTCTCTACAGACACTAAGACATATTAATTATTAAAAGACATAAAGTACCTTGCGGCCCAGGCAAAAGGCATCCTGAAATGGCCTAACCGGCCACATGCCAGCTTGGCATTTTTCAGGACCTTCTGTGCCACCTAGAGTAAAACAGGAACACAGAGTGAGTTGAGCTTCATCGCTTTGACCCACACATTAGTCTCAGCCCTGCATCGCGGTAACATATTCTGCTTGCTGCCATACACAACCACCACAGTCCCTTCCGGGGGCAAAACCGCATTTGTGCAGCCAAAGTCAATGCTTGTGTTCAGCAACTGGTCGGCACTTCCAAACAAGGATGATTATCTTGTGTATAATGTGGAATAATCTGGTGGAATCAGCTGAGTCCGGAGAAACATGCTGCATCGCGTAGAGGACGGTGCTCGAGGTTCACGGGTGGGTCAGTACCTTGGTGGAGTCTGAACTCTTCATGTAGGGCTCAGCACAGTGGTTGATTCCCCCCTGAAGCACCTTCTCTATGCGAGCCACTAGGAAGATATCGGGATGGGGGCATGTTACCGAGAACACTCCCTGTGGAGACGAGGACAATGTTAAACACGTATTTTACATCTGAAATGATAAATCTGAATATGAAACAAGATACACATTTCAGTGGGGGAGTTGTTGAGCAAACAAAGACATTCATATTCCCCTCAGAATGTATCGTAAAACCTTCGGTGATCCCCTGACTTTTCCATCAAGTCTATAACTAAATACCTGGAAAACCATTTCCCCTCGAAACATTCTCATCAGTCTCAGTTCATTTATTAGCTCAAAGCACCTCTGAGAACCGTAGAGCTTCACAGAGACTGTCGTCTTATTTGTTTTATAACTGTTTTCAGGTGTGTTTTCTGTATTCTTACCTGTCTTGGATACTGCATGGCTGCCTCTGGCACTCCATGGACCAATCGTTGCCCCTCTGGGTGGGTGTCCCCTCCCCCGTTCATATAGTGACTGGTGTTACTGGGCACCATGCCCCTGACAGACAGGTGGTTTAAGTCCACGTGGAAGTCAGAGGAGATCTTCCGGCCGTTCTGGATGTCGAACAGCGACAGGGTGACATAAAATGGCTCCACCTGGAGAAGAAGGACAGCACTGTAACAATTTGGTATTGGACAGATGACGCTGATAATCGTTTCAACTTGTGCATTTCGTCAACCCGTCTGCGTGATGAGGTGACCAGAATGTAGTCAACTAGATAATTACTACATGACAACTACTTTCGGGAGTGGGGTAAGGTACAAGTCATCACTTAACCGCCTTACTCGGCCATCTTAAATAATTAATAACACGACAGGCGTTATAGAGTTACACATCTACACTAAAACAAGGAAACGTTAAGCAAAGAAAGGACATGTTCACGAAGATAAATGTCATCTCACAGTACTTTGATTATCTAATGCTAAGGAGAGAGAGCTGGTTGAACACAATTGTGTGTGTGTGTAGGTGTGTGTGTGTGTGTGTGTGTGTGTGTGTGTGTGTGTGTGTGTGTGTGTGTAGGTGTGTGTGGTGGAGACTGTCTTGTTGACGGACTCTTTAATAGACAGTTTCTGTTCGGATGGCCAGCAGGACATCAGGCTCCATTACAGATTGCTCGCCATTACTGAGCCTGCTGCCTGGTTGCTATGCCAACAGGAGTCCTTCAGCAGCTCCAATAATGGGAGGCGTCCATCCGGTCGCTCTAAAAAAAACACCTCATCTGTCTTCAGTCAGCTGGATAATGATATTTTAGTTTTATTAGGGCCTATTGTGTCGAGAGAAAAAGACCGGTCTTACGTTGGTGGTTGGTCCCTCCTCGTTCTCGGCCACGCAGCTTTGCAGGTTGAAGGAGAGGTCGTTGCAGTTCACCAGAACACGCTTGCCAAACTTCTCCTCAAACTGCTTCACATCCGGCTCTATTCCTGAGAAATCTAGTTTCTGAAGACAGTACAATGGAAGTTATTACATTTTATTAGGAAGTGTTGGGTCTGATCTCATTACCACATGGAAAGAAGTTAACTTAAATGAGCTTTCAATTGAATTACCTGTGTCTCAGGGTCCAGCGTGAACAACTTCAACCGGGTCTCGTTCCTCATCCTAGACTCTATATCTCTTGCACTCTGAGGAGGAGAAAGGCATTTCCTTAATTCAAACCACAAACTGTCTGCAGCATCAGAAACATATTCCGAGAGATCTCCAGTCACTTGGTTTTATCAGTGCAGCACCCTGGAACCTGGCAAGTAGATTGCTAATGAACTGATACATCCAGTTTCCATGCACATATGGCTTCGTTATTGCGTGCCACTCAGCGATGTAGCTGCGTGAGACAACCTCTGCAGCCTGTAAGTCATCAGTCAGTAAATCATTAAAACAACACTACTTTCTATTTAATACTCTTGATGCAGTTGTCATTCTGCCAAAGCAAGAGTCAGCGTTTTCCACGACTGCATATCTTGTGTTGAATATTCTAAAAGCTTTAATTCAACAGATGGCAAGAGGTCTGTTTTTAATGTCAGATCTACACAAACAAATGAACGACTGAGAAATTAGGTGTGAACCAGCATCTCTCGAATCTAAATCCAAGCCACATGTGTGTGTGTGGCTAAAGAGGCCCTCTGCCTTACAACTTCAATCAGGAACAGAGACTTAATGCTGCAGCTCCATGTGAGGATGTGTAGAATGTGGGAGCACCCAGCTGAGAAAGTAGGACCTACCTGAAAGCTGTCCATGCTGCCAGAGGAACTGTCGGACTTTCCAAGATCATCATCTAGAGGGGAATACAATAAATCATTGGATGCAGACCACAGGTAGTTGAGCATAAACAACAAATTAATTCTATTGTAAACATCCTTAATCGCTTACTGACGTGTTAAAGTTTGGTAAACACTAATTCAACTGTACAGGAATGAGTAGGATTGAGATGAAGATCCAGCAGGTCTCAATGGCGTATTTATGAAAGCACACACAGTCCTCAGAAAGAAGAATTGTATTTTGCCCTCTCATGCACAGCGTGATGAATACAACGTGAGGGGTTAGGGAAGATTAGTGGAGCATTTTGTGGCGGCATTCAAACTCTTTCCTCCATGGCTAAGCCTCCTATGAGACAGGAGGTGAGTATTAAAAGCCTGGGTGGTCTGTGTCACGTCACGACGCTCCACAACTGTTAAGGAAGAAGGAGCGTTGAGGGGATGCTGGTGTGAATGAGTCCAGAGAGTATCCCCGAGTACATGAACTCATAATAATGAGTAGATCTACTGGATTTTCATGTGTGGTTGATCATTATTTTAGAAAAACTGAAGGTATTTTTCATCTTCGTGCTTAGTTTTAAAAATATCACAATGGTAGCTTTTATAAATCAACTGCATTATTAAAAATCACAGATTCAATTTCAATGACTGAAACTAATTATTTTCATTCAAGATTAACCTTTCGACAATTTCCTGTATTATATTTTGGGCCTGTATAATATAAGTGAAAAATGTCCATCACAAATTTCCAAAGCCCAGACAGACGTTCCTAAATGTCTTGGTTTGACCGACCAATAGCCCAAAGCCTAAAGATATTCAATTAATAATCTGAAGACTAAGCAAACAGTTTCAATCCTAAACTCTGGTTGATTTAGAATATTTCTATTTGGAGATACAACAATATAATTGAAGATTTAAGCAGTCCGGAGTCTTTTTCTGGATATATGAGCTTTATCTATAGAGTTTTTTGTGAATAGTTCCATTTGATGTGTCCGTACAATAGAAAAAAAGTTTGTAATATTACAAGAAATATAAATATGTTGGTAGTTTCATCAGTGACTCATTTGCTGGAATCACAATTGTGTAGCCTCTTGCATCGATAGATAATTTAGATTTATTCAAATGAAAAGTCCTCAAGGTTGACACTAAGAAGCCTCAACTTCATATTTTTTTTAACTCAAATCTCCAAAATTCTGAAAATAGTTGCAGATTAATTTTCTGTTGAATGACTAATCAATTAAGTATATGGTTGTTGCAGCTCTACAACATGGCAAACATAAAGTACAATAGTGATCATGTTGTTCATAACTTGAAGAATCCAAACACATTATTCACATCATTTTCCCAGCATTACCGCACAAAAGCAGCTTTTGTTCGACATATTTTAGTCTGCAAAAACTATTTCCTAATTAAACCACAGATGTTTTTACAATACTATGAACAAAAAAAATATAAATCACTTCTCATCATGGGCTTGTAATAATATTTTGACTAACACAAAATAATATTCCATTTCATATTTGTGTTTCTTTTGGACCGACGGACAAACACGCACCATCATGAATGTCTCCATTCCTCTTCTCCTGCATGGCAATCTCAAAGCTGCTGTGCAAGATCTTGTTGAGCGTGTTGATCCAATCCTCCATCTCTCCTTCACAGTCGGAGGCCAGCAGGTAGGTGCTCTTATCCTGCATCTTCAGCTCAAAAGCAAACCGCCGGACCTTGGTGTTCTGCAGCCGCAGGAAGAAGAAGGGAAGGAGGAAGAAATATGTATGACTGACATTACAAGAGTCAAACATTTCAAATGTACAATGCAAAGACTTTTTACTATCGAACAGAGGTAGGTTTCATGTTTTCCAAGTGGGCTGGTACCTGGTATTGAATGATTGATTAAAAACTTTTAGTTTTTCACATTTAAAAATCAAACATCCGACTGTGGACATGGCAGGGCTGGAGGAACGCCATCCAAAACTAACATATAACAACTGCCTTCTCATCGGAAGGCGTAGATTCTTAGTTCTAGGATCTAAATCCTAGCTGGCTTCACTTTATTTCTACCACTTCTTTGCAGTTTGAGCCTGCAAACACATAAAATCACAATATATAGGACTAAAAAAATGACTGTTTAGCTCCAAAGATCTACAAAATGTGAGTCACTGTTCTGGCAAGAGATGAGAGGCTGAACCCATATTTAATTGACTCGGCACAGAAATTGTCCACAGCAAATGGACAATGGGAGTTAGGGGGGGAACAGATTATTTCCATCTGCGTAACAAAGCCTCACGCTCTGCCAAGACCACAGCAGAGACGTTTCTGGAGTGAGACGCAGCTGCTGAGCTAGTCAACAGAAAATGAGCTGGATCTGCAGCGGCGAAGTGCGACCTCGATGATGTCACGATCCAACCTGAGCTTTTCTTTATCCCACCCCGTTCAGAGCCTACAACAGGTGATTCAGCTACCGATTGCCCATGACACACCGTTATAATGAAGTATTAAAGCTGTATTTATTTTGTTAACTATGGAAGTCATCTCATTATTGTCAGCGGTTAGTGGACTGTTGTGTTAGTTTTCACTGTAGCCGGCCTGCGATGTTGAAACAGCAGAGTGGGAGTGACAGGGAGGGAGTCTTGATAAACACACTTAATCATCCGATAGGTAGGAGGACCGTTCTCTGTCTTCTAGACAACACAGCTGCGCACATCCTCAGGGACAGCAGTGGACAAACCAGTCAAAATCATTACTAAGATATTGTTAGCAGCTGTATTCTTAGGACATGGAAGAATAGGAGAATGTTGTGGAAAATAAAAATAAAAAACATTATCAGTCGTCCTTTTTTTGGCTCCATGTTAAACCTCATTAATATGTGGCAAATGCTTTGTGTGTTTGAGCAGATGCTGTTGTATTAGAGCACAGGAGCAGCTCGGGGCATCAGTAGGACGTCCATCCACAAGCCATGACAGCTGCAGAGTTAAACATCTGCAGCTCCACTCACAGAGCGGTTTCAGCTGGTGGAGTCTAAGTCAGGGAGGCAGAAGGTGCATCACCAACAGAATGGTTTGCTCTGGATCACAATCAGGGTACAACCAGCTGAATCACAACAGATTGTGAGGGCATCTCCTATATTTCTCCTCAAACAGACAAGAGGAATTGGGCATAACGCTGCTATGGGGGTATGTCCGTGACCTCATTGTGTATGAAGAAACCGTTTAATGAGCTTGTGGTTAGTAGATAAATAGAAATGACGAGAACTATCAGTTTGTATTGTCTGTATTTTTTGTACTTGTGCACAAATGTATTTAGACGCCATGCGTTACCCTCTCCTCCTTCTGCCTTGTGGCCTGATGACTCTCCTCCTCTGCACATGATAGGAATCAGACAGTCCTGGAAAAACACTCAACCGATATCTGATTGATGCCAGCTGGGTGCTTCATCAGTAAGATCCTTCTCTTTCTATCTCTTGAGATGATAGACAGATGACGATGCACACAGTGAGTCTTGGCCTGCACTCAGATGCATGCACGTAACATCGATCGTGAGGCCGATGGAAAGTGCAGGAAAGTGAGACCTCAGCGTTCACCTTGTTTCACCAGCTGAGAGTCCGCGGTAAAGCCCGACCTTGGGGAGGAGGGAGCTCAGGTTTCAGGGAAATAAACAATAGAGGGTCTCACGGAAACTTTTCAGCAGCAGCCCATCATTGTGCCTGTTGTAGCTTACGTGTTACCCTGCATGTGGGGAAAATAGGTTCACTGAGAAAAGAAGTGTGAAGAGGAAGTAGCTGTGTCTGTATTCTCACTGTATTTCCACTAAATTATATTTCAATTTCCAGGAGGGATCAGATCACAGGATATCCCCTTTGGCAGTGGTTTATTTAGGGTAAGTTTAACGATCACTGCTTTCGTGCCAGAGGCCATATTTTAGAGCATACCTGAACCACACCCATACAGGAGTCCAAGAAAATGCTTCCTTTGGGCTCTTTGGAGATCTTCTCATCCTTGTAAAAGTTTAAATTATAAGAGCCGTCCCCGAGCTGGGTAAGATGGAAATATCTCCTCTTGAATGACTGAAACAAAAAGAAAACACTTTTAATTATTGGAAAACAAAATGCTTTTATGTTTGGGACATAGTTAAGTGACACCGTCTGTATGATACAGTACATAGACAGTAATATAAAAAGCATGTCTGTAAAAAGGCATTAACTAAACCAATGGATAGATATGATAATACAGTAAGGATGGAATCGCATCTTATGCTGAACAGATTGTAAAGCCCTTTGAAGCATGTTTGTGATTTGTTTTGGTGGGCTGCCTATACAAACAAAACAGATTTAACAAAATGTACTTTTGACTTTGCGATGGAAATAATGTTTTAGGAGAATTTCCCCCAGAAAATATTTGAAATGGATAATCTCCACTGCAAACGACAGGAACATATTTCAACACTATGGACAGTAAGACAAGTGAATAAAAAACAAATAGAAAAGATAGTGGTTGATAGTTTCATCAATATTTCCTCTTTGCTACAAAACAGTTGTGGTAATGTATTAAATGTATTGTGGGTGCAAACAATACTTATTTTAATCTGTTAATACCTTTCTTGACTTATTCATTAATATTGTATGTTAAATATTAGAAAACTTTGAAAAATGTCTTTAACTCTTAAATTACTAAAAGCCAAACATATTTAGTTTGCTCTCTAATAATACAAAGATATTATGCAAATCCTGACATTTCAGGAGCTGGAACCAAACTCCTGGAGCCAGCAGGTTGCACTTGAAAAGTGAATTAACCTGTCAAACCAGCTGCTTTTAAATGTTCTGTTTATCATAAAATCAATTAAATGACTTTTGTTCTCAGTTGTAAATGTCATCACGATCTCACCCTCATGGTGACGCTGATAGCATTGTTTATGTTGCCTTTATACAGCCAGCCATGTTTGGAAATCCCGCCTTTCTGTGATCCGAGGGAGGCCGTATCCTGTAGGAGACAAAGACACAACACAATTTAATACACACTCATACTACACACTGCAAGGGGAAAAGCCATGTAATCTATCGTGATTGTTAAAATCCTGTTTTCCATGTCTGTAACATAGACACACATCTACCAACGGATTGGAATCATTTACAAAACTAAAATTATGTAATTGTTGAAACCATTTTCAAAACTTGAATTGGGCCAAATGATGGAGTAAATATAACAAACACCATCACCAATAAATCATCAAATATCTGTGGATATGCTGAGAAAAGGCACATCTAAATATCAAAAAGATATCAGATCTTTTCGTAAAGAAGAATGGGACTCTGTTTGGATATTTATGCAGTGAGTCATCATTTCTCGATATTATATCACAAAGGCCATTAATTAACACATCCCGACAAAACCTGTCCCCCCTGTGCAGAAAGACTTTGATGTTGTGGTTTGAGGTGACACAGAGCTGAACACGACGTAGGTCTGTCTCCGTCCAAACAAGCAGGGAGAGGAACATTAAACAAACTGTGACTGTTAAACTAAATAAATATCTCCCTTCTCACAGCAGATTCGTGACACAAGGACCGTGATCATCTCGCACCCATAAGGAGAGTAGCAGTAGATCACACAATGCAACAGCTATGGAGAACAGTGCAGAAGGTAATGAAGGAAGAGGAGCTGTATATCCTCCAGTCATTTACGGTTACACTTCCAGACTTCGCAAGACTACAGTGAGGAACTGTATCCGTCACAATTTCACGCAATGCAGTGAGTGAATGGCCTTTCAAGATGTCTTCATTCTGGTCCAGCACCTCTTCTTTTTCTCTCAGTATAATAAAGCTTTAGGGGGATTTTAAAAGTGCAGACAGTAATTTGGATATTTTCAACGTGCCATGCATGGAGTGATCCCAAAAGCATCTGGAAAGGTTCAGAGCCTTTTTCTCCTCGTCAATGTCTAGACAACATTCACCGGTCTGCAGAGAGGCAGACGGATCACGGGTTCCTTCTCTCCGAACTCCAGAAAACAAAACAAAAGAATCCCCAAAACAAACATCACTAAACTCCAGTCAGGAAAAGAGATGTCAAATCAAATCTCACGACCGAAGTTGCATGTCGTCCAAAACACACAAACTCTAAAAAATAGATGATGGGTTCAGATCCTTTTCTTATATCTGCAAAAACAGCCTCCCATTTGAAAGAAGTGCTGTTCTGTAAGAGGTGAGCAGGACAGTGTGTGACCCATGAAGACCTGCCAAAGCCTTCCTCAGTCACAGCTGCGTTAATTAATATGCAAAGAAAAAAAAAGACACTTTGTAGTGTTGTTTTCTAAAAACCTAAAAGCTCCTCATTGTGTATTTCTGCTCATACTGAAGCCCATTGTGTTGGCTATACGAGGCGCAGTTTCATATATCAGGTGAAGAGAGTAAGTCAGGATCATCATCATCATCATACATCTTGTGCGGGTGCGTGACCTTAATGCATTTTCAATAACATTTCAGCCACAGCTCCGTGTCCTCTCTTAAGACTCAAATCAGCCTTTCCAAATAAAACAAACACTCATTTAATCTGTGCAAGAAAGCACACACACACACCCACCCACCATACAGGAATTTGAAGAGGATGAAAAGATCTAAATGTTGCCTGAAAAATGAATTGTGTAAAAAGAAAGGCCGTTTTGAGACATTTTGTGCCAGCAAAAGTAATTATGTCTAATTACACTTCATTAGTTCCATTAAATGCATCTTTGAAAAGCCTGTTATCTCCTTAACAGCCATAATAAGAACAGGAAAGGCAAAGCTGACGACGCATTTAGTGGCATGCAGGGTTTTTCTGTGCCAGGCTTCTAGTAAGGAGATGTGATCCTGAGTAAAAAATGAAGTCTAGAAACACTTAAAATACACATACTTCATCACTGAGATTTTGTTGGATTGTTTTTGGAAAATGGATAGAGGAGGATGATAACTCTAAATAAGTTAAAGACTCACCTCATCTTTGTCGACATCCTCGTCCACTTCAAATACATGGACAGCCAGTTTATCGGGCCTGGACACTTTGCTGTTAAAATAATAGATTCTCATCAACAGGTTAACATAGTATGTATTAACAGATTACTACCGGTCAGCATACTGTACAGGCAGCTAAAAAGATAAAGTTTGTAGGATTCGGCTGAACTTCTGTGAACCAAGCGTGTCGGCGAACTACTGGAGAAACATGGCAGGTGGTTCAATGAAGAAGACCGGCTCTGTATTCAGACACCAACTCATTCTGAGGTCACGAAAACACAACCATTACTATTTCCAGGTGACTGCATAGATCTCAATTAATGCTACACACTGTTACTTTAAGCAAAATATCTCTATTTTCTCTCACATTTATCTGATAGTTTTTGCTATAAGTTACTTAACACACAACCTCATAACATCTTATCTTGGTTTACTCCTTTAAAAAAGGACACTCCTTTTTCATTTGATGGCGTGGTTTGATTGAGATGTGACTTTTCCTTAGGTTTTCTTAATTTTTCTTGAATAAGTCACTTGTGTGTTTGAACAGTGCTGAAAAGCAGCACCTCATGGTAAATGTGTTACGGTGTACAATGCCTGCTGGTAACAGAACCTGTGGCAGCAGTGACATCATAAGGTCACTTTCAACTCATAGTCTGACATGTTGGTAGTAAAATAGCTATTCTGAAAGGAAGAAGCTGGACTTGATGACGCAATCTCCAGGCAATGAGGGTGGTTTCCACAGTGACTACAAGAGGAAATTATTCAGTGCACCGTAAAAAGGAAACACTCTTTTGTCGCAGGAAAATAAGAAGTATTTACACTCTGCGTTTCCTTGTCATTAAGTAACAGCCAGAGTCAACAGCAGGAAACCAAACGGTGACAGTCTGTAACTGCGTGTCTTTTAGTTTAAAACCTCTGGCGTCTATATTTTATGCAGTCGCTGTTCTTACTTGGCCATCATAAGAATGTCTTGGCCCATTACCACATTGCCTCTGTGTATATGTTGGACAGTAGTGCTGAGGTTTTCAACTCGAGACTTACTTTGGAAGCTGTCGAAAGTCTGCAGAATAGTCCTCATACTTGTAGTTGACGACATGCCAGTCCGATTTGTAGGCCTTAATGCACTAAGAAGACAATAAAAAGACAAATGACACACCACTATAACAGACGCACATTCATAATACACACAGCACGGTGGTAGTTTAGGGATGTGTCAAGGTGTCAGTGTGCATCAAAAGAGCTAGATTGTGTTGAAAGTGTTTATAGTTAGGAAGAATAAAACTATATAAGCAATCCGTGCTTTGTGTATATGCTGTGTGTATTTACTTCATTGGTCCTTCCAGAGCTATGGTTTAGTTATGTTTCCTCTGTCAAATTTAGAACTACAGTTAGTAGTGCTGCTTATATGTCCGACAATATTTAATACGGTGACATAACTGAGCGCTTTGTATCGTTTATAGCTGACCCGCTCCACTATTGTCCGACCATGTGACTCGCACTTCAGTTGAAGCATGCCACCTTTAAAAGAGCACGCCACTGATTGACACACTGTCAGTCTCACAATGGATTGTTTGAACAATGAGAATGAATGCATCAGAACCGGAGATTTCTTCTCTTTGATTCCAAGCTTTCTTCTTTCTTGTCAAAACCTGGTGCCGGCATTACCCACAAGTAAACCGCCAATAGCTGGATCAGAGATTCGAGTGTGTTGAGCAGTTGTCTGGTAAGTTTACAGCCAAAACCAACACAGAAACATTTTAATTATTCACAAGATGAAATACTTTGAAAGAAAGTGTTTAATTGTTGGCTATTAGAACCATAAGAAACCACAATCAAAATGCAAGGGTTGTTTTGTACAACCATTAAAGCCTCAAGTCAGTGAACTAGCACAAAATGGGAGGGAGTGCACCTCTATCTGCCTTTACTTGGAAAGGAGACATCTGGTCATTGTTAGTCCGTGATAGGAGGCGCTCACCGGTATCTATTCTGCAGAACTACGTGTCGTTTACCAGAATTGCTCCGGCAGGGAGATGAAATGCAACCTGATCGGGAGAGATCGGAAACAGAGAGGCTCCTGCTGGGCTGAGCCCCACAGCTGTTCTGGTGATGTCACACAAAACCTGACGGTGAGTTTCAGTATCTTTATGACTTCAGACAAGGCTCCCTTTGACTTGGAAGGGGAACTACCGGCTGCCAGTAAAAGAAGTGTGCATGTGACGGATGATAAACCACTGGAAGAAACATTTCCGCTCTCATTTTCTTATCAAAAATAATAATTCAGAATATAATCTCTTTTAGTTCCACCGCAATTAAATTAGTAAACATTATTAATATCATTATTTGTCATATGGTATTTTGTTGCTGTTTGATAGCAGATATGCTCAATACTCAGCACTATAAACAAACACGGACAGACAATAACCAGAAGTTTGATAAACCTGCGGATTGTCAAAATTAATTGAATTGTATCATTCCTACGGCCTCCGGCATTAATAGATATTGCTGAGGAAATACAGTCGAAATAGTCTCGTTCCCTCCACCAATGATCGGTAATGAGACGTCATTTATGCAACCGCATCTTAAGGTTAGATTAATCATCATGTTGCTGAAATAAAGAGGTTTCCTCATCAGCTGTGATGCACGATGTAGCTTGCTGCTATTATTAGTCCACAAATTCAGTCATGTCTCACATTAGTGTCAATATTCTGCTGCAATGCGTGTGTGTGGTTTATGTGCAAGTGATATATTTTCCTAATCACTCTGTACCCGATTTACAGTACAGTTCAGTTTTTTTTAAAATGTTTATGAACTATTCTTCATCAGCACTGTGTGAGTGGGGTTTGATCATATTTGATTGACATTGTTCTGGTATCCAGATTTTGATTACAATTGTGCTAAACCCTGATTAGTGCATGTAAATAAAAAAACTAAAAAAACATCACTTTTATCCCCCATCTGAGCTCTCCCCACTTCAGATGAAACACAAATACAGAAATCTCCAATGGGAAATAACCTAAACTGACTAGAAAATGTTATGTTTACGTAGCGCCCTATTGCTAAGGCTAAGTTGATTAACACAATGTGTTTTGAGGGCCTTTAAATCTGCTTACCTCTTGGACAAACAGACTCCGGGCCTCCCTCTCAGCATTTTCAGGCACTGTAGGGTAGAGAGTTCTTCCTTGCTGCCTCAAAGTTGAAATCTGCAAAACAAAGCAATGGTCCATTCAAAAAGAGCAACAGAGCGAGGAAATTACAACAAACATGACAACATTGCAAAAGTTAAAACTAAATGTTGAAGACATTGCTAAAGCGGGACACTTAGTCTTCCAGTTTGTAGTCTCAGCTGAACACAGTTGCTCTTGGTGTTCTTTGACATATTTGTCGATGTTTGGGGAAGGACTGATGTGTTTCTGAGGGTTCAAATGGGCAGTGTGTGAGGGAGGCAGCATGCTTGTCCATACTATTCAGCTCCGGGAATCACAAACACACAGCGAGTGCGGCTCTCTGGCACTGTTTTGCAGCCGCACTCTGAGTAATCAGCATCTCAGCACCTCCAATGCCTCGTTTGAGGCATTCGATAAAGACCAACAAGGTTTACTGTGCACCGCAGCCAAACAGCAGTTTCACAGCAGAACAAGAACGCTGAGAAAAAGCCCGCTTCAACAAGACATGTCAACAGCCATCCAAGCTGCTCTGACATCTCTTAATCCTACACGCTTACAGACAACCAAAGCAATAAGTCAGATTTAACTAAATGTGAAAGCTGGAGCTCTATTTAAACAAACCTGGAGTCAAATATTGCTTTGCGCAACAACATCTCCATCCGGTCCTTAGCACGAGGATTCATTAAGAAATAAAGTGCATTTAACCACAAATAATCCCTAAAAGCAAGAGTAATATGAACACAATCATTAAGTGGAGCAGTTCAGATGACTGAGTTTAACGGAAACAAGTGAATTATGGCTTTGCACAAGTAGAACGCTTGTCAGTTGTGTTTTCTATGACGAGATGGACGCAGACAAAACCGTTAATATATTTTCCCCAACACATTTTTGTTGAAATGAAAAGCACTTTGAGCAGAAATATCGTGTCCATGTATGTTAGTTTACGGTTCAATATACCACAGAGCTATTAAGATGAAACCACTTTGACCATAGTGGGACCGAGTTATTATCTGATATCAATACCCGTCAACTATCTTATTTATAAACCCATAAATATTCATGTGTGCAATTCAATAGGGGATCAACAGCAAATTAATCACTTCGTAATTTATGATTTTTACTGTTGTCTGACATATTATTCACCAAATAATGCATGAATTAATAAAAAGATATATTAAGCTGAAGGATAACAAATTCAACTTTTTAAAAATCTAAAGCGTCATCTTTCTCCTTTGCCCAACTGTCAATCTGAATGACCTTGGCTTTGCAGTGGTTGTGTCAACTATGACAAATTCCACACCGAGCTCGCATTTTCGAACCTGAAGTCTCCCCTTCCTCTACGCTAGCCAGGTTTCCTGCAGGGCAGATGATAATCTTTACAAACCAAGCAGCATAAATAAACAGGCATGGAGGTAAGAGGGAGCCAGGAAGTGGACAACAGGAAGCATTTAATTGGGCTACAAGTTGCCAGGGAGAACCATGAGATTATCTGGTGAAATAAACCGTAAATTAGCCCAGGGTGGACGAACATGAATCAAGTGGGCTTCAAGGCGTCCCCACCTCAGCAGTGGTCTCATAATTACTAAGTTCAAACCTACATTAAAGAAAGGTCGTTGCTATTCTTTATTTTTGTAATTGTCCACAAAAAGACATGATACAGTAATTCCTCTGTGCCAGTGGCGGTGCGTCCATAGGGGGCACTAGGGCGCCGCCCCTCTTAAAATTTTGAGATGAAAAAAAAAAAAAAATCCTGTCAAAAAACATTATATGCCAAATCATTTAAATAGTAAATATACCGTGTTGACGTGCTAAATGTGTGTGGGAGACCGTCAGCCTGTCAACAACCACTTAAGTTAATGTGAAAAAATATAATATATCGCCACTCATCCTCACGGAGAGAAGCCCCTCCCCTTTTTCGGGACACCGGCCCAATGTGTGTGTGCGGGAGCGAGAAAACATTTCAGTCGTTTCGGCAAGGACCGCTTCTCATTGGCGGATGAAACGTGAATCTTGGGGCACAAAAATGTGCGCTCATTGGCCAATGACATCGTTTTATTATTTCACGTGACTGGACTATTCGGCAGATCAGAGACCAGTATCTTCCCTCAGCCAGAGAGCTCCACGGAGCTACGGGAGCAGGTTGCTAACGGAGCTGTTAGCTGGAGCTCAGTGAGTAATGAGCTGTTTAGTTTCTCCTGTCTGTTGTTCCAAAGTCCTGGGACTGAAACTCTCTGGACTACAACGGGGTGAGGGATCTAAAGAGCTGCAGACAAGTGTAAAGCACGAATCTTGCCGCAGTTATCTAGCTAAGAGCATGAAGCTAACTCGCTAACAGCCTGAAGCTAACCCTGTTTGCAGTCAGCAGAAGCAGACCGAACTGGCATCGAAAACACAACGAAGAAGTTCTGAAAAACAGACACATTCCCTCAAGAATAATGGAAACAGGCTGGTTACAGACATGATTGACTTTAACCAGAGAGTTATTGAGAAGTTTGCCAACTTTAAAGAGAGGAGGCTACTTGTCTTTCCAGTAGTGGGTCTGCTCTGTCACCCAATGTAACATGTGATCTCTTTCTGACTCTATTCTGCTCTGAACCTCTTTCATGTGAGGGTGAAACTCTTTTATTTTGCAAACCTCTGAAACCCAACCCAATGTTCCTTAAAGCTGCTCTGAACCTCTCATGCCCAAAGTTACAGTGTGTTGATAGTTGTTATTGGACCGTGTTAAACACGGTGTGTTCTTGAAATAAAGCTTTGTTTTTTACAATATTCTACTCGAAACCTCTTTTCTTCTCATTGTTGAGTGCTATTTAAACTGCGCCCCAAAAAAAATTTTCACCAGCCGCCACTGCTCTGTGCCATAGACTTCTATTGTTGTCCTAAAATGATTGAAAACACATTAATGAGCAACACTGTTGTACTCAATATGTCCCATAGTTTATATTCAGTCATTCCAACAAACAGTCATGCTGCTGTAAATACCTCATACCCTCATCAAATCTGTGTCTTTAGTCGTCCACAAATAATACACTCATAATTCACTTGAGTTTGCTATAAACGACAGTAGCCTACCTCAATTTCTTTTTGTCAAATTATTTCGCCTTTCCCTTTCAGCAAGACTGAATTTACATGCCAGCACCTCCATGAGGCTGTCGGCAACATAGCATGCTAACATTAGCTAAATGCTGACGTCAGTATACTAGCTTAATTCATACAATGGCAATGCTAACATGCTGATGTTGGTTGATAAATTATTATACTGTAACGCCCTACTCTGTGTCTCCTCTGTCTTCATTGTTAAATCACTTTACCTGCCCTCAGCCACTCCTGTCTCCTTGATTGGTTAATTCCCTTCACCTGCCCTCAGCCACTCCTATCTCCTTGATTGGTTAATTCCCTTCACCTGCCCTCAGCCTCTCCTGTCTCCTTGATTGTCTCATGCTGTACACCTGTTTCCCCCCCATATATTGTGCCAGTCTTCCCCATGTCTCCTTTCAGTTTGTTGTCTTTATTTCCGTTTCTAGTAGTGTCTCTTTTTCGATTATCTATTTCCAGTCTTTGTTCGCGTTGTTGTTTCCTAGTGTTTTTTTGTAGTTGCTTTCAAGCCAGAGTTTTTATGTTGTGTGTTTTTGTTTTGCTTTAAATCTGTAGTATTGCCAGTTTCTCTGCACCTGACCCTCACCCCATGACATATACATGTTCAACATCTGACATTGTGTTAGCATGCTCACATAATAAACAAAGTACTGCTGGAATGTCATTAGATTTACAAGTATACAGGCGACTGTGGGCCAGTGGTTAGCAGTTCCCTCTTTCAATCAGGGGGTTAGCGGTTCAATCCATGCCCTAGTCGATGTGTCCTTGAGCAAGACATTTAACCCTGAACTGCTCCCTGTAGCTGTGTCTACAGTGTATGATAGTAAGTCGCTTGGGATAAAAGTGTCAGCTAAATGACATCTAATGTTATGTAAAAGTATCAAAAAAATGTGGAAGATAAATTCAAAAAGCATATTAATTGTTTCCACACTGCAGCGGCTGTGCAAACAATGGCAAAAGTGCTGGCAGAGCTAATAGTGTTTACTGGAGGGTGGGGGCTACGCTTCTGCGCCAAAAGAGGTGGACCATCCATTTAGCCCTGTGGTAGTGTGTGGCTAATAAAAGGGAAACAATATATTGTTGTTCCCAACTTTTTCAAATGTATAGCCTCTGACAGAACAGACGAGAAGCTGGCAAGTACTGAGAATCAAAGTAACGCGTTGGTTTTAGTGTCATCATGGGATTTGTTGACAATAACAAAAGATACAGAACATTGCCAGCCTTATCCTTCAAAAATATGGCAACTGTGAAGTAAAATAAAAATAATAACATCCTAATCTTTGGGCTTTTTACGGCAGTGATGGGGCCAGACCTCAGGGAAGGAAGGGCCCCCTCATCGTAATCCTTGACAAAGTTCTCCAGAAACCTTGCAGAGAGACCTGCGCATAACTGCAATGTGCCAAAAACTTCCAGATCAAAACCAGATGGAGATGATATAAACACTGGCTCTCAAATGCCGTGCACCAACACATGACTCTTGATGTGCCAGCAGGGATAAGATAAGGTAGAGACCTGCTTTTGGATTCTATTAATGAGAAACAGACAGGATTCATACAGAAAAATAACAAAGAGGAGCTTCTGCTTGTTTTAGACTTGATTTATCACCAACTAACAATGTACACTTAGTACTGTCTGGATGCATATTGAGGTTTCAGTATGAGTACCCCCTTTAACCCCCTTTCACTAGCAGCACCAACGGTTGAAAACTGAAGCTGATTAAAACTTTGCTCAAGTCCCGGGAGGTCGGAACAGATGTTGGCTTCAATCCCTGTGCCTGTGGTGTTTTCTTGAGACAGAATCACCTGTCAGCCCCTGACAACGTACCGTGTGTGTGTAAAGTTGGTATGTTATGTTCACAGCAGCAGGCTGGAGGAGCATGACACAAGAGAAGACAAAGCCACGGCTGTCCTACTGTCACTGAGCACCCAGCTGCCAGGCCTCTGTAAACTCTAACTAACAGCTTTAAAAAGCGGCAAACGCAAAGTGATGAAAACTTGTTCACTTTCATTTTATTCTACACAGCCATCTTCTCCAGTACAGTAAATGGAAAGGTTCAGCCCAAATTCATTTAAATCTCCTCCATTACAAACATGCAACACAGGTGGTTTTAAAATAAGGAGAGCATCGTTTCATCTCCACAGAGGATATTCAACTGAAATCAATGAGAACCATAAGAGGTTTAAATTAAAAAGTAAAAATATTAACAAATATTTAAATAGCAAATATATAATATAAACACTAAGTTATGAAGTAAAGTGTCAATGGTTTGATTAATAGGAGGGTGTCACCAAATCTAGAATGTAAACAATGTGTATACCCGAATAATATACAATACTACTACTAATAATAATGATAACATAGTTAGTGCAATATTAGGTGAAATGTAATAATAATACTGGTAGTTTTATAAACACAATATAGTACAGTATATACTGCAGCAAAATAATATTATAAGAATATAAAATAGTAAAGTAGGGGAGTATAATATTGTAGAATAATATAGTAATTGTTTAGATTTCTTACATAAGACCGTCCCATATAATAAAGATCAGACTGTAATGTTCATCTGCAAAATTATCTTTTATTTTGGTAAATATGTTTTTTAGTTGCACGGGAATGCTTTTGAAAGGATAGCTTGATTTGAAGTCCACCCATCTGGTGCATTCAAGTGTACTCATGTAAATGACGCTTCTTAAAAAAAAAAAAAGGATAAATACTTATGTGAAAAAGATACATTCTGTGTACAATATTTGGGGATTTTACTGGAGTGGACGGAAGTTTTTTTTGAAATCGCTGAGTCAACACAGTATCCGACTCTGAAAGTCAATATATACTGTAGCTCGTCCATATGACTTAGCCCAGATTTACAGGTCAAGGATAAGGGACTTAAGAAGAAGCATTTAAAAACAAATAAAAAAATGTAAAAAACATGTAATCAATAGACGCTTTTATCCAAAGCGACTTACAATAAGTGCATTTCAACCTAGAGTACAAACTAAGAACAACAAGAATACAGGAAGTAACATTTCCTCAACATAGTCGAACGACAAAAGTACCATAAGTAAGAGCTATTTAATTGCCACTGAAGTGCAAATCTGTGTTTTAATCCAGATATAGTCGGAAAAGGTGTGTTTTCAGAAAGTCTCATTTCCTGAAGTACCAGCACCGGGCCAGATTTCCATTTTAGATTTTCCATCCTCACCGCGGAAAGTGTGAGAGCGTATGTCCCGTACAATGTGGCAGAAGATAACAAACAGTGGCTCTGTCACAACAATAGAGAATGAATGAGCCAAATAAACCCCTCTCTCTCGCTACAGCATGGAAGGATCTAAACACAAATAAAACCCCTGTAAATGACCCCGCCCTGTACTCACTGCACTGGCCACGCCTTGGTCCAAAGAAAACTGCTAACGGCAAACGAATACAACCAAGAAAAACACGCAAGTGGGCGGGTAAATAAGGAATTTTGGACAGATAACAAAAACAATAATGTGCCAATAACTATTATTTATTATAGAGTGGATTTCTTTTTCCGAAAGTGCCTCCCTTTCCACAGTGGAAACGTGAGTTAAAGCTCGGACTACGACAGTGTCGTGTTATTACCACTCCTTAAGCTCCACACCACCACACACTTTACACCACCCACATAGTTACAATATTCTCCTAAAAATAAGGCCTATGCAGCAGTTTTTTTAGAGTGTGGATGTGACTTTCATGCATGAAACTGGTGTGAAACTCACCTCAAAGTCTTCATGGGGGAACTGCAGCATGTCTCTGAGGACATCACTGAGGATTTGTGTCTTCCTCTGCACCAGCACATTTTCATAGTCCAGCGGCTCGATGACCTTCGGCTTAACCTGGAGAACACAGACGGAGCACTCTAAGAACGGGGTATTTGATGTTCACATGGTAGCTCTAATATGAAGGTTAACATGCACATGATGGGACTGGATGAAATAGAATTGGCACATGTATTTTTGTTGTGGTTGGTGCATTTTACACCTTTATTAACTAAATTCAGGGGAAATATGACAGGAAATGAGGGAGAAGACAGATGGGTAATAACATCCAACAATGGCCCTCGGGCAGACACAAATCAGTGATGTTGCGGTTCATGGTTGGCTTTGCTTGTGTAACCGACCCTGCTGACCTTCATCCGGTAAAACTCACCGAATGAGAGTGAAATTGGAGTTGTGGCACAAGGAAGATACTGATACCCTGCTAGTGGGTATGAGCTGACATCCTTTTGCGATTTGCGATTACACTTTCAAATAGAGTAAAAGAGACTAGTATGTTCATGAAAATGAAAAGTACATTCAATGAGCGCAAAGAAGAAGATTTGAATTCAAGCATTGGCAGTAAAAATGATGCCTTTGGACGACATGTCTGAATCAAACGCAGCATCTAATACTCTACACGTGTCAGAACAGAGCACACTAAGAAATAACTTTCTTAAATCTTAAATATTGTATTTTAGGTTTTCCCAAGACACGCTACCTCTTGAATAAACTGCGATAAGTCGATCAGGGCTCCACCTGCTCAGAGCAAAGGCATTCGCCTTAGCAGGAGGAAGGTCTCAATGAGCGTATGTCTCCACGAGAGCAAACATGCAGGACATTTACGTCATGGAAACCAGCAATTCTACTTCAATCACAGGCACTTCATGAAACACAATTTAGTCCACGTCGTGAAACAAACCTCCACCATGCGCCTTTTACTCTTATTGTACTTGATGAGAATCCCTGATCAGAAATCAGTTTAGAAATGTGAAGTTGTTTTGTAGCTCAAGAGCAGATGTGGCTACGTTATCAAAAGATGATTATGGATGTATGGGGCATCATGTCATCGTGTTTGCCTAATGTTAAAGCACTGACCCCTACTCTCAAGTGGCAGAGGCCGGAGAGGACTCGTGCCCTGCAAAGATACAGTCGTTATGAGATGGAAAGTCCGTTGTCAACACTTCTGGCTGACGGGACAAGAGGATGCATCCTACAGCCAGGAGAACAGCAGAGTGCAACGTGAACAGTGACACATCTCCAGGTTTATGTGCTGAGTGACAGCACGGCCCACATGTTGCCTCCACATCTGGGACTGATAACACAAGCATGATCTCATGATGAGGGGGAGTCATGGATGTTGACCTCCCGAAATACATGTTGCTAGCAACCTTGTTAATAACAGAGCACGGAGTACACGGAGGACAGCGGGGGCAGGACCTTGTATCAAGGACAAGGAGGGGAGAGCTGAGACGGTGCCACCATGTCTGCCAGCGAAAGCAGGCTGTGACATCATCAGTCCGCCTCTTATCAGGTCTTAAATGTAGTTGCAATTAAAATACCCACACATTTCAACAAACGCTAGAAAGAAAGGAAAAAAGTAGTGTCTGTTGCTTACTTGCAGACACAAGATGTATATGTGTGTGTGTGTGTGTGTGTGTGTGTACTTTGCTTGTACTGAAATAAAATGCCTAACATCTCTTTGCACAGACTGCACTTCCTGTTACTTCACCTAAAAAGCCTTTTTCTGTCTAAATACCGGCTGAAGCTGAAAACTCCTGCAATTGAAATGGATTCTGATATTTAAAGTCCCTGCTTAAAGAGTTGATCCCATTAAAGAGATGGTGCCCTCTCCTCACCAGTGCTGGGTTGCTCATCCCACTTGTTGTTGCCGACTGTACTCCAAACCCCTCTGGGCTCTTCCACATTGCTTTGCCAGTGGCCAGTGGAGGTGGTCAACCACAAAGTACACTCAGCACTGAATAAGAAAAAGAAATGAAACATGCACAAGCAGGAGCTCAGTCATTCCCTCAAACCACAATGCTGACCGTAGCCGATCGATCTAGTCCCAACTTGTATTGTATTATTGTCGTATCAGTCCCCGGAAACAGATTTAATGTCTTGGTCTTCTATCTCGATGTCCGATGTTTCTCGTGATCCAAAAATACACTCCAACATTGGAATTTCCCACCGGTCACACGCACACCTCTTTATACTTAATATTTAACTGCACATGTCTTTTAAACACACATTACACTTTAACACACACTAATAGTACCTTGTCTACAGCACTGTTATCTGTTCGTGCAATTTTATTTTATACCATTGTAAGTTGACTGTTGATGTTGGTTTGTTCGTTTGTCTAATGTACACACCAGCCACCAAGTCAAATTCATTGCGTGTCTAACACTCGTGGCAAATAAATGTTTCTGATTCTGTATAAATATTAAAACAAAATAAAACCAGAACAATGCAAATGCATGTTTGACGTCTGTATAATTAAGTCAACTAACAGGCGTTCATCTCAGAAAAGCTCGTAGAACAGAAAGTGATGAAGCCATTTCTTCCACTCCCTCTCCACAGTGGCCTAGCAGCTGTTTAGCTGCAGCACCCACTCCGCCCATCACTGCACCCTCTCACAGCCATGGACAATGGTGCTGTGTAGTGCCGCTGCACTAACCGATACAGTCCTTAACCGTCCTCTCCACTCTGCACACCTTCATCGCAGGGCAGGATGTTATCTCCGGGTTGACTTTTGAGCCAATAAAGATATTTTACAAGCCACGGTCATGTTTAAGACTCAAGGGAGTCGCGTGCTCGTGCCCTACAGGTGGTTAAAGTTCAACAGTCGGCTAAGCCGGTGCCAACGTTGCACATTACCGATGAAAGTTGGCAGCGTTGTGTGTAATGAAAGATGCAGACGCTCACATGACACCTCTTCAGGGCTTCATGACTGTGGTTAACCTGCACACTGTAAAACATGTTCTTAGAGATCAGAACAGCTTTTTCACAGAAACTCAAAAGTATCATATGTCTTTACAGAAAAAGTCCTTGAATGACTTACCACCACCTGTGGCACCGCGTCAACCTCGGACTCAGCTACAGCCGAGCTCTTGTACTGCTGCGGACTCTCAATCACCAACTCCTTCTTCGGAGCTTTACTAACCCTTCCTTGCATTGTCAACAGCTAAATATCTCCGAGCTAGATCCCAAAGAGCGGCGGACAGCCAGCATATCCGATGGAGAAGAATCCCAGTGCTGGGAAATGTTTGTGAAGTTTGTATTTCACCTCCCGGAGCCGTGCTCACACCCTCCCTTCTCAGACTGCTCCGTCTGTATGAAAGCAGTGGACTCACACCCAGGCGGAGGACATGGCCCCTCCTACACTCAGCTGTGCTGCCTGGGAGAGTTAAACACAAACACACACACACACACGCAATAAAGCTAACTGACCCCACACTTTCCACCTGCACGGTGACACAGGGTTGACAAAGGCAAACAAAAGAGACGCATTCCTCAAGTATTACAGTCTGGGCAGGGACTGTCCACGCTTTGTGTGGGACAGCTGAAACAGGAGCTGGCTTAAGTTTCACCCAAGAGGAACAAGCTTGGAGAGAATAGGACAACAATGAGAAACCACTCAAGCATCTGCTGAGTACAGAGAGTATGAGGGCACCAAGCAGGGAATCAGCTCCAGCGATTTACAAGTGATTTGCTGCCTGAACATCACAGATAAGCTGCCAAACTGAGCTCATCAGATTGGAGCAGGACATGGGGACTAATCCTGACCCACATTAACGATGAAAGACTCAAGAACGGACTCTTTTTGAATCAGCAGTGCGGGACATGAAGTTAGTCATCGTCACAGACTTTGACGGTCGACCGTTGGTCCCTGATGTTTGCGTTGCTGGCTTTGCTTCAACTGTTCATGACTGCAGCGGAGACAGTCTCTCTGTGAGTGATCACAGAGTTTGAGATTAGGCCCGGCTTCTGTCTCGCCGCTCGTTGACGCAACTGCTCGAGGAGCATTCCAGTGGGATGCAGCCAGTCAACCCACCGAGGAGGAGGCCCGACCTACAGATTCCTCGGTGGGCCACAGAAGGGGAGGATGTTATCTTTTCACTCCTGCATCTGAGCTTGAGGCGAGGGGGGGCAGGGCCGTGTCAGCTGCTCCCCCCCCCCCCCCCCCCACAGTCACGTGCCCCTCTGGGCCTCACACGCAGATATGTATAATGGTCAAAATCAGGATAATAACAACAGTTGTATCTCAATTAAGAAAATTGAATGGAGAACTACATATGCAACTAGAAAAGTACATTTATTTGAGTGCAGCTAATAACAGGTGTGTCTGCATGACTACTGCTGTATTGTGTGACTGAATCAATACAATGCCTAATCGGCTCACCCGCGTCTAGACACTAATGGGCTGTAAGATGTCGCAAAACACACTTAATTCAAACTCAAAACTAACAGCAATGTATGCAGGCTATTGGCTCCAGGGCATTGTGTAAGACACTTCATAAAATCTAACATATGGCAGTATAAAACCAGTCAATGGATGTATACAATAGGCAATAAAAGGTATTTTGAGAAAGTGTGAATCAACCCAAACCACTCGAGGTCCTTGAGCATGCAGCCATAACTGGCCACCCAAAATGTTCTGCAGTTTGCTGCAGCAGAATGCGAGATGAGCCGTGGACAGTAACAGAGGTGCACACTTAACTCAAAACTCAAACACTAACTCATACTCGTGGACTCGCACACACACACACGTGATCAATTGCATGATCCCTCTGGAGATAATAACAGCAGATTTTGGCAAAATGGTCTTCGATCGTATCATGACAACAAAGATCCAGTCAAAGTGCGTAAACCATGATAGTGAATTACTGAAATTACCATTTCTGTGGAGAGGTGGTGGTATAAATGTGGAGTCATCAAAGGATCATAAACATGGTACAGGAACACAGACACAGACAGAGAAGGCGAACAGCACCCTCACCTCAGGCAGCTCAGGAATTTAAGACCAGGATCCTTTTCAGAGATCCCTTTCTCTCCTTCTACTCTGGAGGCGAGAGCACAGCAGCCTGGTTTGTCCTGACACTGCTCCGCTCAACACAGGAAGGCTCTTCAGAGGCAGAGTGCGTAGTGTGGCTGAACACTGACACACTCCCACCCCCACCCACCCCCTACACCAGGAGGTGCAGAACCAGACAGCAGCCCCAGGATCAGGAAGATCACCACCCACCCAACAAAACACTGTTTCAGCTGCTGCGCAGGGGCAGGCGCCTCCGTCACAGTCTGCAAGAAAGAGAGACTGAGACGGAGTTTCTTTCCTAACTCCGACTCACAGGACCCCACAGACCCCACACAACTGCCCCTCTTAGGCACACACACACACACACACTTACTGTAAATATTGTGTTGTTTTTATTGTAACAGTTGTACTTGTTGCCTTGCATTCATTCCTGCTGAGCATTGCCACTATTTCTGCACACACTGTGTGTGTATGTGACAAATAAATCTTTATTCTTTAGAATAATCGGTAATGGGGGAAAACACCAACCATTGTGGGGTTTCATGTTTTCAAATGTAAAGATTTGCTTTTTTTCTTTGAGAAATGGAATTGTAAACTGAATGTTTGAGTTTTGGACAGTGGGTCAATCAAAACAACTCACCTGAAGAAGTCACCTTGGGCTCTGGGACATTGTTTTGGATATTATTCTGCTGTTTACTGACATTTCTAACACTGAACAAAGCGTCACTCAAAGAAACTTCTGCAGATGAATCAATTGTGAACCTAGTTGTTATTTGTAGGCTTAATTATCGTCCAGGGTTAGTCCAAGATATTCATAAGACGCTGATCTGAAACCTTAAAGCAACCTCTCCCAGATGTCACCTACCAAAGGTGATTATCGCCTCGATGTTTGTAATATTTAAACCCTTATCTTTTGCTTTTAGTCTTAATCTACAACACAAACTCAACCAGCAAACATCGCTCAGCAGCTAAGGGCGTTAATGTGGCCTCTGAATGTGTCTCTCAGTTATTTTCTATATCAATATAGCAGATCAAGTGTATATAATTTGTTAATATTTGACAAAACTTTACAGTATAAAACAGCTACATCAGCGACCCCACTACTACAATGTCAGATCTCCCATGTGGCATGAGCTCGTGGCTGTGATGCAGTGGGTTGATTAAAGACAGGTGTGCCCGCCCTCTGTGGGCTCCTCATGCCACATGAAGCCACCACTCGCTCTTTTACGTTTCCCTTTGTGCAGGTATTATATGCAGAGCTCTCCTTGACCAAATACATTCTTAGTCCAACGTGATTTTGTGGATTAAACAATAAACTGATTGAGTTGATCGATCTGTTAATCTGAGTTTCTCCACAAAGAATCACACAGAAGCCCCGATTAAAATATTGTGTTTGCCAGATATGTGTTAATATGTTCTCTTTGAAATAAGTCATTCAGCATGAAAAAAAGCATTAAACTAAACTAATCGAAAAATGTTAGTCGACTTGGAATGAAACTAAGAGGAGTCACCGTGTACACTTGAGGTGAATACCAGAATAAAGAAATGAAGGGCACTTCTGTGTGCAGGTGAGGATGCACTCCTTAAACCAGAGCTGGGCCTCCTGAGGGTTAAAGTGTGTTGCCTCGTCTAGCGTGGCGGCTTCGAGAGGACTGCCATCGGGGGACGTGTGGTCAACTGCCAGAAAACACACTTTGACACAAGATCCTGTCTGGCGCATCTCAATGCACATTCTGATGACAGCGTGAGAATAAAGCTGGCTATGACTTGAACGACCCGATGGCATAGATGCAGATCAGCATGCCTGGTCTATGAGGGGACGGGGTATGTGAAAGGGATATAAGTTGATCGGCAGGTGAAAGCTGGGTTACAAATCACTGTCATCATAGGAGCAAATAAGATCACCAAGGGCAGCACAGAGAGTCTCAGACACCTGTGTGTTTATCAGTTAATTTGCTATTATACAGTCACGCTGTTGAACAGAAACGCTTCAGTTCATTCGGTCAATAGCAAGCTGGTGCTTTACAGAAAACTTTAGATTTGGCAAGATAATGAAACATGCATCATTGCTTTTGTTATTTCAGGTTTTCTATATTTCATTGGATGTTTATCATAACCAGAATTCCACTTTGGATGCTCGCCGCAGAGAGTGCAGTGCACTCCTCGCTCTCTTCTTACAACATCCCGGGGTCCAATTTTATCAGACATCTTTGTGAAACGCCAGATTGAGTAACGTATCACACACTCTGGTTTTTGCAATGGTTAAACATCGTTTAAGAATGTTATTCATGAAGTCATTTTGCATTTGGACCCAGCAGACTCTGCAAGAACAACAGAAGCCATTTTATCGTTGGACCTTTCCTGTAATGTCCTTAATTGTGCCTCGAGAATAATGCCACACTTTGATCTCTGAGATTGTACAAAGGCACGTTTCCTCTCCCGGACATCTCATATCTGCAGCACAAAGAGAGACTTCCTTTCTGCACTGCAGCCCTGGTCCACGATTCCCGAGTGAATACATTAAAATGAAATTCAGACGTGCAAAGTTGTGCAGATTTATCCATGGAAACTAATTCAAATGTGTTTCTGTGCAACAAATTGGCATTTGGTCTGAGCAGGAAGGCCCACTGAGCACTTTAAGTGGCTGAACAAACACTTGTGTTAAAAAAGTTTTCCCAGAAGCAGATAGACAGAATGTTTTGGAACAAAAGGTTGTGTCAGTTGAGACTTATGCTGGTTTTAATTAGATGTCACTTAATGCCACAACTGGAGAGAAAAAACAAATAAAAGGAATTGTTTCATCATCTTGCGCAATAATCAAGTGATAATCTATATATAAAATACATAAAGGACATTACAATTAATTACAGTGTTCTTAGCCCAACACATGTCAGAGTAATATAGCTCCCGTAACATCTGTACCCATGATGCAATGCTGAACAGACTCACGACAGGAAGCATTTGCCATAACGTTGTCAGCATGCGGTTGTATGAAGCACATTACAGTACCTGTGTGTCAATAGTTGTCCATAGTTGGGCAGTTTTACATTTTTTTTATTGTTGTGCAACTTCTACACACATTTGATTTTTGATTTTGTCCCATCTATCAAGTTGTATTTCTCAGCCTGGACTACAAACGGGCTTTTTGATTACTTAACATAGGCTGGATGCAATGTCCACGCCTTCCCAGCATGAGCCAAAAGCAAAACAGGGTGTAACCTGGAATGTAACAAAAACATGGCGCACCCCGCTCCAGCCGCAGCACCAGGACCCACTATCCTGCAGCCATCCCCAGAGTACTGAACTGTGAGTTGAGAAATAGATCTTAACATGGAGGTAATAAATAACACCGCACAGTGTCTACTCCCTCTGCTAATAACATTACCGTAGTCGGACGTGGGATACAATGGCATCCTAAAACAGGATGTAATCATGAGGCCAAGACGGTCGGCTCACACAACAGTCTTGAGTAACTGAACAGCGGTACACACAAAAACACAATCTATATTTATCATTGTTACGATACACAAAAAAAGCTACGATGGACAAGAAGTAAGGACGGCTATATTGACCCGCGCAGGCCTTACATGTAACTAACAGTATTGATGAATAAGGCTGCCGTTGAATCTGTGGGAAAAACTACTGGTGCCAGAAAGTCTCTTAAGTATGTGAGTGCTGGAGATAATGGTCCAGTTTATACATATATATATATCAGTCAGCATCACGCAACCACACACACATTGTGTGACGTCTGAAGCCTTTAAAGAAACGCCAGGATGGCTGAAACGTCTCAAAAGTAGGAAGCAATCACCAAGAAAAACAAACCTGAGCACATGGAAAGTGTGCTGTTGTTTTACTGTAAAGCCATTAAGCTGGGAAACAAAAGCTGGAGGATTTGTCAAAGTGTTCAGGGCTGTGATCGTAGTGAGCATTTAATGCTGGTTCTCCATCCAATCTTACACCTTCAGGGTGATGTCAAAGATAATAACATACAGTCACAAACAAAACAAAATTAAGAAATGTGAAAATGTAAGACATGTTGAAATACAGAGGGGTTTCCCAATCAAATGTATTTATATATTTCCAGAAAAGGTTAGGTTTTTAGTAGGGATAGCGGCATATCTATGTGTTAATGATTATGTATCATTTCATCCTCCAGACTATGACAATAGGCTGGGAGTCAAAGATTTCACAATGTCATATTAAACACACATGCTTAAACCACGAGTATGACGCATCTAATCTGTAAATGGTTTGCCGATGACATAGAGACCGGGTAAAGTATTTCATCAACTCAACTTAAAGCATAATTGACTCATTAGGCATGGCTCTATGAAAGGAAAACCATCACAAGTTCAAAGGATGCCGCCCTTTTCTCTGGCACCACGCTGACGTCTCACATTGCTCTTCCTTTCTCTGCAACAACAAACCTCTGATGAAACCAGCAGACACCTGATTGCTTCTTTCGCAGCATTCAAACATGTCATTGAAATAAAGGAAACTGTACCATTGTGAAAAGCCAAGAAAGACCATACATGAACACCAAAGGGTGCTCTCGATAACTTTCTGGAGATCGAGAGCCAAACATGACACGATTGACTTGCACTAGCAAACACATTGATGCAGCATCTCAAATCTGAGGCTTTTATCTGAAGGCAGATCACCTCCTCAGGAGATTAGAGTGTCCGTGAGGAAGGAATAGGCAGAGCTGTTGCAATCATCCAGTGGAATAACAGCGCAGTGAAAAGGCCAAAACAGGTTGTTTAATTACTCCATGCCTCGAGAGTACAGAGCAGCCTCCCATTGACAGGCAGCTTTGTCTGTGAGTGTGTGCCCATGCGTGTGTGCGTGTGCTCGGTTTTTAATTCCCAGAAATAATCACCTGCTGCAATCAGAAGGAACTAAAAGGGCAATCATAATAGTCCAGACTCCATATCTTTCTAGAACCAGGCAAAGAGTGAATATAGGAACAACATCCAACACTGAAAAGTCTGCGTGTGCTGCTGCTCATTTTGAGATAATCTTGTAGAAAGTTAAAGTCAGCGTCTACAGAACAAGACGTGGAGCTTTTTATCCTACTGTGGTGCCCAAAAACAAACAAGTTTCACAAAGAAACTAACTATGTTTTTAAGAAATAATGTCAGTGTGTTTAACATTAGCTACCCATGTTTTCAGTACAGCTACACAGTATATATATATATATATATATATATATATAGTTGCCTATCAGAATACATTTGTTGTATCAACTGACTGGAGGATGAGGAAAAGGATTAAGTATTATTCATTGATGTATTAAGTTTTGGACGTGCAGTCTCAGGCGTGTCGGACAAACCACATCCTCTGCCCACATTTAACTATTGATTTGTTAAGACTGCTAAATGCCGTCAGAGGATTAATTGAACCGGTCTGGATGATAAGACCTGCTCTCAGCCAAGAGGCGCAACCGTGCCCTTGACCTAAATCCCTGCTCTGAGCTCACTGTCACTCTGCTCTCTACTGTGGATCTGATGAACCAGCGACAGGAAGGAGACACAAACACACACACACACACACACACACACACACACTATGGTGAGTAAACACAAACAAGGGCAAGACAAGCTGGTACGGGGGAAGCAAAAAGCCGCCGGTTCAGCGATGAAAAGCGGTGATTGATTTCCAGCAGACACAGAGCTCACTGTCGTCCGCCCCCCCCCCTCACCCCCATCCCGGCCCACAGAGGCTTTAACCCATGCAGCAGCGCTGAGTGAGAGGCGAGTTCCAGCCCTCCCACTGCCCTACATTTAAAACTACTACACATTCACACGGCAGAACTGAGGATGATTATTAGTATTGGTGTTGATCTGCATCTGTTAAACATGAACGACAGTAAGGAAGTTGCCAGGTTTAGTTCTGTGTCAATATGGGGAAATGGTTGCACTTTTCAAACCTGCACAGACTGTACATAAAGCAACATCATTTACATCAGAGTCGTGTATCATATTCATGTCCTGTATTTTCCATCTTCATAAGAATCTTAGAAACAGTTCAGCAAAATAAATGTTTGTTTTAGGCATTTTTAGACATCGCTTCATTTGGATTTATCAAGCAAAAATGCTAAACATTTGCTCGCTCCAGCTTCTCATTTATGATTATTTGCTGCAATGTCATCATGAGTTTTATGATGTAGCATCATCATCATGAGACAGCTGACTGAGCAGAAACATTATAGTTTGAAGGGACATTTGGTGTCATTTGCTGTTGTATTAGGGCTGAAACAATCAGTCAACATCTTTAACAATTGGAATTCATCTATCGAAACAGGGCTAAATATTCACTGCTTTTCAGAATATAAGGATTTATGCTTTTCTCTTTTTTGTTGTTGGATTGATATTCGGATGAAAAAAAATCATGTTAAAAAAAGGTGTTACTTCAGGCTCTGGGTAATTGTTATAAGCAGTTTCTGGTATTTCATAAACAAAACAATGATAATTCATAATGCAAATGATATATAATTGCACCTCCAATACATATGTGTTGGCTATTTGAATGCAACAGCACAATACCAAGCACAATGTGTCTGCACACACACACACACACACACACACACACACACACACACCTTCAGTACTCTAGGTGTTGGCGATTCACGCGACTCTCTCCTACTCAGCGCTCGCTCAGCCTCAGATGGCCCAATGGGCTCAGCTGCTCCCTTACAGATGTAGCCACTACAGTTCCTCTCCACGACGGTACGCAGCCCATCAATCACAACCGTGCTGGTGGTGCACCCCATTCCTCCAGGTCCAAACAGGCATCAGTTAGGAGAGTCGACCAGTGACCCCGTTTCCTTGACTGTCCCCTGCTCCATCTTCTTCAACTCTGACCCGCAAATCCACAGCTCCTGACCAGAGGAGAGAGCGCTGGTGTCCAGGCAAAAAAAGAGGATCCAGAGAGGAGAGCCAAGGAGGGCGGCTGGAATTCATGTATATACACACACACACACACAGCGTCTCACTGTAATTCCTATGCTGCCCCGGTCCGTGCTTGTAGGAATACCTCAGTCAGCAGACGAGATCCAGTGAGTAAGTGAGTGAGAGGTAGAGGAGAGAGCGAGGGATGAGAGAGAGAGAGAGAGAGGGGTGGGGGGGGGGGGTGGGTGAAGGATGCTGTGTGAGCTGCAGCTTCAACCAATGCTGAGCTTCGGTACAACACAACTCGCGTGTGCATCTGTCTCACTCGCCAAGTCACTTGCTCATTCTCCTCTTGAGCCACGATGTGCGTTTCTTAACGCTTTCCCATGTCCATCCTTTTCATTTCAACATGCAGATTTGATGCAAATAAATTAATCACTTTCATTTTTTACTCCACGAAACTAGACTCCTTTTGGGAGCCGGATGAATAACTGTGGAATAAATGGGTTACAATAAATGCGGTTGTATCCAGAGGGAGAGTCTGATTCCATGGTCAGGCAAACAGCAATATGGCTGAATGCTTATTTAGTTCAGCTGAGAGACAAGAGCCACTAGCAGAAATGGATGAATCACATGAAATTAAGGTCATGCCATATACAGTAGAAAGCATTATATGTTGCAAAAAAAAAAGAAAGGAACATTTATTATTTTGTATATTAAATAATTCATGAAAAATGTATTAATAAAAAACACTTTAGTCCAATACAATTAAATCTGTCGGAAAATCCTGTGACCTGACTCACGTTTCAAAGAAACCTGTGTTTACGAAACATGTCAAAGATATGGGAGGATTTAAACCTTTTAGGCCAAAACATCACATAGGGAGGCTTTCTTCCACAAAAGATTAGTTGCTGCTTGATCACACGCTGGCCTTTCTGCCAAGTACACCGATATATTGGGAGTGGAACAACAACATTTGTATCATACACAGGGAATGATTCATCTGCTAGTGTGGCTTTTTATTCAAATGTCTCAGGACTTCAATGGAGGGAGACGAAAGCAGAAAAGGAAAGGTGTCATAAAAAGATGTAATCTTGAAAAGTGGCACAAAAAAAATCCCTTTCTTGTCTCTATAGTTTGTCTTTCTGCAGGACACTCGCAAAAGACACTTTTGGTTTAACGTAAACCGAACATTTTGATCCAGCTGTGCCAAAATCCATTTGAAAAGGGATGCTTCCTATCTGCTGTGGTTGCCCAGATGTCACCCTCTGGTTGTGAGGACCAGGGGGGGAAGACAAGGAAACAGGGCAGCGCTCATCCTGGTTTATTTATCACAGCCTTTTCCCCTTCCTGCAGCTGCAAGCCGCATACTCAAAGACCCCTCGTGACCTTAACGGGAATAGTCAAACATGTGTGGCATGCACATGCTGGAGCTGCTGCAATACAGCAGCTGGGCTAACCTCCACTACGCTTCGAAACACACATGGAATCCTCTTTTTACTGATATACCATGAGAGAAACGTTTGCCGTTTAATAAGACACATTAAAAAAGGGGCTGAAACAGACACACCCATACAAACACATCCACACACATGGAGGAAGAGACGGGATCTCTCACATCATGATGGTGCACTAAGCAATACCTGCTGGCACGTATTCCTGCTCGCTGCAGAGTTAATATTTCAGTAGTGCCTGACACACTGAACTACATTAGTGTACGATGATAGAAGAGAAGAGACGAGAAGAGAGAATGGAAGGCAGGCGCAGGGGGAGGGAGGACAAGTGGTTGATTATGCCTATTGGTGAATTAGGAAATGCATCTTCTCATTGGTTTATACCTTTTCTCACACCTCGGATCAGGTCTCCATCCTCCTGTCGCTGCGAAGAGGGATTTGAGGCTTACTATGTAAAATAACAAGAAGCAATCTGGTGTAAAACTGGTAAAGCTGCAATGTCATGAATCTCCTTTCTGAGGAAAGAAGCCATACAGATCTTTAATGTTAACTATGTCTTTTTTGGAGTGCTCAATACCATCTCTAGGCTGTGTGAGCCCATATGTTGGCATTGCACTTAGTTTGAATAATATGGACATAGCCTATGTGTAGGGATGGGTATCGTTTTTTTCTTCTTCCCGATACCGATGCTAAACCGGTACTTTTAATATGATACCGGTGCCTAAACGGTGCCTGAACCGATACTCAAAAAAAGAAGCACAATGGGGACATTAAAAACCTCTTCGGCCATATTCCCTGTAAAAGCCGTTATCATGGCGGCACTGACAAAAAACGGATATCAGACTGGCGCTCGTGGCTCGTAGCTAGCGCTAGCTCGTAGCTACGAGCTAGCGCTAGCTACGAGCGACCTAAGCATGGTTATAATGGATAATTTATCATTTGTTGCCTTACTTTTTAAATGCAAGACTTGCAATCAATGTTATGATACTAATCTGAGTTAAGGCTGCTCTACTCTGCATCGGTCTCCACGTGTTCAGGGGGACCGGTCTCCCCATCGTGCCCAGCCTGACCGCTGATGTGCTCCGCACGGGCTCACGCAGTCAAACGCGGGGGCTTGCACCGTGTTTGACTGCGTGAGCCCGTGGCACCGGTTTTCGGGACCCAACCCTACATATGCAGAGCTGCCAACTTTTCAAAAAACCTTGGAATGAGATTTTGTCGGGGGTAACCAAAATGTTGCCACGCACGCAGCCACACACGTTGGTGGCTCAAATATCAGGAAATTTGAATTAATGTGGCGTTGTACCCATGTTGTACCCTGCATTCTGGCCTGGCAAAGGTGTTTTACGAGGCATCTTTGCTACCTTAAATAATTAAACTGTTTTTTAATAACTCTACTCTCATTTACAAAAACATGACTAATTCTATTGCACAAATGTCCTGTCTTTATGTTAAATTCTTTATAATACATCTTACTTGTTCAAAGAGCTGTTTGGAAATTTTTTGAGAGGGTACTTTTCCTAGGCCTGCAATTAAAAAGATAAATGCTATGCTTAACAAACAATGCTCTGATGTGTTGAGCATGCAGTATACCAAGAGGTTAACAATGTGCTCTCCTGCTGCTTGTTATGACAGCTGAGTTTACATCACCACACAAAATCACACTCACAAACACAACACATTATTTCAAGATTTAAAGTTTAAGAGAGTAAGTACTTAATTGAACCACATGTCATTAACAGGGCTCTTAAGTTTTGGAGACAGGCAAGAGTGACATATCTATCCAGGATGCTTTATTTTCATTGGTTGCTGGATTAAATCTTATCCAGATACAACAGATACGTTTTTTTCTGATTGTCTATTGTGTAGCCCATTTCTTTTTTTTGATTGGCTGATAAGTGGCACCTCACAGCAGAGCTCCAGGGGAGCGCTTGATTCCTCCACGGTGAGGGCAGCGCGGCCAGCTCATGTCTGCGTGCTGCGGCACATTAAAACATTAAATAGCCGAGAGTTTTTTCAGAGTGAGAAATACGATGTGTGGCGGGAGTGCGTGATTTAAGACCGAAATGCGTGACTGTCACGCTCAATGCGTGACACTTGAGAGCCCTGCATTAACACACCGCAGTCTCTGCTCGTTGTGTCTGTTTGAAAATCTTCTTCTGTTGCTGACTTCGGGATTCTTTGGGGTAAATAGGATGTCTATGCAGCGAATAGGTTTATAGATGCGCTCCTTAGCGCCATCTATCGTCGCGGAGTTTGAAAAGAAACCAACGCGCCTCGGCCCAAATTCAGAATTTCTTTTGCTGTGAGATATTGGTTGTGTGGCGTGAGAGCGTGTGAAAACATGCAAAAGCGTGTGTCACACGGCGAAACCGTGAGAGTTGGTAGCTCTGCATATGTGATGACTTAGTAGCAACACTAGTCACTATTGATACAAAACATATTATTTCCTAAGATTAAAATTCATAAAGTCCAACTGGAAAAAAAAAGAGAAGGTTTTTCCCCTCAAGAATTCACTCTTACCTTTTCATTATTGTGCCAGTTATTACTAAGAGGATACCGACTTAAATAGGAGCTCGACAAAGTGGACAATGATGCACGTCGACTACAGCAGACATTGTTTAAAGTCACACAGCTGGGGATCATAAATGGGTTGCCCTGAGGACATCGATGTTTGTTGTCCATGTAAGGACATGTCTGCAACAATGCAGAGGCTGAGACCATCCTGCTCTCAGGGTGTGGTACCTTGATGGTAATTAAAGTCACATTGGGCAGCATTTGTTGCATCATAAACAAAGCTTCTTATTGTTTTAAGTATGTAGCCTCCACTTCATAAAGACATTAGAGACCAGGGGGAGGGGGGTCCTGTGGCTATTGTATGAAAAGCCCAATTGTATTTACAGTCAATGTTTCTGGGGGGTGGGGGTAATATAATACTTTTATTACAGATAGATTGCAGGAAAAATAGTCCAGAGCAGGTGGCCTAGGGGCAATTCTTGCAAATATGACAACACACATTGTGCTGGGCAAAATGTATCCGAGTAGAAATGAAGTCGTCGTTCAACACAAATGTGTCATTCAAGACTTTAGGGCTTTAAATCAAATGACCTTGTTGGAAGAATGCCCATGAGGAGCTACAGCTGGTTATTTTCATTGGGAGGAGGAGACAAGAGACGGATGAGCTGCGACTAAAAAGCTAAAATGAGTCAGTGGCATAGGCAGCAATCTGCAATTCTCCAATCATTTTAACCAGGAAGTATCGTGTTGGATCAGCCAACCATGTAACTATCAAGTCCAGGCTGTGAATCCAACCGTCAACGACACTCTCCATGTAAAACCATTGAGTTGGAGGTCCGGGCAAGGCTGCAGTGAGAATGGGCGTAAAGTTTGCTGTGGCACCCAGTGGGTCCATCGGAGGATGTTCAAGCGTGAACATCCTCAGTGGGATGTGGAAGCTGATGCTCAAATCTGCAGCAGCTGCAGAGGAGATTAGAGCCGGTGTGGGACGCTGCGGTGAGTGGAGCGGCATGGACGACTGCTGCGGTCATGGCAGCAAGGCACAGTGTTACGTACATTACACTTAACACCAATGCATTTGACAGTATAATGACAATTGTGCTGCTGGGTTTACACTTTAAAAAACACTCTTCAAAAATCATAACGACTCATATAATAAAATTATAAATAATCATATATATTTTATTCATGACATTATTTGTAATAGATTATTTTTGTTATCATTTAATCTGCAGAGTATTCTCTATAAAATATCAAATGTTGTCCTATCAACTGTCCAAAAAGCAAAGCATCAAATGGAGTAAAGCAGCAAATCCTCACAGTGGAAGTATATTTAACATTATTTGCCTAAAAAAAAAGATCCATCATCAAAATAGTTGCATATTTATATATTTTTTTTACATCCACTGATTAATTAATAAACTTTCAATCATTGCACATATCATGTTCACCACATGCCAGAGTGCATTTGAGATTAATAAAGGAAAAGGAAAAGTACATACAGTATGTTCTGTATTTCCAATATCATTTTAAAATGTTTATAAATTTGTCATGAAGGAGATATCTGCACACTTAACCGAGCACCTGCCAAGATGAATATCCTTCAAACCCAAATCTCAAATAAAGTGCGTGGACAGCTCTAATCAGTGTTGATACTTGCAGCACCTTACATTTACTCGGGTGGAGCAGTGCTCATAATTCATGACCTAAATCATTTGTTATAAAAATGATCTTCCCCTCAACTCTAAGGCTTTTTGTCTATACATTATTGTGCCAGGTTCTGTTCTCTATTCCATTAAAATGTTTTATTGTTGGAGGTTTTCTGACTAATGTACTGTAAGTGTATGGCACTGATTGTGAGATCACAGGGTTTGATTCCTCGGTCAATACAGACCTGACATCCTCAGAGACCTCAACAGTTGCTCTTCCTCACTTGGAGTCACTGGCCACAATCTGTTGCACATGGACATCATCAGTGGACCATAGTAACCCCCAAATAACACCACTCACTAATACCGCAAATTCAAGCTGTTAGCAGCGAGTGGTGGGTGAAGCCAAATGAACAACATCAAAGCCGGCACATGTGGACAGAAACGGTTCAGCGGGAGTTTCCCCTTTCACACGAAGGAGTGGACGATCCTCCACACAACAAAGACATGTCCCTGCGTGGCTCAGAGGAGGCGAGGGGAGTTTAAGAGGAGTTGGCATCTCATCTGAGGAGCGTCTCGAGGATGGAGGTCAAGTCAGCAGCTGGCCCTGGTTTCCATGCCCAGGGTCCGCTGTGGCGTGTGGGGCTCTGCAGGGTGTGTGTGTGTGTGTGTGTGTTTGTCCAGAGAGGTCAAAATGTGGTGCACCACAGTGACATCACACACATATCCAGCAGTGCAGGGCAGATAAAACAGACAAGGCTCCCAGCTGGAACTCTCTGGGGACTCAAAAAAGGAAGTGGCTGTTTCCTGCTGATGTGCATGTGTGTGTGTGTGTGTGTGTGTGTGTGTGTGAATAAACGCAGCCATAACTAAAGCTGCCTCTCTGCCCGCAGTCCTTCAAACCCAATCAAAACTCCGAAACACTAGAGAGTTTTGGGGATATTTTGTCAGAGTAACGCTGACCTCTTCCAAAGTTCAGCAACACAAATGGAAGCAGTAAAAACTGTCCTGAAGGATTAACCCTCGAGAGGTCTTTGAGAGTCACAAGCCTGGTGCTTCCTAGAATAAAAGTCTGAATCGGTTTCTCAAGAGTTAGTTTGAGGGAAAAGTTATGTGGGTACAAACGTGGGTTCAGTTAAAGATAGGCCTAGAAATTCAATAAGACAAATGCTTCACATTTTAGATGCAGAAGTTGACATTACGAGCCCAAAATACTTCCCACATAACAGAGTGGACTGAAGAGGACATCATTCATGCATGGCTCCAACGTTAGCCTCTCTTGGAGACATGGTTACAACTTAAGCCTCTCTTTGACCTGGAGTTGACCCCAGGTTATCCTGTGCCTCTTAGAATGCTACAAACCAAATACACGAAGGCCACATCCTCTTCCTTTTACTGGGTATTTTGAGATGTTTATTTATCCCAGGAGATGAAAACAACCCATTTTCCTGAGGGGTACTGCTTCCTGTTCTCTTTGTAAGGGGTTCAGCCAGGCACAGAATAAGTATATGTTGCACACGCACTCACTCATGCACGCATTAATAGATGTTAATAATGAAGCAGTGCTCTTCAACGGCAGAGAGGCACTGAAGCAGTGCCAAGCCCCGAGGGTCTGCAGGCACCCTCTGACAGTTAGTTACCCCTGCCAACTTTGCTTTGGCTTTACTATACGCAACAAGTAATTTCATTTTTAAAAAGTTGCCTATTCAAGCTGTTACTGCATCACAAAACTGATCAAATTGCAGCTTTAAAATGACGTAAATAAAACGCAGTCGTTTGGTTTTCTTAGGAAGGTGGAAGATAACTTGCTCCACAGTCTTCTTTAAAACCGCCACAGGGGAGCATTAAAGATAAAAAACAAATCACTCAACAATTCAATTACATTCCAGCTGACGGCACAAAGTTCAGCCACATATGAATATGTACATGCACTATGCAATCGTCAAATGTACAACAGCTGATGAATGCTGTTACTGCCACCTACAGGCAGAGGATGATACGACACTGAAAAGCATCAATTACAACTGTTATTCTAAGATAAACTCTAAGCAGTAATAAAGCCTATTCATTTAAATTCTCATGAATACATATATATCAATAACTAATAGCAAACAAAACAAACAAGCTTCATGGGTTGTGTACGCAAAGTCACAAAACTCTCCTTCAGTGTAGTATTTTATTCAGTGACCAATGTGTGACGACACACCAACAAATAAATAAAGGATGAAGATTTTCTTCCCTGCACTCAGATTGACTGTTGGTATAATGCAGCCATTGTTCGTTACATACTTGTCATTTCCAGCAGCCCAGTGTGAAAACAATCGCTCCCCACACTCATCACGCTCTACAGGAAGCAGATATAGAAGCTATATCGACGGACACTACGGGAAAAGAGAGTTGCCGTATTTTCACTGCCCTAAAAACTCATTCGAATCCCAAACAATGGTTGAACTGCTTCCTGCTAAGGCTAACAGAGGCGCGGTGACAACGCTGACACACGCGATGACTGAACTTGAAAATAGTTTTATTTGATGCCCATCCAGAAGCAGGCCGGAAAAGCAAAACATCCAGGTTGCATGTTTTGCACCAAGTCAAAACATGTTCCCTCAAACTGTCATCACTTGTTGCGGTGGGTGATTCGATCCAAACAACCCTCGCCAGGTCAGTGGCCAGCATCCAGGTGCGGAGGAGGTACGGCAGGGAGCGATGACATCATGTTCAGGCTCTGACATGCAGCGTGGAAGAGATATCCTGAAACAAGCCCCTACCGGCCCGACGAGAGTCAAGAAGAGGCCCAGCGTTGTTTCAGAGGGTGCAACTAAACCACACAGTTACAGCACTTTCATGGATCTGTGTGGTAATGAAACATTTCCTGCTATTAAGTGTGCATCAAGTAACTGATTTACAAGGGAAGCATTGTTATGACAGCATATATTAATATTGATTCACAGAATGTTGATTGCACATTAGGGCAAAACAGATTCATGTTGTGGTTTACGTGATAAACCTGATACGGTTAACTGACTGAGATATAAGTATTTAGAGCCACTGATGCATTATACGTATGCTAAATCTATATACACCGGTAACTGCAGGCATCAGTTGACTTGGCTGGTCATCAACAGCTAGATTACACATTAAGTATGGCTTGCTCAGGGGGAAAGAGCAATCAGCGCAGTTAGAATTAATCCAGGTTCCTTGCTTTTTGTTTGGATCAGCTCATGGATAATGTCCTCAAATGGATTTACTCAAATAGCCCACAAATCCCGCAAAGTGCGCAGAATACTGAGAAGATTAAATACAAGTAGTGGCCTCGCAGAAGCATGACACTGGATGCACATCATGTGGAAGGGTGTCAGGTGAGGGAAGAAAGGGTGAAATAGTCAGAGTAATAGTAAGTAATCTAACGTGCAAGGCATTCTGGGAGGGGGGTGGAAATCTGCGATGTGGTGAGAGGGTGGATTAATCTTAATAGCCTCGAAACCGCAAAACAGCGTGAGACAGGATGTAATGCGAAAGTGGAACCAAAGACAAATAGGATGAGAACAGAAAACGGAGGTAAATAAATGAGAGGAAAAAAATGTGTCTTTTATACATATTGAAGACGCTGTGGGGCAGGGAGACGGGGTGGGGATAATTGGGTGGAGGCAGGCATTTGGGAAACCGCAAGGATCAGATAATCTCAGAATGCTCTTTGTTTGTAATCCGTGGAAATCCTCTGGAGTCTGGTTCAATGAGCGCTGGTGACAATCAAAGGAAACAGAGGAGAGACGAGGAGATAAACTCGTGTCCCAGCACCTGCACCACTAAAGTTGCAGTGAATTTAACCGTAATACGAGATGACACAGCTCCCCGGGGACACGGTAACGAGGAGCTGTTATCCACGATGGCCACTGCACAGACACACAACTATTCATTTGCCTTGTGCAAGTACAGAGAAGTGGTTTGTGATGGTAAATGCATCCATTTTGGATGATGGGTGATATGATGACTTGCATACAGTGAGACAATATAAAAGCCATACCATCATGCACATAGCCTGTGACAACATTGGATTTCAATATGATCTTTTGGATCTAAGTGATTTGATTTAATTTGGTGGAATAGCACCAAATCAGATATTATTATGAGATGGTTATTTTATTGATTAACCACTTGTCAATTATCTTCAAAATATATCGATATGGCAAAAATAAATGACATATACAAATTTAAGGATTTTATCAATATATCCCACTGCTATTTGATTTAATTCTCTGATATGACAAGTTAGATATACAAAAACATGATAAGAATAAATCTGCTTGATATAGTTATTATTATGCAATAAGATCTGTGTTAATCATATTATTTCTGATTTCCTCACAATGTAATATTTTTTTTAACATGCAGGACTGGCCCACCGCCTTTTTCCTGTTGTAGTTATAGTTTGTTGGCACTGACAACCCCCCCCCCCCCCCCACTCTTAGAGGCCCCCTCCCTTCCTGACAGGGGAAGCACATGTTATAGTAGAATACATTGCTGCTTAACTGAGACAGTCAATATTTAACTGCTTATTTTGTCTGAGTCTTTCATAGCAAAAATAAAATAAAACGTAATTATTTGCTGTTGTTATCTTTGAGAGATTTAACTGGCATAGTGGATCAATGCCACAACGAGCAGTGTGGCTGCTATAGCAACTCAGATGGATTTGGATGGATTTTACATTTCCGAGACTCAATTGAGAAAGCATTAGCATTAAGAAACTGGAAAATGCCAGCAAAATAGACTAAAATCTGGATCACTAATCCAATACAAATTCAAGACTTTTGTTTATCATGTCAGAAAATGTTGAATAAAATGTAAATAAAAACACTTGATGACAAGCACAAACCGCTCTATCATGTTTTAAGAAATACCATCATTAGGGGCGGAACAAACCCAACACACTGCTCTGTGGGCGGGGGATGGGGTCGCTGGCTTTCAAAGACTGAGCGGAGACGCTAAAGGGAGATTAAGTCAAATCAGGGATACTGAGGCGTTACGCGGGATACACGGGAAGTCACGCTCCATGTTTACGATGCCCCACACACACCATGCGGGGTTCCTGCTTGTTGACTCTTCAAACAATATCCCGTGTGGTCGAATGTCAACAGTTCACCGTCTCAGATCAATCTGTTCATTATGAACAAGTGTGATTAAGAGCAGGCCTTCAGGCGCACAGCCACACTGCTTCATAAGCACCACAGAGCTCACTTTATTTATCCGTCCAGGCGAGGAACCCCGCTGCTGTGCAGTTCACTTCTTTCAGCAAAATCCTGCCGCACAATGCTAAGTCCCTGATAAACAAACAGGGAGCAAACATAAACAGCTTTAGCCCCAAGGAGAGCTCCGTCTCTGCTGTGTGCACAGGCTTAGACAGAAACAACTACACTCTGATTACCACACTCACTTGATTTCCTGCTGTGTAAGACTTTCAAGCTATTGCAGTTTTCATCCCTCATTTTTCCAAATGTCAGCAGATATACTGGCACATGAACACATATCAATGAATACATCTCAGTGGATTTGTTACTTTAACCAGACCTCATTTGTTTATTGTGGGCAGAGAGTGCACAATGGGCTTGTTTCAGCTTTCAAGACCTCAGCTTTTCATGGGCTTTTTTTTCTGAATGGGTGACAAGTCATCAAGATCGCTCGTCTAAACTTGTGGGTGCTCAGCTTCGCACAGAATGACTTATATTCAGCTCTTAAGGGGCAAGACATTGCATTGTGCAACAGTGAGAACTACATTTAAGGTTTATTGGCAGCTTATCAAATGCAATTGCAAAAGCAGTGGATGACAACGTGTTGGGCTCAGCTGTTTTCCCCTCTAAACGTCTTGCATCTCATATTTTGCATTGTGAAAGACAAGAGATTACACAAAAGTATAAAAATGAGAGCAGAATATAACTCGATACTCATCTCATGACCCCGCCATATTTATCTTGTGACTCTCTGAGGGGTCCCGCCCCCCAGGTTGGAAACCAGAGGACTAAACTACCCAAAGTAATTAAAAAGAGCTCCACCTTCTAAAACAGCAATCATTTCGTTGCCTCTGTACCTGTACTTTAGCAATGACAATACATTTAATCCAATCCAATCCATTGCAATATTTTATAACTCAGCAGTCGCACGGTGTAATTTCTCTGCTGAATAAGCACCTTTACTCTTGTTGATAACACTTCACTTTCACTCAGTTGGATTTTGAAGGCAGGATTTTTTCTTTTAAGAGTGTATTTTGTTTATAATTTCCCTTAAATAAAGGATCAAAGTACTTCTTCCACAACTATTTTTTGTTTTACTATCTAAGAAGTCTTCCCACGAACAAGGTGACATAAAAAACCCAAAAGGTGAGATTCAAACCCTGTCCCCAAAACAGAGTCACGGGACGGCCACCTGTAGGTTGAGCCTCTCCCTCCCTCCCTCCCTCCCTCCCTCTCTGGCCTACACTGTGTCAGAGTGAGGAATGCCGGCTATGCAGCCAGCCTGGTGAAAAGTCATTCCAGTATATCCCCTCTGGCTGTAGCAGGTCCTACCAACACACTGCACCGTGCACAAAGCCATACAAATTACTAGAGGATGTCGTCTCTCTTTAATGAGGCTGGCAGCATGCACTGTGGGAAACAAGGACACAGAGACGGGTACACTCCACATTGAGGGGCTCTTGCTTATCCATTTCCTTCAACTATCTCAATGTCTGTTTAAGGCGTGCCGAACGCACACAACAAGCAAGTGAAGAAGAGGTCAGTTGTAACGTGAGTGTATCCAACATCAAAAGTGAGCTGCAGGCTGTAGATGAGCTGCTTAACTTGGTCCACAGAGCCCTGAAGCCCCCCAACGCTGTTGCACAGAGCGCAGTTGGTGGTTTATTCAATGTTTATGAATATTGAACGTGATCAAAATTGCGCAAACTTCGACAGTACACTTCACTGGGTCCCCAGAAATACATCCACCAAGTGTCAAATAGATGGGATGAGATCTCGAGACGTGTCTCGGACATAGCCCCAAACATACGTACATTCAGAGGGTCCTCGCTTTATAGTTGGATAATGATGCATTTACCCAACACTGCTTTGGTGTCTTGGATGAATTCAAATAAGTGCCCTAATCTTTCAGGGAAATCCCAGATTAACGATATCAACATCAGTGGAAACTGCAGCCAGACAGCAGCACAGAGCAGGGATTTTAAGGAGTTCCCCAAACACTTCACAGCGGCCGTGTATCCTCAACACAAAACAAATAAATGCTTCACAACCACAATCATGACCAAACACATCCAATATTTGCCTCGGCTCTGCGTAAAGTGATACTTGAATGGTGAATGTTAAATCACGGCAGTATTCTCCTTTAACCGATTGGTACATAGGCTCTTAATCTCAGGACTGAAACTAGGATTTCTATTGGCCGATTGAACGCTAATCCGCCTTCTGTGTTCCAACACATCCAACATCCGCTGATGCGAGCGTGAATGGGAGGTCAGTGACCGCAACGAGGTGATGTCAGAGCAGATTGACCTCCTGAGAATGTGCCGTTTGCTTGACACTAAATCCCAGGTGTCGCATCAATCACACGGGGGCAAACACAAACAGGTGCATAAAGAACTGCAGTAGGAAGTGGTTTTAGAATTTCGCCATAATTCTCAACAAATGTCGTATTGTCAAATCCCTAGAGCATGTTAGCGTGGCTCCAAATAACATTTATGAGACAGTATCAAAGATCAAAAAGGCTGAAAGTATTCGAGTGTAGCAAACAAAGAATCACGTCCACATTCGTCAAATACAGTGAACCTCCATTTAGAGGAGAGGGCAAAGCCTGGAGTTGGCAGGGATTAAACAAATTGAGAGAATGCCATCCATTGAGTGGGAAAAAATAATGACATGGTTCAAAGTGTTCTACAGGATACCCTCCAATCGCATACATGTCATGGTAACAGCCGTGATCCCACAATTACAAGTCAATGTTCAGTTGCAGTGAAGAATGGAGGTACGCGTTACTTTTATAGACAAATTAAGGAGGCTCGGAGAGTAGATGCACCTCACACAAAAAGGACTTGAAAGGAAATGTATCAGACATTAGTCTGCTCTTCCTAGATGTGCGGTTCACTCTCCAGTCAGGAGTGCTCTAGTGCTTTTCAGGCATTAATCCCATGAGTTTAATCCGTAGGTGCACCTTAAAATAGCACATGTGCAGAGCAATTATTTGGCCTTTGGAGTTTAAGGCTTACGCCCCTCTCACTTGATGTACATTTCTTCCACGGACTTGTTCATGTGTGGGCCCAGCGGTTGCCATCCATGTGCCGGTTAGAAGCAGCTTGGGGTGGATGGGGACTGTGCCATGTGTTAGGATGTAGGCAAGGCCGAGTACTAGAGTGTCACGAGAATAAACGGCATCTAACAGGCTGTTCCCAGAATAAGATGGATGCAGATGGATGACGTTTATGCATTTGATAACAACCCTTAATAATTACTACTCAATTTGTGTTTCTTTTATAAACTGCACAGATCGATTTAAATTCTCTCCCTCATTCTATTGCACACGATGTATTAGATTGTCAAACATCTTGGGCCCAATGGCTCAAAGAAACTCTCTGGTCTTAATTCATTAAAACATGACGCGATCATATTTAAAAATCATACTGTTGTGTTTACAGAAGTTATCAGATCAAATGTAGTTGTATACACTATGAGCAAGAATTTTGACCCGGTCATGGATCTGGAGTCGAGGTTAGAAACAACTGCTTGTATATAAACGGTTTGCCAAGTGAGTTCCCAATCTTAAACCAGTAATTAGTGGATGACAACAGATTCACATCCTTCACTGCAGTAAAAGCACGACTACCACACAGATGGAATAATCCACTACGAGTACCGAACGTAAAATGTTCCCTATCCATGATTTTCAAAGTCATTTGCGTGCGGGACCTCTACACCTGCACGAGTGGATCTCAGTTTTAACATCGATTTGGCTTCACAGTGTGCCCTGCTGAGTCAAAAATAGCATCCGTAATGGATTGGAGGATGGAGGCAAAGCAATGCTCCACTCGCCTTGAAGATATTCTGCTGCAGGATGTGAAAGGAAGTTTGATTCAGATTGATGCGTTGTAAATGTATGGAGGGATTTAGACTGTTACAGAGCAGCGTTAATGGCCTCCATAATATCGACCACCCAGCCGCTCTATTAATCCTCACTATTCTCCTTTAGGATGGATAAGAGAGCACGGCAACTAAAACACGTGTTCAGAGAGAACGAGGGGAAGCGTTCCAGGCTTCAAAACAAACTTCACTTGAGCAACAAGCCTTGACTTATGAATTATGAATAGAGAGAAATGTATATGTTCTCAGGAGGCGAGTGTAAAACATGCACTTGCCAACAGGAAAACACCCTCTGGCCAAGCTCTTCTGTTATGGTGACCTCCTCCAAAACAGCTCTGCTCTATCAGGCAGAACACTCAGAGCGAGTGGGCGGATTACCAGCGAGCCCCGCCTAGAACTTCTGGTCAGCCCGAGTACAGCCACAGGAAACTTGCTCTATCGAGTAAACGACAAGAAGATGAAGGACAGGATGCCATGGGGACTTCCTGTTCGAGCGAGTGGATGGAAACATTTTGGAGTCTTAGTGGTGGCGATGGTGACGATGATCTTTTTTTTCGGTTTTGAGAAAAAGTCCACTCTGATATTGATACTGCTAACCAAGCATGGCTGCATCTGGGAGACCATTATGTAACCACCATGAAATCAGTAGCCAGACATAGATGCCTGTGTATACTGTTTTTTTAATGTCAAATAGTAGTGACTCATTTCCCACGCTGGGAATTGTTAAATACTCTTTTTATGCGACCTCAAACTAAATATTGGGATACTGTCTTGGCTCAAAATTCATATTGAACACTTATTTTGACATGGGGTCAAAATACATTCTGGCACACTGAGGGGTTTGTAGCATATACAGTATAAACATTCAGCTGCCCCAAAGAGATGAACCAAGTGCAATTCATTTTCATGACATCTTATCATTTGGTTTGGATCAGTGGATCATTTGACTGGCTGCTGCTGTACTTGATGTGGACTAACCAGAGGCAGTGAAGGCTGGATGAAGGAAATCCTTTCAGTTCTTGAAGTACTCCATATATTATCTCGACCTTCGTGGGCCCAGCTGAGAAACTCTCTCAAGCTTCCCACTCCGGAGTGGCAAATCTGGTTGATTCTAGTCACAAGTGCCCAAACCCACGCAGACACATGTTATACGGAGTTTGATGGGTGTGTTTTATTTCTCACTTTCCATGAAGCCGGTCGCTCTACAGGCCATGCACAACTGCTTATGTCTGGATCTTGTTAAGTGTAAACTTTTCTATTCCAGGCAGTGTTAACTTGGAAACGAGAAACAATAGGAGGCTGAACAATAGTGCCTATTTACTAAACTATATAGCAGCTGACAGGTGGAAAAGCAGCGGAACTTGACGTTTTTCCATCATGTCTCTTATTTGCTAAGAGAGGACTGCAGCCCCGTTCCCCCTCCACCTGGTCATAGTTTACCTTTAAGTAGAACACAATACAACAACATCAAGTCTTCAAAATTAGTTTAATCAATACCTCTCTCAACAGAAACTGAACATTTTTATAACCCATTGTATTGGGCGGTATAGATTTTTCTAGGTGTGCCTAATAAAATGGCAACTGAACATTTACGGCTCACTATTCAGGCAAATATATTTCAGAGGCAACGTTTTACAACAGAAGATTATTTAGAACAAGTTTGACAAACTCTTGTCGGTTGTTTTGCAACAGCAACACAACTTTATCACGTAATCACCGTGAGACAGACAAAAGCTTCGTGGTTTCATTTCTTATTTTGTGGAATTTTCTACCAAATGGTATCAAAGTTCTGGGCTTGGGATGGGGGGTCAAGCTGCTGAGGCCTCACGACACTGACAGCCCAGCCATTTCCTGACTGGCAGCACATCAGCTCCCGGCACACAAGATAGCTGAACAGTTCTTTTCTTGCCGTTTTGGCAGACCTAGATCTACTTGGCACATAGTTGGTGAATGACATGATTAAGAAATTCACTGCATGAGAGGACATGCCTTTAATTCAGTTTACGATCAAAGAAGGAACTTGTTCCTTCAAAACCAGTTGAGGAAAGAAAAGTCCCTGGTACACACCCACACTCGAGGTAATCCTGAGATTCCCACGTCTCGGGAAAATGTACAAAACCTTGAAAAGCCCAAAAAGAACAGGTTTGCATTGGTCAGCGATCGGATGGAGAGAGCTGACGTACACAGGGAGTACTGCATAATGTGGAGCTGAAGGGAGCGGCCGCACTTTGAGATCGCTGCACAAACTGCATCTTCTATACAATGCATCAAGAGCTCATGGCTGGAACTGTTTGACTTGAGCAAACACAGGCTCCAAAATCTAGTCACATGATGCAGGAAGATGCAGTACAGGTAAACAGAGAGAGGAGGGATTGCAATGGGGGGGATTATACTCAACACTTGTTGATGTAGATGTTTAACTGGTTGAAAGACGGAAGATACCGCCCCCCCCCCCCCCCCACCCGCCCAGAAGTCGTCGAGACTTTAGTGTCTGACAGCGAGGTGAAGCAGCAACATGTGGCCTCTGTTTATAGTTGTCCTTATTCAAATGTTCTTTTCTGCAGCACATGTGAGACCTCTACTTTCGTTTATCGTTTCACAGTGAGTGTGTGTGCGAGTGTGTGTACAGGCCATGGGCGGCTAATAGCATCACTCCTACATAATGACACCCATCTGGCCTCCAGCTCCCTTGGGTCAGGCACATAGCAGGAACACTGAGGATCTGAGTCACCATACGCATAGGCAGTTGGGACTATTGATTACAATTACACAACTGCCCCCCCCCCCCTCCACCCCAAGCTGTTTCATATACTCGACTTATTATATGCTCATCAGCCGATACATTAATAACATTATACATGCTGCCGAGTGCTGCAGAAAAAGATCGCATAACAAAACTCTGTACACACCCAATATTTATGTAAAACAAAGTTGGATTGGTAGCACCTTTTGTTATATCGAAGTGCAGCACCAGCACAACGATTTCAAAGCTGATGACAGCCATCATGGCGCTAATAGTGTTCCCAGCATGCCTACAGCGTGGAGGAACAGAGGGGTGGCTCAGCTGAGCGCTCTCTCCTATTACAAGCCTCTCTACTCCAACAATAAACAAAGAGGCTCGAGCAAGTGTGGGCCTTCATGAACGTGCACAAATTGTTGGGAAAGGCAGAGAGCCGCTCATTCCACTTGACCAGTAGGCATGTATGCAACTTGACTGTAGTTTATCTAAATGACATGTTTAAAAAGAACAGAAACATTAGTGTTTCAAGCTGAAACAACAATGTGAGTGTGCGACAACAGCTACAATCCCCTCTTTATATCGCTGGCACAGATCCCTCTATATTCCTGCCTGAGGTATTTACATTTTTCATGGAGGAATTAATTAGGAGTTGCGTGGAAAGAGGTCTCGTGTACAGTCACATTCTTGTCCCACTCAACTAAACAACACAGACATATGTTCACTTCTACAGCTCACATCTCCAGAGACAGGGCCTGAGGCGGGATTCCCCTGAAGCCAGACTGGTTCCCCACAACCTGAGTCAGACAGGTGTTTGGTGAATTAGAGATTACTGAAGAGGCCGACTGAGTACAGACACGTATATAAAAACTACATAGGAAGTGACTAAGTCCTACGACTGCCTCATTCAAATGCTTTTTAACCCCCCACCCCCACATATCTGCAGATAAGTTCATCAACAAATGAAGTGCTGGAAGCCTGCGGTTACAAACACAAAAACTAAAATCCAAGGAGATTCTTTCCCAACATGCATCCTTGTATCCCTTTCTAGTCTCCTGCCTCCGGCATCTCTGGCAGAGCACCAGAGTAAGAATGAATAAATAATTTGAGGGTGTGGTGGGATGTCTGGGATCCTGACTCAGGATTCCATTTCCCTGACGGAGGGCCTGGACGGTGTCTGTTTCGGTTACCTAGCAACTTCTTCCAGGAAAGCTGGAACAATCAGGAGGGGCACCAAACACCCAACACGTTCGTATGCAACAAAAGGGCCGATTCCTTTTTCCCTCCTGAGCTCTTTAGAAAACGGATACTGAGGAGCCAGTCCGTACTGCAGGTCCTCGTTGCCCAGATGTTCCAAAGCGGACGGTCAAATTCAACATTATCTCACCGTCACTGGACACTTTTTACGTGTCTGAAGCATGAAGTTGAAGCCCTTTAGAGGCATTATATCATCTTAACGGAACTGATGCCCTCAATGACAGCAAGTGCAAAACACCTTGATCAGGCACTGATTCCTGGCAGACTTTCCAGGAAATAAGACACTTAGAATACATGAAACTAGTGAGTCTGAAAATGAACGTTTTCAAGAATTTCAACAAACTGCACAAAGTTAAGTTAATGTACAATAACATGTAAGCCAGAGAGATTGTTGTGCTATACAACGTATGCAATAGTCCCACTACAATGCACAATCTCTCTTTCAAACAGCTGCAATTCAAGCCGACACTTCATATGATGACATGTAGTTCTTAACCCAGAAAGCTCAAATGTGCACCCACAGAGCTGGTCTGAAGTCAGCTGGGTGAGGATGAAAAAGAAGGACTTCAAAAACTTTGTGGCAATTATCAATGAGCACAGAGGCCTTACATGTCGAGTATACACAGCAGGTAGGAGATAGTTTCAAGGCCTTTTTATAAAAAGGTGCAAACCACCCACTTTTTAAAATATCTCTCTACCAGTCACACCTTTATTCACTCCAAATCCCTCTTTCACATGCCATCCTCTTCCCACTAGACAGCCCACGTCTAAAGTCAATAGTTGTTGCTGACATTATTCCCAAAAGCAGGTCATTCTCAGGTTCTCAAAAGGTTGAACCAGGTCTGAGGACCCTGCCCACGGCGGCGTGGAGGAGGAGGAGGGGTAGGGGGGGGGGGGTATTAAGGTGTGTAGTCTACTCACAACTAGCACGGACGTCCGAACCACCTCGGAGACACTGTGCCTGAGTTCCGCCGCGGTGCCGGGCTTCCCCAGACCCCGCGTAAACCTCCTGGTCTCCGTCTGCGCTGCAGTAGCCATCGTTGCGCACCACTTCGCATCAATGCCCGTTCAATCCACAGGTTACAGGAGCGCGTTGGTTAGAGCCAGGCCATCACCGGGGTTATCCGCCTCTGCCCGCGAGTGAACACCACGAGTTGTGTCATGTCGTGGTGTGGCTGCTGACTCACTCCCTGCTGCTCGGTCCACAACTTTTACGCCTTTTAAAAGTCAACGCGTGCTGCGGCGTCCCGGTGCCGTGTCTTCTTCTATCGGATGGATTGTTGTCATAATATAGAAACCCTTCGTCGAAGTGTCTCATTGGCCGTCCGTCGCCGGACAGGAGGTGTGTGTGATCTGGTGTCCTCCTCTGCGCACTCCGCCCCTCACCGGGTTAAAGCCCCGCCCACCGAGCGCTGCTGGACTTTGGCCCGCAGACTCTGCCTGAACCAATATTTCCACACCACCGCAACACTCACAACTGTGAGAGCATGTTTCTAGAGGTAAAACATGCAATACTTAACTAAGAGTTAGCACCAAAACTGCGCTTTGATACTATTGCACATTTATTCCTGATTTTAGACGGGACTTAAAACATTTTTTTTTAAATTAGATCTACTTTTATGGGATCGAGAAAAGTAAATACGTTCTAATGAACTGTGTACCACCCCCCCAATACACACACACACACAGTATGTGGTACCTATACCACACTATTAACACATGTTCTCACAAGCAGTGCTGGTTATCATCTATGTAATTATCGATTACATGCACTGACCTCCATTTTGTCATACATAACTGAATTAAGAAAAATATTGAAAGATATGAAATATTTTGTAAAGAAAGCAGAATAAAACTAAGATTTATATTGCTTGTCTTTCCTATACATTAATATTGAGAATGTGACTTTGACATCTACAGGCTCTGTGGTCATGACTCCAATGAGCTAAAAGTCTTAATCAATGATGCCATCTATAGGTCACAGCTGTAAACACACTGAAGAGCTGCATTACAACATCACTCCAGCCTCTTGACTGTCAACAAAAAGACAAATATCACAAAACTAAGTTTGAATAAGTGGGTTTTATTGCTCTCATTTCTAACAAACTCTCTGTTGTCGGAAAGGAAAGAAAAAGAAAAAACAGCCGCAATTGTAAGCAGAACTGAGGTTTTCCCATTTAATTTGCTTCACTGCAAAAGCTTTTTCAATACACATTTCCATTCACTGACCCATAAACAGATCTGGTATCTGTATCCAAAGGCGCTTGGAACTGAACGTTTCCATTTAGTTTTACACATCTCTAAAGCTTTCAATGACACCCACATTCACAATACCATGATTGTGAACCAGTTTCACACTTTCTCATTCAGCTGAAGGGGAACTTTAGTTAATAAAAAATTTGTAAAAACTGTCGGAGGCTTATTCATATTATAAAGATCAGTGAAAATAATATTGATTTTCGTTGAAATGGCCTTCATCTGTGATGGCAGCTAACCCAGGCCACAAATCCTAGGGTATGGTCAATAAAGCAACAATATGGTTTAAAATGTTCATCACTTGTGTTTTGAAGAAGAACAAATTGTGCTGGGCCAAAGCATTGACAGTTAAAGGGTGGCCTGTTTAACTTGAATTTAAATGGCATGGCATACAGTGTAAGGAGACATTCCTCATCCCCAATGTTACATTGTAAAAGTCCAGGACATTAATATGAACCAGTTTGGCACTGAAGTTGCAGGACATTTTAATTCTCAAAGCAGCACTTTTCAATAAGATAAAAGAGTGGACACAAACGTTATGACAATGCAGTGATAGTTGAACCGTTTAAGAAAGAATGCTGAATATCGATATCAACATGCTCCTGCTGTAAAGACAACCAATGACAAAAATGTAAAACCAGAAAGATAGGAAGTAGTTCAGACTATTAGAAAACAGTATAAAATGACATCCTTCAAAAGAGGTTTCAGAGTTGAGAGTAAAAATGCAGTCTCTGATGCAGTCCAAACCAGCGGACGTGTCACCATTAAAGCATTCGAAAGCACCAAATGTGCATGGACACGTGTACAAATGTCCCATTTATGTGTAGAAAAGAAAAACAAAGAGTCTTAGGGGGAGGTGGGGGGGCTGATGCCACCTGAAGGAGATCAGTGTGTGTTGAGACACGATGAGCCAACTCAGAGAGGATGGGACTCTTTGTCGTTTCGGACCCGAGCGCTGCTGGAGGAGACTGTGGCGCTGCGGATGACCTCCATCCACCTGCGGCCAGAGAACAGATTTTTAGTTCAGCCCTCTGAATACCACGACTCGACACGTGAAGTAATTGTGCATCCGGATGATCACACTGTACCTCTCAAAAGTGTACTCGCTCTCCGATCGGAAATAGTAGACGTGGGACTTGAAATGCAGTTTGAAGACATATTCCTTGTGGATGTTTTCAGACTCGGAGGGGATGGTGACCGAGTAGCCCAGCAGAGGAAGACTCGCCAACGGATAATCATCCTGAGGAAGAAAACAAGACATTGAATTAGTATTAACATGGATCGTACATCTGTTAATAATTACACAAACTGATAGGAATCAAATAAAAACAAATACACAGGCAATTGCTCCCAACAAAATACAAAAAAATACCCTGATACAAGTGCAAGTCTATAAATTTAAGATCCTTAAGTACAAGTACCTCAAAGTTGGAAGTACAGTGCACAAGTAAAATGAGTAACTGAACATTAGAAACATTTCCTCCAGACTAACCCACTTTATACAAAACAACAGCTTGACACCAAGCTAACACCAGACTAACCCCAAACCCCACAACAGAACAGGTCATTTTGATCATACATCATTTACTATTCCATACTATTTTTCAATACATTTTCTTTTTATATTACAAAGAACTTCAATTTAAAGTGTGCTACACAGGTCACTTGCTAACTTCAACAGTTACTTATCCCCTTTAACATAAATACAGTATAATAATATTTTATAAAAGTTCTTAAACTTTGAATTTTTAAACATGGATATTTATCCAATGTCAAAGCTGATATTCTCACATTTTAAATAATTCAGAATACTTTTAGTTTTTGGCCTTATACACGATTTGTGCTGTTATATAATCTCTGAATGTGAAAGCCTTTATTTAACAGAGAAGTCATTGGCTCTTGATAATTAGTTATTCTTCTAACTATTTTTTTTTAAAGATGATTACGTGTTATTTTGGGGAATGAAAATCAAACTTGTTTGTGAAAATGTAAAATGCCAACAAAAATGTTCCGTGTGAAGAAGCGACGTGAGGAACACGCTGCAGGGAGAGCCCGTAAACCTCCATCGGGGCACAGCGCTCCGATATTCGACACGGAGATGTGAAGCCTTGCGCCCAAAGGAGGGCAAACACAACAGAGGAGGGGGCGACCGTGAGAGAGGCCGAGACGAGTTCGCTGGACAAACAGAGCGGAGGGAAAATGTTCATCACCTGGTGAGACTTGTAGAAAAACAGGCTGAAGTTGGTGAAGACCACCCAGAGCTTCTGCCAGCCGTTGCTGTTCTTGAACTTCCGCAGTAAGTTTCCAGACAGCTGATTCTACAAAGACAAAAGAAACTTGTTTTACATCGAATATTTTATTAATTCAAACATATTATAGAATATTACTGATAGTCTACAGTTTGTAGATTTTTGACTAAAATGTAGAAGAAGGATTAAGAAAAAGAAAAGGATAGATCTGGTGATATTCTAGATGCGTTTCTTATTGTTAACAAATAGCCAGAAACCAACAGTGAACTGATCCTCAAAGGCCTGTAATAGCGTATTCTTATGTGCCATATACCCGTATTATTGTTCAAAAACTTTTCTAGTACATTTATGAGCTGCCGCACTGACGTAATCCTTCATTACAATGAACATGTGCACTGTTGTTTATTTTGAGTTGGTTCAATAAACTCCGTCGTAATGGAAATACTCACTAAAGTACCAAATGTGTAATAATCGGCAGCTGAAGATTTTCCATCTACAAATACACCGTTTACTTTTGCTTTGGAAACATTTATTAAAAACCACACAGTGCCCGGCCGTTTATGTTATGTTAATCCCTAATGAAACTATGTGTGAGCTGATTTGTAAGATGTCAGTAGGAAGAAATAAAAGCTACAGACATGTTAGGCAAGTCAGAAAGAATGTGTTGTGATCATAGTTCTTCTATCGTGAGCTTCATTTGGGATTTTTAAATCAAGTTTCAGTAAAAAAAATTCTGCATCACTGATCTGAAAGACATGAGGCACCATTCACAGGGCCTCCCCCGTCTGCCTGGCTCCTTTACCTCTAGACTCTTGCAGGATTCACTAAAGGAGAGGCTCTGAACACGGTACCAGCAGATAACAGACAGAGGTACTGGTCCCTGGCCACTGGAGGGCCCCACCATGGGGGCCTTATTCGCACTGACCGGACTAGGGTCCTCTACCACGGAGGAACGCACAGACGCATGTGGAAAAGAGAGAGAGCCAGGGAGAGAAAGAGAGAGAGGGACAGACAGGGAGGGAAGGACAGAAACACAGAGACTAAGTCGGTGAAACACAGGCATGCAGCGACAGGGATAAACACGGAGGCCGGCGACAGTGTGTCCAGGCAACGCTGTGAAGAGGACGTTGTTACAAGTACAGAGGAAGAGCAGAACTAGATCGGGCGCAGCAGCATCCGCTCCTGATGAGGACGTTTGGCACATCTACGTCCTGCTCTCTCTCTCTCTATTGATAGACGATCAGACAGGTGCCAGGGGCGGAGAAAAAGGACAGCGCCGCACAGGAAAGACAGTTTGGGTTGAGATGAGGACGTCACGCAGGCTACTGATAGCCAAGAGAGGGAAGAGGGAACAGTATTCTCACTGAAGCTGCAAAAAGAGCAAAAAACTGCTGATGTTAAATATGCATCTGATATTTAAAAAAGCTCAAATTCCTAATGCTCAACATTTTCAGTGAGTTTGAAAAGGTACCATGTCTGTGTGGGCCTTTCACATTTTTTAATTACCTGAAGGCCACTGTGGATTCCCCTCATGCTTGAAAAAAGGGGGGGGGGGGGTGAGCGGAGGGGTATTGAATTAGTTGCAACCGGCAACCTCAACGCTAGATGCCCCTAAATCCTACACATATTTCTATTAAATATGGACTTCGCAAATGTTTTATGAGGAAGGACATGCGCTTATTAGACCTCAAGGACACACTGTGGTGAATATGACAGAGTGTAGACATAACTTTTGTTTGTTTACAATAAACTCCACAGAGCACTTTTAGACAGATACTCTTAAATGTTCAGTCCCTATTTGCTCAAAAGTTATGTTCCTGCTACAAGAGCAAACAAAAACCTCTTGCAATGAGCACAGGTTAGAAAACATCAGTCAGAAGAAGAAGAAGAAGAAGAGAACTATGGAGAAAGAGGTACTGCTTATCGATTGAGTTCTATTGTTTGCTTACTAATCTAATGTGTACCTTATATCAGTATTCTTTAATTTTTTGATTTGAAAAACAAATAATTAAACAAATGAGCCTAATTTAAGTTAATTAGTTCACAATAATAACAAAAATATTTCAAGAAATAGTTTGACGATGGAGCGCAACGCAGGAGGATACTGTTCCCAAAGTAAACGAAGGCACGGCACACTAAGACAGGGGAAAAGAAAACAGTGAGGCAGGAGAGGAGAGGCAGGTCTGAGGTCTGGCCGGTACCTCCACAGCTAAGCTAAAGTCCACCATGGACACACTGGTGTTCCTGTGCCAGCACACGTGCACCATGGTGTTACCACGGTGCAGGGAGGGCCTCTCCAGCGAGACGCGCGACGCCGTTACGTCGTCCTCAGACTCCGCCTCCACCAAGGAGTCCTCAGGGCATTCTGGGAAAGTCAGGAGGTCGTTACTGCTCGACAATGAGTGGGGGGATGAGGGGAGAAGGGCGCTAAAGCACAGACAATGTCAGATTATTCACAAATTAAACGCACTCTTGTGTATCTGGGATTTCAGTCGGAGGATTTTTTACTCAAAATCAATTTACTGACAGTTTGTGTGTGTCCCAGTTCATTTGTTAACTTTTATATGGTTATGCAGTAACTTACTGTTGTCTATCAGACTGCAGGTCAAAAGGTCAGCTGAAGGCCCATTGCTGCTTTTCATCGTCTCTATCGCCCCCTGGATGTCATCCATCCACTTCTCCATCTCCATCAGCGAACTGGAGGGAGAAACGCACATGGATAACATGCTCAGCAGGTCCTGTTCTTAGTCACAGCAGGAGGGGAAAAGTCCAGGGAACAAGAATGTCACGAGTTGGATCCATGTTAGTCCAGGTGTCCTGCCAAAAAGAAACCATCTGCTCATTTCAAGCTAGCAGATATCTATTATATAATTATCATTCAATTTATAAATAATGTGTTGAAACTTCATGAATACATATTGTATTTGCATCTTCACTACATAAGCTATTTAGCTTATCTTTGATAAATACTCAATTCCAGCATCTTTAAGAGAATATTGAGTATATATGAATACAAATATTGATTTTATTTTGTAATCAAAACTATGATTACAAAACTGTGACATCATAAGTTGTTAAAGTTGGAAACATCAATGCTGCAAACTTGAAAAATAAAGTATTAAAATGTGCAAAGAAGCATAATTGCTGTGAGCTCAAGGTGACGATATGGAAGCAACCTTCATGAGCACATCGACGCTTATTTATTGACAGATTTTTGTTTGTGACATTAAAATGAAACTGTAAAGGGAGAATGATTTTTAAAAAATAAAAAATAAGATTATCGGTGGAAATTATGCAGTCGTTGATAATGTGCATGTCGTTGTGATGCCTCAAATCTTAAAGTTGATTTTGTCGAGCTTAACTGCCTCTTACGAGAGTTTATGGAGCGATTCTTAAATGTCTCCACTCCAAAATCCTAACAGTCCAGAAGAAGACGGGTCACATGGGTTCATTTTGGGTCCAGGTACGAGGCGTCTGTGCACTCGACACAGCTGCTCTTACCACGCTGCCACCACCATAGACTGCTGCTGTCCAACCAACGTGAAGGCGTGAGGCACACCCCACTCGTCTTCGCTCTCTCGGATCTGGAAGAAGAACAGAGAGACGGAAAAAACATGAGCAGCGGGATCTAGGACAGCGAGGACCAAAATAGACAGAAAGCGAGAGACATTGCAAATGAAGTGAGAGAGAAGGACGATTACTTGTCCTGATACTGTGTGTGTGTATATGTGTGTGTGTATATGTGTGTGTGTGTGTGTGTTGGGGTGAGGTGGTGTAAGACGTTGAAAGAGCTGCAGTTCAGCTGTTTGAGGCGGCTTATCTTCAGTCATGACAAACTGGTGACAGCTGTTTGACGCAATGCGTGTTCAATTGAGAGAAGCAGCACTTACTGTCATGCCGTGGAGCGGCAGCTGGCCGTGCACTCTGAACTGATTAGTCCCCATCATCCCTCGGCTCGTGTACAAAATGACACCGTTGAACTATTAAGAGAAGCATGGGGGAGAAAGTGTTTCTGTTTTTAAAATGACTAAAATGTCTATCATTCAATATGAAATCCTACGGACGTGCAAACAACTTGTCATTACAACCACAAAGAAGAAATGTAATGACAGGAGTTGAATAGCCCGAGGCTCCATTACACATTCACACCTCTACATGTTTCTAATCCCCGTTATTCAGTTATAATCTCTATAAAAGCAAACGCATATGGAGAACACGTTCTTTCTCAAGTTCTGAGCAACATGTGGTATTCTTCCTCAAAATTAACTTTTCTATGCCAACACCGTCCGAGTGATGTATGGCGGAAAAGAATGCGACCACTCTCCTAAATAATTTGATTACAGTGATATGACGCGATTCAAAAAGAAAATGGGTGTTACCAGGAAAAACATGCGTTGCTGTAGGCCTTTCCCAGACAGTTTGCTGAGGCAGCCCAACCTGATGAACTCCTGAGAAAGAGGACACAACAAAGACATGCGTGGATTAGACGGATCCATGGTGTTGGTGGAGGATTATAAAGCTTTTCCGGGCCATTCTTTCAAGCTGTGAACTCACCCGACCAGGAACAACAAGATTGTCAACGCCGATCAAATCCTTCTTCAGCTCCAGAAGCTTCTGGAAGTTCTCCATCTTGATGAGGCTTCCCTGGAGCTGCTCCACCATCTCAGACACATCTGCCAGAGCAGCTGCAGACCAACCAGAGGCGAGAGATGATTTGATAGGCTGTCGAGATGATTCTACAGCACCAGAAGGCCGACACATGCGCCTCTTTGAATCCCGGCTGAGCGTCGTACCTCTGCAGTCCCTGAAATCCCTGTGAGTAGCTGGATAATGTTTGCACAGGCGCTCCAGGATCTGCTTGTAGTGACTGAGGCGGTGCAGAGGCCGCAGGATGAAGACGTTGAGGGGGACGTAGCAGACCTTCTGCAGCTCAAAGTCCCTGCAGAGAGCCTCCAACCTGCGGGACGCCCTGCATGCCTTCTCCAGCTCCAACAGAACTTCAGACTGTTTATGAAGGTTTGCTGTCAGGGGCTGTGGATTAAGGTGGAATATGGCACACACACACACAAACACACACAAATGAATATTAATTCATTAATGCATTTACAGAAGTGCAAGAGTGGTGCCTCACCTTCAGGCCTTGAAGGTTGTTCAGCATGACATCTCCGATGTGCTGGTAGTCTCCTTTTATGTGCGCATTGGAGCGGCCTTCCCTAAAAACAGATGAACATTTTTATCTGCTGTTTGCGGGGAGTGAATTACGATCTGTGCAAAAGCACTTAAAATGCATTGATTATTCAGAGCTGTAGTTTATGTTAGTCAGATTCCAACTGGAGATAAAAAGTTCCACCAGCAGGTGTCTCCCTTGAGCATTACTTACATCACAAAATGTGCAGGAGTTAAAGCTCTGCCATCACAGGATTGATCAAAATTATTATTATTTTGGGAGAGTATTTTCGCAATAACTTTAGAAAAAAATCACCATGATGTAAAACACATACTTCCTGATGTATGAAAGACAGATTTCTAATCACGCTTACAACAACAACAACAGGTACATCTCTACCATACGATTTGAGTATGCAAAGCTAAAAAAAGCAACACATGCATTGCTTTAGAATTTGCATCAACATTTGAATGTGAATCGTATCAACAGAATTGACTGTACCATCACAGTGTGGAGACTAAATAGCCTTTAAATAAAAATGCTTCATGTCTGCCGATAACAGCCATAGATTCTGACATGCGGGCTTCATGCATCACTGCTTGCATATCTGAGCCTGTGTGTGTGTATTCAATAAAGCACAACATCATTAAGGAGATCAGACAGCAGAAACCGACAGGCAAGAAAAGGCGGGCCGTGGTGCAGCACGACTGTTGCCATGGAGATGATAGCTCCTCGGGTCATCTAAATGGACTGGGTCGCCCTCTCAGACTAAATGCCAATAAATCTCATTATTATAAATAAATCGGGTTAAAACCAAACCACCGCCTCGCTGGACATGTTATGAACCCTAGAGGGACTTTCTTTGGAAGAGAAATTAAATCGCCTCACCACAGAGACAGCCTCTGCTCCACCTCCCGGAGGAAACCTGTGTGGAACTTGTGCAGAGGCTCAAAGGTGGAGAGGATGATGTTCTTCAGAGAGTCTGGAGTCGCCTCATCTTGTCCCACGGCACGCTGGAAAGACTGAGGTCACAAATACACACACGTTCAAGCTGAATAAATGGGGTATAAAGCAAGATACTACTTTTGGTTTACATGAAAAAAGGAAAATATCCTCCTTCACGGCCAATGCAGCCGCGACCTCTCACTGATGCATTTCTTCAACTGCCTATGGCTCAAATACTGTAAATGCATCAGCCAAAACACTGTCAAATTAATGTATCCTTGTCCATAACATCCTCTTCGCTGGGATTTTGAATGCCATTTTCACTGTTGGAGATGCAGCTAGTTTCAAATACAAGCGCAGAGAACAAGATTTTGGTTTTAGTGGCATCCAGAACATGCAGGGTGGAGTCTGAGGCTGGAGCCTAGAGGCTGAAGCAGCCTGTAGATTTTCCTTGCATCCGACTATGCCACATATGTCAAATGTCAATGCTGGATGGAGGAAGAACAGAGTTTGCAGCTTTCCGGGTCAATGCAGCACACACGGAGTACTTTATTGCTTCAATCAATCGATTGAAATACATTTACATCAACACTGATTGGACCCATTTTCCCTTTAAGCTTCTCTTCTAGACATGCTTTAAGACAAATACAAAAAAAAGTCAATTAAATAACTCTTGAAAGGAATAATTCTACTCGTTGTCCCTCATTGAAAATTCCATGATATGTATGAATGAAAATACTCATTTCAAAAGTGTGCTGCTCGATATTTCACTTAAATTCTCAGCGTTTGGGCATCAGAGGTTTCAAATTGCCACATCACACTTGTCAAGGTCAAACGTTCATGTGAAGTGACAATATGCAACACATAGTTTTAAGTGGTGGTGGATCATGTTCTGGTTCAGATAAAGCAACCATGTACCAAAGCTCACTCACAAAAACTGTTCCACGTTCCTCACAAGCAACGACTCTTCAAGTCCATCATATGTTCGTGCAGATTCTCCCTGGATACCAGCAATAGACCTTTATCTGGCATTGCACTTCAGTCTCGTGACGCCCTTAATGGAAAAATCACTCTCTTCACGACCATTCCATTCAATCAGATTGAAGTCCAACATGGGATGTTGAAAGGAAAAGTGGGTTTAAGGGACACGTGAGTGTTTCTAGAAGGGCCAGCTGTTAGGATGACTTCACACCAACACACACGCACACAAGAACGAGGCAACGAGCCAACCCAAATATTTATGAGCTGTGTGAACAGCCTCTCTGAAGATGACATGGACAGGACGCAGTCCATGCTGCAGCCTTTAAAACACGCCAGTGAAAAGGGCCGATGCATTTTTCTCCTGTACTGAATGACTTCAGCAGCGCTTCGGTACGGCCGAGTGAGAGCATCCTCACACGGGCGCTGTGTGGCGCACGTTTAATATCCTGTTTTCTGCTGCATTGACTTGAATGAAATAGTTTCCCAGCCACAGTAATTTAAAAGAAGAGACTGAAATGGGGAGTCCCATGTAGAGGGAACACTGCGTCTGAATCAATCCCTCTCTTTAAATACAAACTCAGTTTAGTATTCACAGCGTTGCGTGAGAGAGATGAATGCATTTCAAAGCACGGACGCAGGGAATGAATATAAAATAAAATCACATCTGCCAAAGTATCCCTGTGTGACTGCCTGTGTTTTGGCAGCTAACCGAAAAAAATCAATGTTTTCTCCCCAGAGGTCGGCGCAGGAGAAAACAGTGGAGCAGTGTGTTGGTGCACAGACTTATTTATTTTCCTCACCACAGTCACCACCTCCAGGTCCTTCAGATACGTCCTTTCTGTGGTCAACAGCTCCTTGGCTATGAAGTAGGCTCTATCTGTTGGGAACCTCTGCAAAGATACAACAGAGAGGAGACAGTGAGCAACAACAAATAAACAACCCAACTAGAAGCAACTCTCGCTAGTGCGTTGCCTGTCTAACCTATTTCTCTGAGTAGACGGCTTCAGTCCCTGCAGAGATTTATTTAGGACAGGTAATCTGGGTCCAGGGCTATTTTAAGGATGTGACACTGGCTTTGAAGCACACGGTTAGTAAAAGAAAGAAAAAAAGTTACTTTACTACTACATTACAAACCTTCCTCCGAACATCGTCCTCATCGTCAGTGCGAACGCTGCCGGCGTTGTTCAGCAGCAGCGGGCTGGTGAGCGGGGAAAGTTGCCGGCCGCACAGCTCCAGTGACTTCTGACCGTTGACCAGGCCATGGGAGTGGCCAGAGGACGCAGACAGGTGAGGGCTGTTGACCACCACAGCTGCAACCAAAGGGAGAGCAGAGAATACAAAGGTTAGTGATTTAAATAGACATGAAAACACACCAGGAAATCAGAGATATTATGAGACTTTTGTCTCAGAGAATGAGTCAGTGACACTAAACACAGGAGAGTAGATGATTTGTTGTATTAAAGGATCAACAGACACTATTGTAAAAAACCAATAGTAATTTAAAAAACATTATCTTTTAATGTGATGATTTGCCAATTTTCTCTTATATAAAAACATGTAAATTAATATCTTTGATTTTTGTATCATTATTTTGATCATTTAATCGATTCATAGATAAATTTATCAGCAGATTAATGGATAATGAAAACTGTTACAGGTCCACAGAAAAGTCAAATTCCAGACACTCCGGTGACATTTCTATATGAATTACACTTTCCAGCATTCAGTTCATAATCCAACATAGTAATCATAACCTCTTGTGAGACGTGGGAGCCACACCAAATGATGGTAAGTATGAACAAGAACAATCTGACCCAGGATCAGTCTTCTACTGCCACACAATCAAACTGCATGATTGAGAGATCAGCCATGACTCTACAGTCCAGACGCCTCTCGTCAGTCTTCCTGCAACATCAATCGATACGCGGGCGGAGACGCATACCGAAGGACGATCAAGAGGAACCGCTTACCGAGTGTCATCTATGCCTCCAACGTGCCCACCTCTCTCTGCTGTCCTCTGGTGTCTCGACACAAACACAGTGATGACACACACACAAACCAGCTCAACAGACCAGCACAACTCTGGAGGATTTACTACGACCTTTACGGAGGGGAGGAGAGGAAACCACAGGACGCATGGACAAGTCGCTACAAGGGAACCGGCATCGACACGGATCTCCGCCAACACTACAAAACTACCGGGAGGGGGGAGAGGAAATCTACAATGATCTCCAGGCAGCAACTAACTGGGGTTTTAAAAAGAAGATGTGGAAAAACCTCATGTGATGAAAGGTCATCTTTATTGAATCTAAAAGTACATATATACACATTGTTAAATTAATATATGTCTGGATGAAAGCAGCATTAGAAAGGTCAAAGCCAGTTGACAGTGGGAGTGAAGGGAAAGTGTAGTAAAAGAAGTGTGAATTCATGCCGTCCTCAAAGACATTACCCGACTTTATTTTCACATTGCTAAAGATCTGTTTAAAATAGAAACAGCCTTAGGACATTTTGCCATCCTAAAAATGTCAGTTGGTAATGAGAAAACATGTATTATTCAGTCCATGAGTACTTGCAATAGTGAAACGATGAGCTGTAAAAAAAATACTGTATATCAATAAGCTGGTGTAAAATTCAGCAGAAAATCATACTGCATGATTTCCTCATCATAAAATATAGTTTAACACCACATTCTCCATCCAGCATGTTATATATACTACATTGTGAAAGTCCAGTAGAGTGACAGAGCACGACTTGTATTTGACAGGATATTCAGAACATGCAGAGAGCAGACAGAGCACAGCATGCACTGGTAAAACACCCTGAAGAGCACCCGAGGGTGAAAAGCACACCTCTCACCCACAGACCTGGGACTTTGTGTCGGATAGTTTGGACCAAATTCACATTCTGTTTTTTTCCAATGGAATCCAAATGGTTTAGTTTTTGTGTGGCAGAATGTCCGCCCAGGTGTGCGTGAGAGAGCTCTGTGCACCAGAGGGTTTCCTCACACTGCAGTGATCCAGTTACACCCACTAATAAACCTTCTCTTTCATAGTGGTGTCGGAATCCATGTCAATTAATGTTAATAAACAGGAGGCAAGTCTAACAAAATCCTCAATTTCAACATTAACATTACAGCAAAAATATAGATTTTGTTGTTATTTTGTTTTTGTTCCGAAATCTAAAAACACACCTGTGATTTACATGTCTAATAAAGAAAACAGATTGATCCAGATGCAACTAAAACATCACAATCTCATTATGCTGCTTGAGATCAATGCTAAAAAGGTCTGGGAGCACAAAAGCAAAGCAGTGGACAGTGATGGATGAGCCAAGAGACCCTTTGAGGCGTCGCCCTTAAACTGCCTTTCACAAAGACACGATTACTAAAGCCTGCTTCTGCTTTTCTATATATTCCCAAGATGCTGTCATCCTCAACCTGCCGTTCTATCTGCTCTGGAATAATTATCTGTAAAATGGATCATTGCAATGAAGGCAACCCAGATTCTGGTAATCTTGCCTCTTTTTTGTGGAGAGAGTGACACAACAGGTTCACATGCAGCTGGGCGGAAACAACAAGAACATAGAAGATATGACCGCTTCATGCCGACAGACAAGCGCTTACAAGGAAATACAAGAAAGAACAGACATGTGACAAAGAACATCAACACAAATAAACATGAGGGCAGAAGTGCAAAAGAAATGTGGAAAAGTGAGCAATGAATAAAAGTGCAGTGCCATTTTGTTCAGGAGACTGAGAACTTTGCAATATTTAGAAAATGCCTGTGGATGTTGGTGACTCTAAAGCTGTTGGAGGGCAAAGCTTGATGCTAACTTACCGAGAGAGAGACACTCGCTAAGTCAAGAGCAGAGGGGGATGTTAATGATGAGCGCAAGAGCCATCAAATAAAAAAAGAGGCTAAAATATGTCTGCAACAGACATCGACCACGCCCCCGCTGCCATTTCTAACACAATTAGATTTATATTCAAAGGGTCTTGTGTCCTTTATTTCCTTCCAGCTATGTGAATGATAAGACGGTGTTTTTCTAAGTTTGTAAAGAGCAGAAGGTAGTGTAAACCTAAACAATATTGAATATCAATCAGGTGTTCACACTGGTATTTGCAGCATATTAATTAGTTTGAACCAAACTTGATATAGAACTTACTCCTCTCACAACAGCCAGATGTAGCATCAAGAGAACCAAGCCCTATGAATGTACCACAATGAGTGCAATGGGTATAATGTAGAAAACTGTGCAACATTATACCAACCGAATCGATCTAACAGAAAAAAGAAATGTCAGCAGACAATAATGAAATGATACGGGAGGTCATAAGGCATCCGAGACCTAGGAACTGAACGACTCACTGTGGTAGACCTTGTTCTAGATGTACAATAACTGTAAAGAATGCAAGAAAAAGTGCAACCGTACCAACACATTGTTCTTTGATCATAGAACAGAGCCACTAATTCCCAGAAGCCTCTGTTCAAATCCTAACATGGCACTTGTGTATTTCTGAAGGGACTTGTCAACACAATCAAAGGACTGGGCGGCTGATCGATAGACACCCTGAGCATATATATTCCTTCCTAAAATCTCGGCAATCTCGGGGGGGGGGGGAGTTTTGAATCGTCCACTGACAGAAATAATCCGTCACCCTTTGAACCCGGCTTTTCTTCCACCATCTGGACCCGAACCAAACACTTCAAACTCTCCTGGCGAGATGGTTGGAAGCCGTCTGTGAACTAACAGTTGAAAACCTGTTCCCCCTCCTCATCGCTGAAGGCATGGTCTCCGTCCTCATCTGCCTCCTCATCTAGCTGGAGGCTGTCAAAGGAAAACGTGTTCCTGGGTAAAGGGGAAGTGCAGTGAGCCTCCACTGGATTACCAACATTCAGGGGGCTGCTGTTGGTCTCCATCTCAGACTCACTGGACTCTGAATCACTGGTAGTGGAGCAGTCATTCATGTGGACCAGGCCCACATGTTTGGCATCAGCCTGCCTCAAGTGTTTCGGCCCTGGACCGGCCCTGGACCTGCCGGCTACCGACAGGCCATTGGCCACCATGCGGCGCTCAAGGGCGGCCATAAGTTCAGCCCGAGACAGGACGGGATGCGATTCTTGCCCTGAGGAGGACGTCCCCGGGTCCGTCTCAGAGTGGTGACGCAATTTGTGGAGCTTGTGTAAGCGAGTCGAGCGTCTCGGGGCCGAGGAGCATCTGCTGTCCTTGCCGGGAGGGGGAGCAGAGCGGAAGCCGTTCTGCTCCGCGTAACCGAGGGAGCCTGATTGATGCTCGTCCATGGCGGGACTGGAGATCCCGCTCCTTGCACCCATATGTGGGGCTGTGAGAGGGCTGCTGCTACGCCTCCCTGTATATTGGGCACTAAGGTCCACCATAGCACGATGGAGAGGACTCTGGTCAGGCTTCTGGTGTGACTGCTTGAGAGACTCGTCCAACTCAAGGCTCATGTTGAGCGATTGCTTAGAGGAGGGAGGGGACTCCTTGTACTTCACCCGACCAAGAAACTCCTCCTGCAGAGCCCCGGTTCTGCTTCCGGAGCCAGACCCACAGCGGAGCATGGGCTGCTCCCTATAACTGCGATTCAACCTCATAGCCTGGTTATATTCACTACCTACATCACTGCAGTCAGTGACGGGGATGGAAGAGCTGCTGCCTTTAGCAGCCTGAGATGCTGGACCTGTACTCAGATGTTCTGGGTGGGCCCGTCGCGACGGGCCTCTCGTCTCCTCGGTCCTGGACACGGACCCCATTCTGTCCTCGTGGCCGTTTCTCTTGTGAGACGGTCTCGCTCTGGTCGCCCTCGAGGCCGAGGGGTCTTCTGCGCTCACCAACACCGACTCCTTCCATTGCCGCCGAGGAGGAGAGTCCACTCTGTCCACGGGAGCGCCACTCTGCCAGAGAGAGACAAAGACGGACTATTAAAACATTTTTTTTTAAAAAGGTATAAATCATTCATCAGTACGTTTGATTTGATTGTGAATACTCAGTTTTAAAATCAGCAGAGCTTCTCGTGTGCCCAGAGGAGTCACACGTACAAGCATATGTGCACGGGGGTGGCAGGATACCATGCTGCTGACAGTTAGGCTGATCAACAGTTAGTGGTAGCAATGAGCCAATACATGTAGCAATACTAATAATATAGCAAATACCTTCGCAGATGTATGTGTAAAGGTTTTGCTTTTTTCCATGTAAAGCCCTCTGAAGAAAACGTGTGATACGAGGACACTGAACCTTTGGGGTTCAAGAAAACCTGGATAGTGTTTCGTACAAACCGAAGTGACCAGAGGAGTGACTTCATCTCTGAAGAGGACTTAAACAGGCGGTTTGCACCTTGGCAGGCTCAGGCACACATGGTTCTCATCTCATTCAGTGTTCTCATCGTGTGTTCAGTAAATGCACTAAACCCACTCACTTCTGTTGGCACTTCATGGTGGCGCGGGCAAGGCAGCGACGACAGGCGGATATTGTGTTGGACCCGACTGTGTTTTCTGGCAGACAGGATGTTGAAGGTCAGCGTTATACACTGAGCACCCTCTCCTCGACCAAACGTGTCAAAAATGTTGCAGCCTTTACCTCTCAAACGAGATCTTTTTAAACTCAGACTCCCTCACATAATCAATCACCTGCCTCTGTGTGCGACCACTGCGGAGACAAGGAGAGAAGATCATTCTCGGAGAGTTGTCGCAGAGTGTTAAGCGATGGGGAGAGACGGCGCTGTGTCGCTGCAGCCTCGAGAGAGCAGCTTCATGATGCAAACTCACCTGAATCTGAAGGAGGATCCTCGTGTGAAGAGCACAGGCTTGGGCTTGAGCTTCGGTTCCTCAAAGAGGCGGAAGAAGGCGTGGTATTCAACGCAGATCTTCCAAAAGACTTTGCAGCAATCCCTGCTGCCCATCAAAAACTCCAGAGTGTCCTGATATGAACTCTGGGGTGCACATAAAAACATGACGTACACCACCAAACGCTGAGGGAGTTTGTATATTGCACAGTGTGATTCACTTACATTTAGATCTGGCCTCAGCTTGATGAGGAAACGTTTCCTTTTGAAACTCAGTTTACGCACTTTAGACCAGTTGAAGGTGTTAATCTTTGTGTGCCCCTGCAGTGATGAAAGAATAACCTTTATATCTGAACATATCTTCTGAAGTTCACCTGCAGCACAAATGACCCACATGTTCTCATCACATCTGTACCACGCAGATGATCTATTACACCATCCATCCTAAACACACCACATGTTGACCTACACACTTATGACTGACCTTGAGGACCAGGACACCAGTGGGCGCCACAGCCAGGCTCAGCTTCGTGCGCTCGCGATCCTTGGCAGGGTGGAGGCGAATCCCATACATCTCCAGCCTCCGCGCCACTTCTAGTAACTGGTAGTCAGATTCTGCTGGCGTTTGACCTCTAGCAACACAAAACACAACAGCTACAAGTTAAAGAATAAGGCTGGAGATATTTTCTATTTTCCTTATTTTCAAATGATAAATAAATCGACAAACGATGCGTGCCACTAATACGACTTTTGTCTGACAAAACGTATTCATTGGTCAAACTTCTACGTTGTTGTTCAAAACAATTTATAACGCACAAATAAGCCACTGCTGTTACCATGAGCGTGGGAACTGTAGTTTATTTGAGTTAATACTATACACCCCGTCCTGCTGCTGTGAACACTCCCCTGAGCACCACAGTCCTCAACAAAGGCACCGTTTAATTAAGTATTCATCACATTGGCGATATGCTATGGTGCTCAGCGGTTTTAGGAAATCCCTAAGCCTTCTTAAAGAAATAAAACAACATGAATGTTCTTTTTTAGATTCATGTGTGGGAGAGACTGGGAACTGAGAACCACAGAAAGGGCAGAGAGTCAGGAAGTATCGAGTGTTACACGAGCAGCACTACGGGTGTCTTTTCATGTGATTTGTTGAAGGTGATTTGTTGAATGTAAGAAAAATACTGAATAACAGGTAACTTATCCACACATCGATGTATTGGTATTGTACAAAAGTATGTATTTTAAAAAGGACTCCAGCAGGGAGGGTGACACAGCTATATAACAACAACGAATCTTACCTCCTGGTTTTAACACTGACTTAACAAGTGCACAGAGTAGTATTCATTATCCTTTCAGCTAACATTTTAGACAAATAAATGAAATCTTAGCTCATGCTGTGTGTCTCACTAATTGAGGTGAAAAGAGCAAGTCAGAGGATCCAGGTTCCTCGTGTTTTTCCGAGTTTTTGGAGCAGTGGTGGAAGGTTGGGGGAAGGGTTAAAAATACTAACCAACTTTCCTAATTGTTATCGGTGTATACGCCTTCCCGTTTCCTGTGTAGTACTTAATGAGAGATATAACTCTGTATGGCTCCCACTTAAAATAACTGCAGTTACAGTTATCAATTATACACCAAATAAGATTGGTTGGAAAAAGGGCGAGTGAAACGGAGCAGTCAAATCTGATGGAGGCCCTTTTCCTGTCCAGCTCTGGCATGGCCCACTGTAACGTAGAGGTGAGACAGGGGTTGGCAAAGCTCGGATTCAAATATGTGCACTGATGACATTTTGAGGGAGGATGGTGGGAGGAGATTTGGAACGCTTCCAATAATATACTCCCAGGCCAGAAGCATACCACTCGGCGGCTACTTCACCTCGAACAAACTCTTGCATCAGGCAAGTGAGAATAGGCTCTTGAAAGTCTGTGTTTTTAACCCACTGACCCAGCTCACAACAGCTGTGTGACATATTTGGTAGGTTGAAGGAAAATGCCTTCCTTTTTTGGCAGCAATGCACCCTTTTGATGAGTGGTTGAGAAACTCAGATTTACTTCTGGCCAGAATCTGCAGATTAAGTTAAAGTGACTATCATTTCTAAATGTGAGATATGATAAAGAACTACACAGAGCACTTTTGAGAAAGAACCTATTCATTCGATGGCTGATTGCCCAAATGCATTTCCCCCTGTATAATAAATCTTCCCGGTGGGACACACACAAGTTCTTAATCAAATGATCCTGTTCAAAGGTGAAGAGAATAATAGTTTTAGAGCCTTGGATTCAGTGAAGAAAGGTAAAATAAACTATAACTGGATCACAGAAATGCCTTATTTAAAGATGTTTGCACACCAAACGTTAGTCCAGTTGCAGAAACTCACATATTCTTGGAGTGAAACTCCATGATCTTGTCAATCATGGGTATTTGATCTGGGATGTAGTTGTTGTTGAGGAGGTGTGACCGACACTGGCTCTCCTCAAAGTCCCCAATCTCAGCTAAAGAGTGAGCAGAAGAAAGGAAAAGGTGAAGTGTATTGCTTCAAAATAATAACGTGTGCTAAATTCAAGTAAAAAACAACATTAAAGGAGACAGACCGTGCCCATTTCAAGTTCTTTTTTTAAACACATTTAATGTTAAAAAATACATAATTTTCTCATACTGTTTGTCTAAATATACTTATATAGGCCTAAAAAGCCCAGTCTGCTTTTATTGGCTTGGAAATACATGACCTTTGCAAAGGTAGTGTAGATCTCATGCTGTGGGCAGTTTATTCTAACATATGGGGAGCCAAATCTGATTGGCTTGTTCATTCACATGTTTTCTGATCTTGGCAGCCCACGAAAAACTGGCTGTTGTTTTATGTCACAACTAGGCACGGTTAACCCTAATATTTGTACACATTTTTTATATGTCCATTTTAAAAGGCCACCAGATCAAATTCCCCATGCACATGTTCACTAAACTCCACTGGGATGAAAACCTTTATACTGAAAGACATTTCCTAAAAGTACTATTTAGTTTAATGTCTACTTTAGATGTACAAAAGACATAAACATCATGATGTTGTCTTAGATTTCTTCTGGGGATCAGACTGCGCTTTAGAAATGTCCGGTTACGTAAATGCTCAGCATTTTCTACCGTGATGTGTGAGGTTGTTCTGAAGCCGTTCAGCAAGATTATTAAAAAGGTATCCATAGCAACACACAGATAATCGATGTGTGATGGTACCCAGCGTGCAATATGATAATGTTTGATCATAAACTCTGTGGAAAAAAAAGAAGCCTAGTCCATCTTCAAAGCCAATTATCTAATCAGTGGATTCTAAATGAGGAAGCAGCCATGAGAAACTCACACTGGATAATATGGGAGACCATCAGTGCGGCACTGGTGTCGTTGCAGGTCAGACGTCCACAGGAAACATCCTGTTTGATCTGGAGGGAAAACAGGTACCTGGACACAAACACACAGTGGTCACAGATTCACGAGAGGAGAAGGGGTGGTGGTATCGAGCGCTGGAGCAAGAGCAAAAGAAAGTCAGTTAGAAACACCATGTACTGCCAAATTATAACAGGACGTCCAGGGGAGTTGCTGTAACTGAATTACATTTCAGATTCAATATAATCTACACTGGTTCTTTTAAATTCACACAAGACTTCCAAAAGATGTTAAGCCAGGTGCACATTTCAGTAATTAATAGGTTGAGTGGAGTCTAGACTCTCTACTCTACTCTTGTGTGACAGTGCTGCTTCTCTTGGATGCAATTTAGTCTTCATAAAAGGTCAATAAGGTTAAAGAATAAGTCGTTATAATCAAGTAATGATTCCTTCTGTACACATGGCATCTATTGCACCCATCCATCCTGGAGAGGGATCCTCCTCTGTTGCTCAACTGAAGGTTTCTTCCCGTTTTTCTCTGTGAAAGGGTTTTTCCTATTTTTTGGGAGTTCTTCCTGATCCGATGTTAGGTCCTGGGACAGGGATGTCTATGTGTACAGATTGTAAAGCACCCTGAGGCAAATTTGTAATTTGTGAGAATGGTCTATACAAAATAAACTGAATTGAAGTATTAGTTGAAAATACAAACTAGTGAACCATTGCAAACCCAAAAGTCTGAAGTCCATGAATAACAAGTATTACACATTTCATCAGTGGACATCAGAATCAGAATCAGAAACAGTTTTATTGCCAGGAATTTTTACACAAACGAGGAATTTTTTTTGGTGGAAGGTGCAACATTTGGACATGACAAACAAACAACAATCAACACGACAGAAAGACAACAAGTAATGTGAAAGTGTTTGGGTGTGTGCTTCAAGTGGTGTGTTTTAGTTAAAAGTGTATGTTACGCGTGGCGTGTGTTTAAGTTAAAGTGCATGCAAATAAAGTGGCATGTGTGTGGAGGAGGCCTCAAGTTAAAGTGCATGTTAAAGTGACGTGTGTGGAGGAGGGAAGAAGAAGGAGGAGGAGGAGGAGGGAGGAAGAGGGAGGAGGAGGAAGAGGAAGGAGCGGGAAGATGGAGGAGAGAGGAAGGTGGAAGAAGAGGTGGTAGTCCTGGGGGTGACAGTCAGTCAGTCCGGGTTCCATTGATGAGCCCGACTGCCGACGGAACAAAACTTTTGGTGTGGCGGGTGGTCTTTGTCATGATAGACGCAGCCTCCTCCCGAGGAGGGACTCGAACAGGAGTGTCCAGGGTGGGAGGGTCAGCGACAATCTTTCTGGCCCGCTTCAGTGACCTGGAAGTGAACAGGACCTGGAGGAAGGCAGATTGCAGCCGATAACCCTCTCGGCCGAGCGGATGATGCTCTGCAGCCTGCACTTGTCTTTGGCTGTGGCTGCAGGGTGCCAGACGGTGATGGAGGAGCAGATGATGGACTCAACGATGGCCGTGTAGAATTGTACCATCATCTTCCCTGGCAGGTTGAATTTCCTCAGCTGCCTCAGGAAGAACATCCTCTGCTGGGCCTTCTTGGTGATGGAGCCGATGTTCAGCTCCCACTTGAGGTCCTGGGTGATGATGGAGCCCAGGAAGCGGACGGACTCCACAGCGTCGACGGGGGAGTCATACAGGATGAGAGGGGCGGGTGGGGCTGCATTCCTCCTGAAATCCACAACCATCTCCACTGTCTTTAGAGCGTTGAGCTCCAGGTTGTTCTGGCTGCACCAGGTCACCAGGTGGTCAGTCTCCCACCTGTAGGCGGTCTCGTCCCCACCAGAGATGAGCCCAATGAGGGTGGTGTCATCCGCGAACTTTAGGAGCTTGACGGACTGGTGACTGGAGGTGCAGCTGTTGGTGTACAGGGAGAACAGCAGAGGGAAAGAACACAGCCTTGGGGAACCTGTGCTGGTGGTCCGGGAGCCTGAGACGTGTTTCCCCAGCCTCACGTGCTGCTTCCTGTCGGTCAGGAAGTCTGTGATCCACCTGCAGGTGGAGTCGGGCACGTGCAGCTGGGAGAGCTTGTCCTGCAGCAGGGACGGGATGATTGTATTGAAAGCAGAGCTGAAGTCCACAAACAGGATCCTGGCGTAGGTTCCTGGGGAGTCCAGATGCTGGAGGATGTAGTGAAGGGCCATGTTGACTGCATCGTCTGCAGACCTGTTGGCTCTGTAGGCGAACTGCAGGGGGTCCAGGAGTGGGTCGGTGATGGTCTTGAGGTGTGACAGGACCAAGCGTTCAAAGGACTTCATGACCACAGAGGTCAGGGCGACGGGCCTGTAGTCATTGAGTCCTGTGATCTTGGGTTTTTGGGGACGGGATGATGGTGGAGGCCTTGAAGCAGGCTGGAACGTGGCATGTCTCCAGGAGGTGTTGAAGATGTCGGTGAACACCGGAGACAGCTGGTCAGCACAGTGCTTCAGGGTGGAGGGGAGACGGAGTCCGGGCCCGCTGCTTTGCGGGGTTCTGCTTTTTGAACAGCCTGTTGACGTCTCTCTCCAGGATGACGAGGGTCGTCGCTGAGTTGATGGAGGGTGCTCCAGAGGTGTGAGCCCCTGATGGGCTGGGGGAGGGTGGGCTGATGGTCTGTGGCTTGTTGATGGGGCTGTGGGGGATTGTCTCAGGACTGCTCCATTGTCTTTCAAAGCGGCAGTAGAACTCATTGAGCTCGTCTGCCAGAAGCGCATTGTTCATGGAGTGGGGTGATTTGGGCTTGTAGTTGGTGATCTGCCTGAGCCCTCTCCAGACAGAAGCAGAGTCGTTTGCTGAGAGCTGCTGTTGCAGTTTCTCAGAGTACAGTCGTTTAGCATCTCTCACCGCCTTGCTAAACCTGTATTTGGACTCTGTGTACAGGTCCTTGTCCCCACTCCTGAATGCCTGGTCCTTCTGCAGTCTTAGCTTCCTGAGCTCCGCTGTGAACCAGGGTTTGTCGTTGTTATAACTCACCCTGGAGCTGGATGGAATACAGCTGTCCTCACAGAAGCTGATGTAGGAAGTTACAGCCTCTGTGTACTCATCCAGGCTGTTGGTAGCAGTCCTGAAGACATCCCAGTCAGTACAGTCCAAGCACGCCCGTAGATCCTCCAGAGCCTCACTGGTCCACTTCTTGAACTTCCTCACCACAGGTTTGCAGAGCTTTAGTCTCTGCCTGTATGAGGGAATCAGATGAACCATGACGTGGTCAGAGTTTCCCAGTGCAGCTCGAGGGACGGCGTGATAGGCCCTGCTGATTGTTGTGTAGCAGTGGTCCAGAATGCTCTTCTCTCTGGTAGGGCATTTAATTAACTGTCTATATTTAGGGAGTTCGTGGCTGAGGTTTCCTTTGTTAAAATCCCCGAGTACAATAACTAAAGAGTCCGGGAAGGTCCGCTCCACACACCGTATCTGTTCAGCGAGGGTCTGCTGTGCCTCGTGCACGTTTCCCTGCGGCGGCATGTAAACTCCGGCCAGGATGAATGAAGCGAACTCACGTGGGGAGTAGAAGGGTTTGCAGTGAATGATAAAAGATTCCAGGTCCGGCGAACAGTGCTGTAGAATCACCGTTACGTCGTTGCACCAGCCGTTGTTGAGGTAAAGCAGATTCCTCCACCCTTTGTTTTTCCGGAGAGCTCCGTGACCCGGTCCGCTCGGAACAGCTGGAAGCCAGCGAGCTGGAGCGCAGAATCTGGTATCGATCCACTTAGCCATGATTCCGTAAAGCACAGGACAGAGGATGAGGAGAAGTCTCTGTCTCTCCCCACCAGCAGCTGGAGTTCGTCCAGTTTGTTGCACAGTGAGCGGACGTTGGAGAGAAATATGCCCGGCAGTGCTGTACGAGATCCCCGTTTCCGTAGCCGTACAAGCGCCCTGAGCGTTTCCCTCTCCGGCGGCGTCTCACCGCGTGGGCGAAGGTGAGCACACCTTTTACAAAAATGTCCAGTAACTCCACAGAAGTTAAAACGTTGGAAATAAATCCGCTGGAGTTGTTCCCCTGATGTTCATGAGCTCTTCTCTGGTGAAAGAGCTCCGGGAATCACAGCAGAAAACAGTATTTAAGACGAAAACAACAAAAAACATCGCGCACCAACGCACCGAGGCGGCCGTCCGCGGCGCCATCTTGTCGGACATGATCAAACTGTGATCCCAAATGCTTAGCGCTGCTCCCTGACTCCATGCTGGAGGAAGGCTCGCTTTGGAAAACATCTCAATTATGCTTTTTGAGCTGTTAACCAAGCATAACAGTACATGGGCATGTCAGAGGGACATTACTCTCTGTATGCATATTATTTATCAACTCCGTCTGTGAAAACATACAAGTCATGAGTGTGCTCCACGTAGAGGGAACAGAAACCAGAAAATCATTAGCTCCACGCTAATCTGAGGAGGGCTATGTTAGAAACATGGCAGCCATGAGGCAATACAAATCTGAGGGGAGAATACATCACCTGGGAACTGAGGCATCATGTATGCATCTACATTCACTTTCAGTCCAACTGAAGTTATTCGCATTGACAAAATGTAAATAAAAACACATTTTAATGCTAACTCCAGGATAAACTTGACAACGGTATCAAAAGGCGTTAACTCACCTAGTTAGCTCCTCCAGTAGCTGGGCATGGTCCGGAGGGAAGAACTTCACAACAAACCTCAGGATGGTGTGCTTCGGTCCTGTGTAGTAAGAATACAAAATACATTCAGTTGCCAGTTTATAAGAACCTAGATAAAACAAATGCCACTCAGAAAAATTACTTTGACATTAAATCAACACCTGTCTAAAACAGGACTAAACAAAAGATTGCATTTGATTTAGCTAGTATTACTTAAGGAACTCAGAGTGTAGGTCTCCCCTTGGACTTTGCATGTTCACATAGATCGGTGTCGTCTTTCCGATGAACTGATTTTAGGGCTACTTTGAAACATAAAAAAAGGTGCCTTAAAATAAAGAAAACATTTAGAAACACTTACGTCTAAGCTGCTTGATAATGGGCTTAATATGGTCTAACCAAACCTGTGTGGGGGGAAAAAGAAACATTGCTAAATAGCTGTTCATAAGCAATGCTAATTATGAGTTGTACAACAAATGGATCTGTATCATTTCGTTTTCATCCTCACTCACCATCATCTTTTGATGGTTCTGAAACTCCAAGCCGAAGTAGTCCCCTTCGATGAGGTTCATGTGGGAGCACACCAGGTCAAAAAGCACCTTGCCTGAGGCTTTTTGCTGTGAACAGAAGGTACATAAATACTGGTTAAAATAACACTAGTCTGTACAGTAACCATCAATATCTTTATCTGAACTTTTGTTCTCTGCTATTCAATTAAAGTGACATGTTATAGACTTTAACAAAGAATACCCAAACTTAAGGAAAGCCCAATGATAAGACTGACACAGAAGAGTTGTAGACTTGTCAAACCCAGAGGAAGTTAATGACACTGAAATAGATGGCTACTCTCCCATCCTCCATTCTCACTCCTCCATCCTTCCACCGTGGCATTCAACAACACAGTAGGCCACAAAAAGCTCTTGTAGCTGGAGGCGGTTGGACCCAGTCTTTGATCTGTGTCATTGCTGTCACTGATTACGGACCAGTGGCCATGGGATAAAGATTCTCCCGGACCACCTCTGTCCTCACTCACCCAACACACAGTACAAATAAACCCCTTGGAGACTGACTGAGAGACCCACTTTCTGACCAACACCAAATATCTCAAAAAAGACTTCACAAATTTGGAGCGAGAAGGTTCCTATGGAAGGTCAAATAAATGTCAGGAATTTCCAGTGAAACATGACTTCTGTGACAGACGGCCCGAGGAGGCACAGAGCTCCGTCAGGCAGACAACAAGAGTATTTCTGCATGGCTGCTTCCTCGTGACTGGTTTGCAGCAGCGTGCAGCGAATCACAGCTACAAAATGTGTTGACAGTAGCAGTTCCCCCTGGCTCGGTTAATGATCCAGGGCTGCATCGGAGTATGCTTCAAGGAGTTTCTCCTCTACTTTTAGAATAAAACAGCTACTACAAGAATTCCCTTCCACCAAGTGAACTGTGTTGACATCCTCTTTTCATCTGACAATAAAAAGGGGTTTGCCAGCGTGTAAATCTTTTCAAAGGCAAAGAATGGCACGGAAATGAGTTCCCATGAATGCTTAGAGAGAGAGAGAGAGAGAAGAAAAAAGAAGGCTCTACCAGTTTAGTGAGAGAGTTTACACTTCCACAAACAAATTCATAATCAAACATGCCTCCCACCCCCTCACCAAATATGTCCTTCCTGTGTGCAGCACCACCATCTCTCTCCAGGCTGCCCCATGCAGAGGGCATCCCACACAGTCCCACTGAGGCACTCTCATATCCAGCCTTGTAAATCAGCCGTCAGTGTAAGATGACCACGAGCCAAGCGGAGATGGGTAAAGCAGAGGCTGATTAGAGGCGGCGAGGGCTTGATTAAATGCAGCTGTTGCAGAGCCGAGTTATGGCGCTGCCATTGGACGCGGCTGCAGACGACACAATAAGAGCCCCGTCGGTAATGAAGCCCCAGTCACACAGACTGAGGGCGTGACCCCACTCAGAGGACACCATTAGTAACACCGTCCTCATTCTAAAGTCTAAACGCAGTCATGTTATGATGAAACATGACGCCTTAAAAAACAACAACATAGAAATATCACAAGATAAAAAGGTCACAAAAGCATGTTGACATTGGTGTTCACTTCATCTCTGAAGCAGCCGGTGGTTTGACTCGTCGCAACAGGAAAAGCACAAGTGTGTCAGTGAATCATGACAACACGTACAATACCAGGACCTGGAAACTGAAGCACTTAATAAATTGAGAGATGGCTGAATTCTATTTATTTACACCTGTGATCTTTCTACTGTGGCAAGTCAAAATGTCGAGTGAAAAAAACCTTAACTCTGTTTATCTAGTTATCTATGGAGCCAACAATGTCCCGTCAGGCTGCCTTCAGTGAACTGCCAACGGATCAGAAAACACACTAACAACATGTTATTGATGGTTTTTAATGGATGCCAAATGTAACAATTCAAAGGGTCCCAATCCAGGCGAGCAGATGTGTGAGGCGCTGCTTAGAGATAAACGATAATGTCAGTAGGCAAACAGGCTCAGATTGCTAACATGCACCAAACACAATGTGCAGATGATGTCATATGTTTTGCAGGTCTTTGGCTAGTTGTTTGGCCTCTTGCGAGCACCTAAATTAATTTTGTGTATCAAATTTCACGACAATCCATTCGATATTTAGACCAACCAACAACCATTCCTATCTTAATCAACACATTTAAGCTTGTTGTTAATTCAAGTTCATTAATAAGAGATAGAGAAAAACAGCTGAACCAACATGTTGTATTCAAATCAATGTTGGTTTGTGGTTTCCTCTTCCAAGTGATCAGAAAGATTTTTAAAGCCAAAAGACAGTTTACTGTGTCAATTTAACGTGATTAAACCCATACATAAATTCCCATCGCGACGACTGTGCACACATGCAGATGGATTGCAAGTGAACGACTGTGCTGCAAAAGCAGAAGCTGGGAAGTGCAGCTGACACATGATCTCTCATCCGTCTCTCCGTACATGTGATGCGCCATATTTCCACCAGCAGAAAGGTTACAGTCTGAAAAGAAATATCACGCTCAGCAGATTACATTTTATTTCATGCTCCGCAACGCCAAGAAAAGGTCAACAATCTCCCCTTTTTATTACCTCTATCTATAAAAGCACTGGAGCTAGTTTACACAGGAGCAGCCCATTCCCAAGTGAGGCGCTGCATCCAAATTCAGTGTCTTAGACCCAGGTAGTGTCAGTCGAGGTCTGAACATCGGCTCATAGGATGCTACTACTGTCTACATGTGTATGAGCGCCAACATGCTCGCCTCCACTCACCTCCACATGCTCCGACTGACAGAGGAAGGCTAAATAAAGATGACAGCAATGGCTACACACATGTCCACATGGGTTCCACTTCAGGGTAAAACAAATACACCCCTCCCCCAAAAACCCAACCTCTTGTTAGTAAGCTCCTGTCAGCACAAACAAGCCCATAAAGGTCAGGTGTAAAGTAGCTTTGTGTTCCCTCTACTCGTCCCCTCCAGGAGTTGTTGGCGTGTTCCACTTCACTTGCAATGAGCCCGGCCGGGCAGTGCTCACCAAGTGTTGTGGGTGGGTGGCACGAGTGGTAGACAGACTGCCAATGCCTTTAGGCTCCAGATAGACCGAGAGAACAAAGAGAAGGGTTGAATATGTGATTCTTTGGAGTACAACAGAGGAGGAGTTGGGCAAGTGGTCAGCCATTGTTGGACCGGATATCAACTGGGATTTCAAAATGTGCTTCCATTTAATATCTTCTCGTCTTGAGAAGCACAGGTCCGATTGCCCCTTCTGGCTCGGTTATATCTCGGCAGATCACGGAGCCGTCATCTCACGGCGAGAGGGTTTTCAGCTGTGACATTCAGCAACATCACAGGAAGATGTTGCGGTCAAAGATGAAAGATTATGCGATTAAGGGAGCAGAATAAGCACATTATGTAGTGATTTGAAAAAAAAGGTGCTTCCAGTGGTTAACTAATACAGCTTCTAAAAAACTTTGAGGGCTGTAAACTGACTGCAGGAGATGAATTGTTGCATGTGTGAAGTAGAAGCAACAAAAAGCCCTAAGAGTGATTTTAGATACTTTTAAGTGAACCATGGATGTTCTGATAACACTGCCCAAGGCCGAGCTGAGATTGCAGAACAGTTAGAGTAACGGATACATCCCCATTCTGAATCCCCCTGGTGCTGTTATTGAAAACTGCATTGTCTGCCCGTCCCACGCGCCGTAGAGTCTGTCACCATGAAGCAGAAAAGAAAAACTGCCATTTAAAGTAGGTTACAGCACATGTAGGCATCTTTGCATGTGCCATGGTGGGCGTGAGCAATCGCAGGAGCAAGTGTGTACGGTGTGCTGTAAGGGAAGGGTAGGACAGAGAGGTCAGCGGCAACTAAAGCTCATCAAGATTCAGGCCACGTGCTGCAGAGATTCCCAGGGTGACTCGACTCCAGCGGGAAGCTGACAAAGAGAGAACAGTGGAGAGGCAAGCCGGCTGATAAGCCTGTCAAATTACCTGCATACCCTCGCAGCACATACCGACATGTGACCATGCACATGTTTGCACTAGTGCGTTCGTAATTAGGACAGCTTTAATATAATTATACCTAAATATGCCATACTCCGCAAAGGAACATTCAAAGCAGTGTAACGTTTACACGTAATTAAATGATAGGCTTTTTCCCAATGTTTTCTTTTTTTCTCTCTTCCTGCTGCAAATGAAACATATCAACAAAGAAATGAAAGGAAAAGTGATGATTGGGCTGCCACAGCTGTCAGAACAATTCTGTCACAGTAGCCCCGCCTCCAGAGGACAACCATGAAAATAATTCCTCCTCCTCCGATTTTGCAGTTGTGGGTTTGCATCGTTAGTGCAGACATTAAACAAGCAGTGGCAGAGATTCCACCAAAAATGACAACATTCTTTGGTGTGCTTGCAAATATAAAGTATTATTATTAATTATGTATTATGTTTAACACACACCGCAAAATGATGTCATGCAGGAGCTGAACATGGAGTATCATTAAAATAAGCAGAGGGCAAGTGGGGGTTTTCAGTCAGCTGAAATTACCAACAAAAAATAAAAAAAATCTGCCTGCATCCTTTTCAGGGAGCTTCACATTGTGGACCCATGCTGGGTATTCTGCACTACCACCCCTCCCCAGAGGGATTACCGTCACTTGAGGAGGAGGGGGGATACGTCACTTCACATTTAGGCAGAAACTCCACATTTAGTTCAGCTAGATAAAAGCAGACTGAAGAGCAGAGTAAGACATTTTAAAAGGGCTTTTACAGTGTTATCACAGAGACATTCAAGAATGAAAAGGCGTGTAAAATAATGAACATAACAAAAATTCACCACCAAAAAAAAGTTATGACAGGAAATTAAGACAAAACACATCTTTCTCATTCACTATAAGATGATTTATGCTTTCCACACTAATGCTCCCTTAATTACATTTAGAAATAAAACAACATGACAGAACTAGATTGGCTCTTCATCCGATAAAAGTACTCTCGTGGATGTGGCTGCAGCCACTGGCTCAGTGCACACCTCTAAGCTAGACATAAATACAGAAACAATGTATAATAACATGCACAAATAAATTCTTATAAATGAATTGCGTTTTAGAAAATATTTTCAGACTACTGATTAACTTACCTAACTCGTATATCGCAATTTAAAAAATGTGTGGTAAATATGAAGTAAATTAATTGAAGACAATTGAATAGCAAATATAGTGTCTGTGCCCTAGTTGTGTGTGATGGGAATCCTCAACCCTTAGGGAATTAAGAGACAGTCGTGAATACTGTAGAGCTCTTTAACTGTAAAAGTGGAGGCAATCAATAGGTTAATTCAATAAATTAAGTGCAACTGTGAGAGACAACTCCCACAAGGCCACGAAAGAGACACGCCTTTCATAAATAGTCTGAATACACGTGTCAAAGAAATTCTTAATAATTTGGAGTGATTAAACAGTCAGTAGGTAACGAGCAGGCCTCAGGACTGATGGTGTGATTCTAAAACATCAGAGAGCTGAATCAAATACATTATCTAGTAGACTATACATAGCAGGGGGAAGATTACATCTCACACTAGCAGTCTAAATTAATCTCTCACGGACAACCAAAAACTGAAATACCTTCATAATGGCACCAAGTCCTCGTCAGTCATCTGCATAACAAGCTGGAGACAAATGCAACCCCGAGAAGTCACATCCAATCCACAATCCGTCACAGTCCACCGGGCCAAAGCACAACCCAACCGGGGCTCCAGTTTCATGCTCCTTTTCCCAGTAACACAAACCAGTGCACACCAGTATCATTTACGTCTCAACTGAGAGGGACACTTCCCCCAAGATCCGAATTCTAGATCAGTCGTGGGGCAGTAATCAGAAATGTATGCGTCTGTAATTGTGTGGGCACGTTCTAAACCAACTGTTTCTATATTTAGTTTCTTAATTAAAACATATTATGCTGCTGGGACGGTAAAGCAATATCAGACAACTCAAAATTAATGCCAGAGCAGTTTAAGAGGCAGAGGAGCAGCTGTTGGATTAGCAATCAGGGCCTCGGCTGGGACAGATCAGTGGTCAGGCCAGGTATACTTCACAGCAGTTATCAGAGACAATAACAGATGGGACACATTCATGTGGAAACATTAATATCCAAGGTATGTTAATTAAATGTATACGTAAATGTGCCACTGCCTATATAAACAGCAGCTTGCTAATATTGGAGCAGACGCACTGATCTACATAATCACCGAGGTGTCTGCTTATGTGTGTCGGAGAGATCAAGACAGCGAGAGCACTTTCATAATATGGGATGTGATTAAGAAACGGTGCATAAGCCTCAATGGGAACAGAAGTAATATGTAGATCCTTGTGTGCCACACTAATTAATAATCCCAATGTGTAAAAGTGCATACGTATAGCAGCTACAACAAACTGAAACATTTTAACAAGGAGGAGGTTGGATACGAAGATATTAGGACAAGCAACTGTGATTCAACATCGGGATTGATGTGGGCTGGTTTGGTCGACAGGATGCAGACCGGGAACAATAAATATGTCCCATTACGTATTCCCCGAGACTTCCCTCCCATTTATTTCTCAATGTGTATTGGTTCATTTTGGGCAACATTGTCTATCGACTAGCACCATAACTTCACTAGAAGTTCCTATCAAGTACCTGGTTAGGCAACGGTTCAACGGTTTCTTAATCGATTTTTGCAGAAAACGAATTTTATATATATATATATATAGATAGATATAGAGACTACTTCTAAGGTTATATTCAGAAAAATTACAAAAGAATGCCCATTATAAATTTTTAGTAGCCCATGGTTCAGTTGTTCAACCTATCATCATATATGATCAAGAAAAGCAGCTCGTATACACATCATTAAAAACTGTAACCAAAATAATAATAGTAATCTGAAACAATGAATCAATCATGAAATTAGCCGCCAATTAATTTTCAGGCATTTGAGTAAAGAATTAATCAACTAATTGTTTTTGCATTCAAGTGTACCTACCATGATGAATGATTATATCCATATCACCCACTCCTAATTAAGGATTAAACTCATGAGTATTCTAATTTCTTTGTTAATCTCTCAATTATTCTTCGTTTTATTAGATTATTCACAGTCCAACTCACATTCTAACTCCAATTGCTTCGACCGAGGAGGATAGGTTTTTGGTTCGTTTTTTTGTCTGCGGGATTCCGGAAAAAACTGGCCTGTTTTTAATTAAACTTGTTGGAAGGATGTCGCATGGGCCAAGAAAGAGCCAGGGCGGATACACATATTATTTTTCATTGCAAGACAGGGCATGTGAAGTAGATAATAATTGGGCGCTTGTGTGGTGTTGAAGAGTCTCTTCAGAGCTGCAGCAGGCAGGTCTCTCGAAGAAAGTGTTGGGGGTTGGATCTGGATCTGTCCTGCCGCACGCTCGCTCCCCCATAATCTCCACCAGTAATAAATAATGACAGCTGCACATGCTGCTTTACTGGTGAGGCCAATCAATTGGCCTCCTCGAGATTAGCCGTAAACTACTTATCCACCAGTGCCGCAAATCCAGAGGCTCTCTGCCCTGTGATGTAGTCGAGAGACTGTGCCGATGATGGCTCGTGACCTCACGTCCAAAACCTTGTCAAATATAGCCACATTTCATCCCAAACACATAGGAAAACATGTCCTCATTTCTTCTAGAATAAAAGAGTTTGAAAGCTATCAAATAAGACCAAACATAGGCTAATGTTTTTCTTCCAAAAGTATGTAGTCAACAGCTGCAGAAACACCACTTCCAGGGTCCACAAAACAAGTCAAAGATCATGTTTATGTCTTTTAATGTTTTCACAATGAACCTCTAATTACCACTTGGCTGCTGGGAAGGTGTTCTGGGATTTCCCTGTCAGAATATAGTTGACCTTAGAGCAGGCAGATGTAGAGACAAGAGCCTCAGACCAAGGCTGCACTTCCTGTGGACGAGGATTAAGGTCAACAGCTAAGAAAGCACTCTCCGTTTAAAGAAGCACCCGTGATGCCGCTGCTATAACCAGCGTGCATTGAAACTAAAATAGGTGGTCATTAGATCTTTGAAATATACTGCGTTAGTGTCAGTGGCGGTGCGTCCATAGAGGGCGCTAGGGCGCCGCCCCTCTTAAAATTTTGAGATGAAAAAAAAAAGAAAAAATATATAATATATCCTGTCATAAAACATTATATACCAAATCATTTAAATAGTAAATATACCGTGTTGACGTGCTAAATGTGTGTGGGAGACCGTAAGCCCCTGTCAACAACCACTTAAGTTAAATGTGACCACAAATAATATATCGCCACTCATCCTCACGGAGAGAAGCCCCTCCCCTTTCCGGGGCTCCGGCCCAACGTGTGTGCGCGGCAGCGAGCAAACATTTCACGGTCGTTTCGGCAAGGACGGCTTCTCATTGGCGGATGAAACGTGAATCTTGGGGCACAAAAATGTGCGCCCTGGCCAATGACATCGTTTCTTATTTCACGTGACTGGACTATTCAGCAGATCAGAGACCTTATCGTTCCCTCAGCCAGAGAGCTCCACGGAGCTACAGAGCAGGTTGCTAACCGGAGCTGGTTAGCTGGAGCTCAGTGAGTAATGCTGTTTAGTTTCCCCTGTCTGTTGTTCCAAAGTCCTGAGACTGAAACTCTCTGGACTACAACGGGGGGAGGGATCTAAAGAGCTTCAGACATGTGTAAGAAGCACGAATCTTGCCGCAGTTATCTAGCTAACAGCATGAAGCTAACATCATGAAGCTAACAGCATGAAGCTAACCCTGTTTGCAGAGCAGAGCAGCAGAAGGAGACCGAACTGGCATCGAAAACACAACGAAGGAGTTCTGAAAAACAGACACATTCCCTCCAGAATAATGGAAACAGGCTGGTTACAGACATGATTGACTTTCACCAGAGAGTTATTGAGAAGTTTGCCTACTTTAAAGAGAGGAGGCTACTTGTCTTTCCAGTAGTGGGTCTATCACAAACACCCAACGTAATATGTGATCTCTTTCTGACTCTATTCCTCTGAACTCTTCATGTGAGTGAAAAATTTTTTTTTTTGAAAAACTTCTGAAACCCAGCCCAATGTTTCTCAGGCTTTTTTGAACAGAACGAAATTCGATCAGTCAGTCAGTCGCGCAACTCCAGGATGCTTTATTTTCATTGGTTGCTGGATTAAATCGTACCCAGATACAACAGATTGTCTATTGTGTAGCCCATTTCTTTTTTCTGATTGGCTGATAAGTGGCTCCTCACAGCAGAACTCACGCTCAATGCGTGACACTTGAGAGCCCTGGTTTCTTAAAGCATTCTGCTCTGAACCTCTCATGCCCAAAGTCACAGTGTGTTGATAGTTGTTATTGGACAGTGTTGAGCACGCTGTTTTCTTGAAATAAAGCTTTGTTTTTTACAATATTCTACTCAAAACCTCTTTTCTTCTTTGTTGAGTGCTATTTAAACCGCGTCGCCCAACTGCGCCCCCCCCCCCCAAAATGTCACCAGCCGCCACTGATTAGTGTCTCTGGGCACGCTGGATGAGACGGCAACATAATTGAAATAAGTGTGGTTTGCACACACAGCCATCTTATTGATATTCTTGGTGCTGCTGATTTCTTAGAGCTAATATGTTTATTAAACACAGTTTTACTGGTGGGGTTGTCAAGTGTAAAATATTGCCAAATTGCTGACATTTAGCAAACTCGAGCCGACTCCACCAGCACCTGACTGATCGGTAATGCTCATGTGTAAACCGTCATGAGAAAGAAACAAGATAACTCACTCGTTAGCTACTAACATAGATTATCCGAAGCTTACGAGAGACTTGATATTGGAGAGGTGCGTCCTTGAGAGACAATCCAGAATCCAGGCTGTATCGGAGCAGATCTCAAGTCCTCGACACAAGTAACCAAAGGTACCACATTTCATGGCATTCCATCCAGTAGTTGTTCAGACATTTCACTTGAAACCACGATGATTTAAAGTGGCGGGTGGAAGAAAACGTCAGGAGGACTCATGAATATATGTTTTACATGTAGTGGCAATCCATCCAATCACAACATGTATTGCTTTAGTTTTTCTCTATTTGGGTTATTGCAAGAAAACAAAGTATGTGAATCTGAGCAGTTGGTAGTCGGAGCCCTGCAATGAGAAGTATGCGATCGGGTTTCAGGAGCACGGAGAGACTAAGCAGCGCGGTTCGGACCAGGCGTCGGCCGTCGAGTCCCTTTGACACATAACGTTCACCGCAGTTTCATGCTGCCCCTTTTAATGCAGCGCAGCTTAAAGCCTCGGCCCTCTGCGTGAACTAGCCTGTGGCGGGAGCATTAGCGCTTGTTCTCCACCGCGTGACAAATGTGGACGCAGTGCTGAGGTGAAATCTCACATTCAAAGTTGCCGGTGGAGAAGTCGGGCACAAACACATGCGAGAGCAGGCGCAGCCTCCGTGAAGGCAGCTGTTGCTCCATGTCTGCAGGCCACCAGGTCCGGCAGGAATTCCGGCCTCTGTGAATGAGTACAGAATACCAATCCTTCTCCACTGGAAGCAATGACAGTTACCATGGCAACATAAGGACAATTGTGACTCCTAATCTCCGAGGGAAAAAAATGATATATCTTTAGAAGAGTCTTCTGGAGCTGAAGGGAAGCATGCGGTTGAGGTTAAATAGGGAGTAATTATCTTTTTATTGTCATCATTCTATGGTGCCCTACCTTTAGGAGGTACAGCGTTTCGCTCCATATCTCAACGCAATATTGTTATAATTACTGGGACCATAACATGGTTTTTAGAAGCCAAAATACAACGCCCTGTTTATCGTGGCTTCTCAAGCACACCCAACGCTATCTCCATGTGCTATGAAATTGAGTGAGACTTTGAAACAACAAGAGACAGAGGGTATGGCATGGTAACTCTGGACTGTGCCTTTAGAGTGCTGGCTTTAAGGGTTCTCAGAGAAAGAAACAACCATCTACTCTGACTAATTTAACAACCCATAAAGAATAGATGAGAGGGGAACATGAGTGTTTCTGCGAGTAAGAGGTTTAAGGCATTAGAGGTTCTCTCTGAAGTGTTTTGAATGCAGGCCTGGGGTGCGTCTCACCAGGGGGAGGTTAGCCAGCCAGTGCTGGGTGCAACCCTGGCTTTCAGTCGCACAAAGCTGGCTCACTTCTTAACCAGGGAAAGATCTCCATGGTAACTGACAGTATGCAGCAACATGGCTGCCCTTAAGGTTTAGTTCCGAGTATCAGATCATGACATCTGAAGGGAGTCTGTCGACTAATATTATGGCATGTTGTGTATCCTTCATTTGCTGCGATAATATACTTGCTGCACATTTTGTTTCATATTATCAGTGATCTTTATATGTTGAATTTTATTGGCTCTGTTTCATCATCAACAAAACAGACAGTGATGGTCTAACGGGATCACAATTCTGCTAAACTTATCATACTATTGGTTACTCGGCATTCACACTTAGACTCTTCCACAAATAATGGTATCTAAATCACATGGTTCTCATTTGACTGCCGTATAAATCATTCAAGTGTAATTTCACTAACCAAATATATGTGTACCGGTAATGGGCTTTAAAATGAGGTCAACTGAGGCAATGCGAGTGGTCACACATACAACATGTGTGGTGTATGTAATCAAATAAAGTCACACTAAAACCACAAGACCAGTCTCCAGCAGAATGTAAAAACAAGGTGCTTTAGTAGACTACCAATCCATTTCTCTAAAAGACAGAGAATATGCATGTACACAAACAAGAAAGTTTGCAAGAAGTTGAATATAATCATCTTTAACTGTAAGGCGAGCAGCAGGATGTGAATCACACTGAAGACGTGTCAGCCGTACTTAACATATGAAGCTCACAAGGACACAAAACAGCAAGAAGGCATTCGAATAAAACAGCCTGTCCGAGCGAGCTACCGCGCGAGCTCTTGCAATGACAGCTGATGTTGAGAGACTCCACAGACCTTAAATGCCCAGAAAAGACCAACCCCCCACTGGTTGTGTGAAAGAAGATGTTCCCTGGGACACATCTTGTGATATTTATTAAGGGGCATTCCCACATTGACGGAGCTTTGATTCTTTCAGTGTGTGGGGGACCTTCCAATAGAGACAGCCAGAGAAAAGTTACAAAGTTGGGATGCCTAGACTGAAGAGAGGAGGAAACCAGAAACAGGACAGATGAAAGCATTGAGTTTGCAACTCTCCCTGGTAGCTTATGTAACAGTTCCCACTTTAATAAGGAGTGGGGGGTAGGGGCTGTTAGCAGGTCAATGTGCAGCTGGGGATACAGGTTTGACACACACACACACACACCAAGAGACCCACAATTCAATTACCGCCAGACCGCAGTGGGCGGCAGACTTAGCTGCACAGGTACAGCTGAAAGGAATTCTGATACGCAACACGTCAGGCAAATGCATCATGGGAACGGCTTCACTGCAGGCAGAGCTGCAGCGCGGACCGGAGAAAACAGAGCTGGGGCGAAATGAAGCGATTTGCGCTTTAATTACCACTGAGGCATGGCAGAGAAATAACATGAGCAAGGAAGAGCAGCATATGTGGTGCGGCAGCACACGGCCATATCTTTGGAACTGATGAGAACATTTCAGGAGATTTGCGCAGGGAAGGTGAAGCCAGAGCACCGGGAGTAGAATACGGCACAGCAGGATAGGGATAATCCCCAAGATATCACACTAGTCGGGTCCTGCGTGTTAATTAGCCCCAAGAATCTCAATGAGACATTCATAATTCATAGCAGAGCGGCAGTGCTGCCGAGGCAACCCGGTGATTTGAGACCAGGAGGACATCACAGGGAGAGGGGAGGCTAGTTAGGAGCAGCACTGCTGCCACACCCCTCCTGTACTGGGATGCCTACCAACCTCGCCGCTAGGTCAGAGGCACACAGTGCCACAGCTCAAGAGCTTAATGAAAGCATCAGAATGCCGTCATCAAAGGCCGACATTCAATAGAATTATGGATGTGCATAAGAAGTCAAAGAAATCCTTCATGTGTCCACAAAAAGATCACAGGTTATGTTTGCATACGCCTCCTCCTCCTTTCTTTGTATATTAAACAGACGGTCACGCGGGCAGAGTCGACTTCACTGCGCTCTGAACCAGACAAACATGAGGACATCCATCTTGGTTACCATAGGAACAAGACTTATTATAAAGGCATCACTTTTCCCAATGCACCCGTGCACGGTATAGAAAGCAGTGCGGCATAATGGTGTCGGACAGAAGCCGACAGCAGTGACGGCTTTCCTCAGGACTCTGTGCGGTCCGTCCTTCCAGGAAACCTCATGAGTGATGCAGAGTAAATAATAATGCTCTCTGTGTGGCATTGAACCACTTAAGCTGCGTTTACAATGCTGCCGTTTGCTGGTGCTTTGTAAAGAATGGAGACGTGTGATGGAGTTTTTAACCATTCAAACAATTGATTGCTCACACTCAAATAGAAATCCCCCATGTTCCCCTCTAAAAAAAATAGTTATTTTAGTTGCAGCATCTCTCACAGGAAATATGTAACCCATATTTCTGAGAGGGAATCGGAATAGTGATGTACATTCCAACCAAATGCATTATCCATATCTGATTTCAGCATGTGAAGAATACCGTAACAACCTGAAAAGGCCTGGATTGGTTATGAACAAGAATTCAGTTTGAATATTAATCTACTGTGACCAAAACGCTTCCGTTCCGCCAACACTGCTGTCGACAAAACAGAAAAAGAAAAGGAAACACATTCTGTGTCTGGACAGGTAAACCCACAAGACACGGCGATCTCAGGTATACGGGATTTAGGTCACAGCTGAGAGGTTACTGGTTATTGCAAAAATAAAGGCACTAAAGATCAGAACGGCAACAATTTGCAATCCTATTTGTGTACCAATTAATCTCTAAAACTAAAACATCTTAATATAACCTTTTTTCTTTTTAAGTCGTAGTTTAGATAAAAACCTACGATGAAAATGCAGTTTATCTTTATGACTCAAATGTGTTAGATTTCCAGCCAGCACATCGTTCCCACAGTTGCTCCTCTCCTGTGTCTCTTATCCTTCACGACCCAATTACATTTATGGATGTGAGGGGGGGGGGAAGCTGGCACGTGGGAAACCCCCCCCCCCCCCCCCCCCGACCATATTCCACTGTCGGAGTTTCAATTTCATGCCATGAGAGAAAGGCAACCAAGGGTTCAGAGTTCATGTTCGGAAAGTATGAGAATATGTTCAAGAATGATGCAAGGCACATGCCACACTCACATTACTGAACACTTTTAATATTTACCAGCCTCAATGTGTATCATTCACCAGAGAGAAAAAAAGAGAAAAAAGCTTTCATCCATGCGATGCATGTGTGAGCCTCCCAAACCACCACAGAACTGAATCTCCAGTAGCAGACACATCTTACTTTTATTCTTCTGTTTTTTCTTTTGCAAGCATATGACACCATCCCCCCAAAATCCCTGCCACCTTTAAACACAATGCCATCTTTCAGGGAAACTAGGTTAACCAGCACTGCAACCAAGACAAGCTAATAATCCCTCAGACCTTATTGTCAGTCATATTTTAAGACAGTGGATTTGAATATAAAAAAGCCACTTGCACACACATCCAGAGCCCACAGTGATGTAGGCTGTGTCTCCTGAATATGTTAGTCATAATTGGTGTGCAGCAGCGGATCCCCGTACTAGTGTTAGTGTGCCCCCCCCCCGCCCTCTTCGGCAGATCTCAGTAAAAGACAGAACTCTGCCGCATGGCAACCGGCTCAGTCGCTCCTCGTCCATCTCTATATGTAGCCATGGCAACCCGCACGTAGATCAGCGTGATGTGCCCTTTCAGACATGAACTCGCATAGCGTTGAAATTCATAGCGATGCATGTTCACAGAGGGCATCATGCTAGGATCCACACTACCAGCTCCAGAGGGAGCATCATCACACACAGCTCAAAGGTTGAGGCAGCAGCCCTGCCATTAAGGTGCTTTCGGGCAGCAGAGGGAGGGATGATGAATGACAAATCATTTATTTACATGGCAGGAGGCCACAGAGAATAATGGAGAGAATAACAGCTTAAAGTGGGCTAATGAAATACTATTGGGAGATCCGGGCTCAAAGAAAAGAAACAAGAAGTGCTTCCATGTTAAGGCTCCCAAAAGAGAGCAAATATAGTATGTTAGCTAAACACAGAGCAGAGAGAAACATCAGATGTCTGGATTCCGTCTCCAAAGTCGGGCGGCAAACACTTTCAAGGCGACATGAAAGTTAAAAACAAACCGTCTCCAACAACCTTTCATTCACAACTCTCCGTAAGGACCAGATCACTAAAGAGGAAGGGAGGGGGAGATTACCATGGTCACCATCCCCTCGCATCCTTCCACCAGTTTGAAAGGAGCTACAGGAGGAAAGGCATTCTGCACATAAGAGGCACACTTTATGAACCTAGAAATGGCCATCTGCATCAGGGGAATGCTCCAGTCACAGCTCAGTTAATCTAAATAGATCTCACTGTTGCTTGTGCATGAGTCACATGAGGGAGCGGAGAGTGCTGGTAATGGGTTTAGAAAACTCCTCGACATGATGTCAACTGGAGGAGAGGGCTGGATGTGATGCTTTGGGCTGCGAGGCTAATCAAACAGCCAATCAAACCCAATTTGCTTTCATATTCTGCCAATGACAACTCATTAAGAATTATTGCTGCCGAATCATCCTCTGTGCCCAAATATTTCAACCACCACCTCAGTCAGTCCCCCCCCCCCCCCACTAAAGCACCATGAGGCTGGGGAAGCAGACCCACGCAGCGCTGAGTTTAACCGGCTTCAGCGCATGGCTTCAAGAGCCGAGAGCAGACGGCCTCACTCCCTCTGAGCTCACAGTCGACACGTCGCCTTGGAACACGAGGTACCGAGAACCGTTGGTGTCTGTGGTGTGCACAAACAGTATGTAGCTCGAATCTCAATGATGGCCATCTTTGCAAACGGTGAAATCCCAGAGAGTTCCTTCACATACACGGGGAGCTTCAATTGCATTATCGATTGTGATGGTGCCGGCTAACGTTAAGGCAGATTTTCACAGAATTCATACTTCCTAATAACAGCATACAAAAACTAATATAAGATTTTAAGGCAAGCAAATGATTACTAACCAGGGGGGAATTCCCCTCTCAGTACGTCTGAAAATCTGAACATATGTGCTTCGGATATGAATCTACAGCATAGAAGTGGAGAAGTATTAACCCTACAAGCAAACATGTATAAAAAAAAGCTAAAATGTGTACCGACCGGAATGTTCATTACAGAGTTTAAAAGGCCAATTTGGTTAAGACAGATCCAGGATAGCAGTTTCCAGTCTTATGCTAAACTAAGCTGCAGCTACAAACTGTATATTATTTCCAAACATGAGCGTGGTATTGATCTTCTCATATAACTCTCAAGAAGAAAGTAAGTAATCAACGGTTAGCACTGCACCAATCATGTCTAATGTGTATTTTCATTATCGACTGATCAGAAGAGTATTTTCCCAACGAAACAATTCATAGTTTGGTCAATAAAATGTCAGAGCATAGTGGGAGAAATGACCATGAACATGATTAATTACAACAAAATAAACATTTACTGCTGTAAGTTAAATGAATGTGGTCTGTAGATTCTTCAAAATCTAAACGTAATTGACACACCGATTCATGTAATGAGTTTATTGTATTATATAGCAATGGCATTAGCATGCCGGTCACATTTAATGGGCACATTGAAATGTAACACGGAGCCTTAGCCAATACAATTAATGGAGTAATTGCTATCCAGATCTGCAGTGAAAATGTGTCTGCATCTGCTCTTCTTATCGCTGACTGTGGGCATTGATCTCAGAGTGGCACCGACAGCAGAAACATTTGAGCTCCTCTTCCCCGCCAGTCAGGGCCAGACAGAGCTGAAAGAAGCCCTTCATCGTGTTCTACTCATTAAGACAGGACCTCATTGCTAGGAGCTGTTCTAATGGCTTCCCCTCACAGTGAATGGGTGACAGCAGCTGGGGTGGAGAATGGCAACTGGTGGGATGACGGTAAGCCCTCTGGACTGATGCGAGAGTCTAGAGAGCATGCAGGTCCTTCTATTTGTGACATTGCGCCCTTTAGCCTGGGTGCTCCTTGCAGCCCTGTTAACATGCTTTAGCTCTGGGAATGGGGAACGTACAACAACAAAAACAAATCTCCCCAAGCATTGAATGTCTGTGGCCAGAAATAGGTAGAATATCAGCAGACATAAGCAGAGATGAATTGACCTCAGATCTCACGCATCTGGATCGACTCTGCTGTGACAAATGTTGGAAATGGTGATAAACTATGGATCCAGCCACGAGGATGATGCGTCGAGATTACGGACGGCGTGGCCAGCTTCTCAGTGAGTGATGAATTACACCCTGTCACATGAACTCTGTCGCAAATCCGATTGTGACCCAGTGGGTCGGCCCCAGACACGCTTCCTGTCAGGATGTGGATCGGGCTTTACATGCTCAGGTATTTAAGAAGCATAAGGTACTGTTGGCTTCAATGTCTTCTACTATCTGTGGACAGATCTGTGTGTTATACTGAATGGTAGAATGATGGATTATCAGAGGGCAATATCCAACTGAGTACAAACACAGCGAGGAGAGGCAGCCAAAAATATCTTTAATGCAACGATTTGTAATCTGATGTCATTGATCAAAAGATGATGCTGTCACACCCCCACATTCAGTTATGGTACTCCCAACCTACCACATGCTGTGAAAACCAGAACATCTTTACTCTATTGATGTACGGTGACTTGGGGCTAAAGGATGTGGGTTCACAATGACGATGCTGATGTACACTGATGTTTAGCAGGTCATGGTACCCATCCTGGTTTAACGCATTGACACTCAATTTAAAAGTAATTAGCTTCGAGAGTATTCGTCATAAAAAATATTGTTCAAATTAAAATGTTGACCTGATGGATGAAAGGTCAGGGGATCAACAAAGTTAGAAGGAAACATCATCAGGCAACCACAAATACAAAGATGTGAGCCAATCCATGAACTTGATATTTCATATTTGTCTATTTTTTAGTTATTGCATATTTTTCTGGATAAGTGTTAACTTGCAAGAGGAAAAGTCAGGAGATCACAAAGTAATTCAGATGTAACTTCACTGAACCATAAATGTTCACGGTCACCCATCTAACAGTGGAAATGTTAGTTTGGATCCAAGTGAAGGATCAGCCTATCTGGGATGGAAATGAAAAGTGTTACTTGTGATGTGTATGCATTTGCTGTAGACTTAATCAGTAGTTAAGAAAGCAAAAGTAATATAGTGTAGGTTAATGTGCTGGGTAACAAAGACAAATGCCAAGAGGTGAAGGGATGGATTCAATATTCCTCTCTGCAGCCCCCTGTTAATTAAGGGGGCTGCACCGTGACTGTCATGGACAAAGCGATGGCTGGAGAGGACAAACTGCACTCCTTAGTGGCTCATTACAACTAGAGTCTGTGTTGTAATGTCGGTGTCAATAGAAAGTACATTGGAACATTACATGTCGGGTTGTATTCATTAGTATTCTCGCCATAAGGTCCGGCTAATGGAGCCTGACTGTTTCTTTCATTCACAGGACTGAGCATGACTCTTCTCTTTGCTCTGCCGACCCCATCCCCCGCCTCCTAACCCCTAATCCCATGCTACACTCCTCACAGGCCACTTCTGCCAAACCTCGACCGGCCATCAGCGAACATAAGCGTCAACACATCAGTAGAGTCAGTCAGAGTAAGTTTGCCAGAGGATTGCTCGTCAGACAGACAGTTTGCTGCTCCGCTGAACTCTGCACCGGTTGATTGGACAAGCTGTCCATTCATTTTAAAATACTAATTCCTTAAAAATCCATAATGAAAAAGTGCAACCAAACCAATGTTTTTGGCAGAACTTTCCTTATCATTCAATGCCAGTCGACGGTTGTCCGGGTCTGTGCAGCCAAACATCATCAGCATCAACACAAGCGTGTTCCCAGCCGGTGTGCTAAGTAGGCCACGGTATGGTATGCGGCCCGTGAGATGGCTCGGTGGCCCCTTTTTGTTTCTCGACCATCTGATATTCTGCCCGCTGAGGTGGAAATGTACCCCTCTGAACGAGAGGAGCAGGAACTGAAGCCTTTGGGGTGAGTTACCGGGTGAGGTTAGCAGCTTTATGTTTTCTTAAAGGAGGCACAGAAAAAAAGCCTCCTTGAAACAATCGGACTACGAAATCACCTAAAATAAACCGCCTCTTCTGGAACACTCCCGTTTGTTCCTGCTGCGTAATAAAGAAGGAGATAATTGGCTGGCAAATGTGGGTTGTAGACCATGCAATTCTCTCACTTTACTGCTCCAGGGGAGAGATTATTTATCAGCAGGATCTGAGCCAATTTGACGTACGTTTTCTGTATCCTCCATCTCAGCTGGACCGAAATATCTGACATTTTTCTGGGACGGAGCTGATGGAGGAAAAGAAGCTTCTGCTAAAGTTGAGCGACTCCTATCATCCAAACACCCTGACCAGAAGAAATTATTGTGAGGACTCTTCAGGCTCAAAGGGGACTTATCTTCCTCTACTGACGTCTACCATCTGCCCCGCGTCTGTTTTTAGAAGCAACACGGAACTAAATGTAAAACAAGTCGACAGTTTTTCATTGTTTTTCGTTGAAAAGATAACATCTTTCCACTCCGAATGTTATGCTAATGTGCTCCTTGCACACCTCTAGGCAAAGACAACATCTAGCCCGCTGAGATTTTTTTATCTCAAGTGCTGACTTGAGATGGAGGACATAATGCGTTAAATTGAGCGTTAATAAAGCTTTCCGTTAGCGGGGGCCTTTTGTTACCGCCTCCCGAGCGATACTTCAGATGGTCTCTGCCCAGCACGTCTGCTGCAGTGACAGCAGCATCGCCAACTCCACCATGGTGGGCGGCTACGGCCACAAGAAGGCCCACGTATGCATGACACCTGCTGTGCAACATTCGTCTCAACACTCAACGAGAATCTCACTGCAGGGCTTTTTTATTCCAAGGACCAGGATGTTATTTCGTAATCTCCGTATCAAACCGTATGAGACCCGACAGCAAGTGGAAACAAGAAGATACAGACGGAGCAAAGGACAGATCGAACAATGTAAACTCTAATAAAAGCACTTATGTGAGTGTTCTTAGGAGGACACTCACATTAATGCTTTACATCTACCGTGTGCCAACAAAACTCGGAGGTTCCTTGGTTTAGAGAGTAGAATTTCACTGCAGGTTTTCACAGATTACGAGCCCTGAATAAATCCCTTCATGCTCTGCCTCGTATCCCGATGGATGGTATTCCATTTTGAAAGGCCTGTATTGGTGAACTGATTGTTCCAACCTGAACCTGATGCTGCACATCTGTTCGTCATACTGAGTGAGAACATCAAGAATGTGGTCTTGTAAAACAAAAACAAACAAGGCTTTACTGCCTCGCTGCACCCAAAGCACACAGAAGGTAATGTGGGTTAAATGAGGGCAATCAAACAGGACCTCACTGTGATAATCAAGTCAGCCTCGAGTATTAAGGACGACACATGACACCAGCAGAAAGATTAGCGGTCATGCACAGGGAGCTCCGCCGCCTGTTTTAGGAGCGACAATTACCCAGACTGCATTGGGAACAGCCAGAAAGACCCAACCACCGTACCCTCCGTGCTCACCGACTGTCAGCAGAGCTTAGCAGCATTAGTCCCGAGCCCCATCCATTTACATTTAACGGGTCCTCTGTGGCTGCTCCTGTATCCGTCTCCCTCAATCAACACTTTCCTCTATCTGCTCTATTCTTCTCCTCCAGGCAGGAAGGACGGTGATCACAGACGGCAACTTGTTCTTCTCTTCTCAGACAAATAACAGTCTTTTCACTGACTCCACCATATGCGGCTGCCATTAAATCAAGGACTGAGGACACCTTTTTAAAAACAACATAAGTTCAGCGAATTGCTGCGGGAAGGTGTACCGACGGTCTGAAACTTCTCTCATTCGCGGAAAATGTTGACATTTTATATTTTCATTCGGTCAAAAGCAACGAGACATTAGCCCGTCTGTCAATATGATCTGACCTATCAAACTACGCTGTGTAACTCTGGGATCATCAAGTGCAAATGAAGATAATAAATGGGTCACGAATATATATTTAGATTTTTAAAAGGAGGGCTGGTAAATATTGAAATTGTTGGGACCATTTTCAGCCGTGGATTTAAACACATTTGGTAAAGTAGTGAGTATTTAGAACAGCAAGAAGGCAAATTTGGGACTGAATCGATATACAACTACAGTGGAGTGTCATTTCGGGATTCATGGTGCTCATATATGTGGTGAATAATTTTTTACATCTTTTTTGGACAACAATGAAGCTCAGAGGAATGTGCTATACCAGTCTTTACACGGGCACAACTTGTTCAAATTAAAATTATCTAAAGAATGATGATATAAGAATGATATAGAAGGTCTAGTCTTGCCCTTCAGGAAGGGAAGATGAAAATATATAACGATTTTCAAATTAAAGTTTCATTTAGAATGATATCTGCTAATGATCTGCTTCATTTCCGAAACCCTCAGTACGTAGAGCTTTAATATATCAGAATGTAATATGGCATTAACAATTAGGATCCAATTTTAGCTCAACTTTACCATTATCTCTGCAAATGGCTTCGATGCGAAAGTCTAAATGCAGATCTCTGTGATGAGAACGCTAATCCTCTAAATGATGAAATCATGAAAGGAATTTAAATGGCAGCTCTTCTCATTCAAAGACATAACATAACACGTGTCCTGAGAGGTTGTCCGGAGGGCAACATGTGTAGTTGTGGATGACAGCTGTACATCAGCTTTACGACAGTTTGGAAGATATACCGCGACAATCAACTGGAGCAACCCTGACACACTGAAATGATTCCTTCAGTTTCACCCATGCATTAAACAACTTAACGTCGTGCAGTTGCCATGCCTACCCGTTTCCAGACTGCAGCTGCTATGATGAGAACGGGATAAGCTTATTGGCTGCCGTGCTGTAACGAGGAGTCCCAATCCGACATTAGTATTCCTCTCAAGAAGCGTGTCTGAGCCACAAGGCTTCAACAACTCACCGAGATGTCAAAGAGCTCCTCTGTGTCGTCCAACATGAGGACCCTGATGGTGACATGCCGTCCAGGGGGCATGGCCAGGGGTCTGTGCCCAGGGTCCAGTGTACTGATGCCAAGAGTCTCCGGGGCCCCAAGACGCTGCACTGCTCCAGAGGCCATTGGCTGCGGGTCTGGCTCTGCCATGCTGGCAATGCTCACTGCCCAGCCTGCACGGAAACCAAGAGAGCAAAGGTCAAGCAAACCCTCACGCGCATGCAGTCATTCACATTCAGCACGAGCACAAAATAATGCAACTGATGCAACCGTTGCAGAGCATCAGTGGTGCAGGCAGCAGGTGAAAGACAATGAGATGAGGGGGCCGGCTTCAGTGTCACACCAACACAGTCATTGAAATGCAGTATTTGCACTCGCCCCTAATGGCTGATAAGTGTTGCCTGTGGGAGAACCAATTACTGGAAAACAAAACAAAAAGATCCAAGCATATTCTTGACTTCAAAGAACAAATCTAGCAGCCGTAGATTGATTTGACTCAGGAATCACAAAGCCAAAGTGTAAAATACAGTCAATACGCTGATAATTGACGAGGGAAGTCGTGGGAGCAAGGCATTTACACCGACGAGTACATGCATGTGTGACGAGAGCGTACGCGTAACCGGAGTCAAATTCCATGCATGTACACAATGTATGTACACACATACATGGCTAATCAAGCTTATTCTGAGACGCATACTTATACTTAGTTGGGTGCTATTTGGTCTCAAGGGCATGAAGGTAAATATGGGAAGACACTGCAGGCAAAACGCATGTGCAGTGAATTTAAATAATCAGAGAGCAAAGAGTAAAATAAACTAATAGAGGACATTGTATATACATAAACTATTCAAATGTAGGTGTTACCACAGAGCGTCCATGTTTCTCTGATACACAGTGGAGACTTGCGTAGAGCAGTTCGCCTCACACACTCCCCACCGTGGACCCAGAGCATCTGCAGTTTACAGGCTACATTGAAAGATTGTAGAGGAGCTAAACACATAGAAAAAACTAGAATTTAGGATTTGAATTTTTTTTTAATTCACATCGGTAAATGTTTAAAATAGACAGCTGAAGGGAATTGATGAACAAATGAAAGCAATTCAGTTTAACAAGTTATCTAAAAGTAATAGACACTGGTGAAATAAATGGAGGATCAAGTGATCTCACAGGGCTGTGTGGGCAGGTCTGGCAAACAAAGTAGTAAACCTCCGCCCGGCTACATGCAGCAATGGAGGATCTGACATTCAAATCAAAGAGGAGGTGCCGAACCGGGAGGAACATGGCCAGTGGCTCTTTGCTTGTCCTAGGTGGTGGACTGCTTTGGGCCAGAGTTGTGGAATCATTCACTGAGGTTTGACACATGAGCCGGCTGCTATCCACCCCTCATGTATCCACAGCCCGATCCCTCGAGGCCCTGCCGTCCTGCTTAATTCTCTCTTCATTGCACATTCCAGCAGGCCGATGTCATCCTGAGACCTCACCAAGTGCTTCATCAGAGCACTGAGGCCAGTGGGCAGCTGTCCAGCCGCCGCAGAGGTGGGTGACTGCTGCCAAGTTGAAGCTGAATAAGGCATTTAAAGAAGTGGATCGTGTAATCCAGCAGAGTGCATAGAAGAAAACAGGCCAGGGATAGAGGATACTCTAAATTATGCCCGATGATGGTCTGCCCGATGCTAAGAAGAGGCTCAGAAGATGTTTCCAGTCAAACGCCGCATACTGTAGTCCGAGTGATTGCCAATAATGCTGACCAGTAGGGCTGCAGCTAACAATTACTTTCTTTATCCATTAAATTGTCAATTGTGTTTGTAATTGACCGGTTAATCAGTTAGTCTATAATTAATTAATTGGGAGAAAATGTCCGTCACAAATTCCCAGACCAGCTGTCTGAAGCATAGAGATATTCAAATTGAAGTGCTATAAAACAGGGAAGAGCAGCAGATCTTCATGCTGGAAGTCAGAATCATCTCTGGCTCATGACTCACGTCGTCTCCTGATAGCTGGTTCATAAATATGCAGGTTTCTTAACTTCTGGGACTAACCAAGGTGTTAAGTCCTTATCCAGTCTTGCTTTTTATTCGTAGAAAGAACAATAAGTCATTCAACTAAACATGTAGCCTTTATTAGCAAATTAACCTCTATCTAAATAAAAAAAGTGTTTTTATCACAGACTGAATAGTTCAACCTCTGAAAAAGACATGTATCTTATCTTTCACACATGTGGACATCATGTTGGTAAAGATCAATTCTTCCCTTGTGAACTTATTTGTAAATGCATTCTTTGGTTACTTTATGAATGCATAAAGCCAGAAATAAGATTTCAAAAGGATAAGGATTCAGCAAGTTACTGAGTTGTTTTCTATAAAAAGCTAATGAGACCTAAGCAGGAGGCCAAGTGTTAGGAGAGCATGTGAATGCACCTGTCCGTACACTCACCGGCACACCAACACTCCCCAGGCTGATGGACACCACACACCGCCACCGGGAGCAGGAATGGAAACAGGCGGATTTTTCAATTCAAGCCCAGTCACTTATGGCACGTCATCATGACTATTGGCAGGAGTATGGACCAGAGTCCCTACATTCATGTTTTATACGATCTGCACATGCATGCCCGTGTTACCAGACACTCTCCAAACAAAAGGCCCGGTGAAAGAGGAGACGGTGATTATTTCCGCCAACAAAGTATCCTCCCAGGGATCGTTTGTCAGCCAGGCATGAGTCTCGGTCTGTGTGCTCCTCTGAAGAGGCAGCTCGGGTCCCAACAAACACACAACACAGCCGTGAGTCCTACAGCCGGCCCCTTGCTCCAGGGGCCACGGTGTGACATGAAAGCGGGGCCGCCCCTGTTCACAGAGGCACATTGACAGACCCCAGAGAGGTTCCCACCCTGCTTTTGAACTTGTTTCCCTGAAATTCCACCACGAGTGTGTAACGCGGAGCCGTGACTGCTGGCTCATGGAGTGTCTGGACTGGTAACAGTGGCTCCTCTGTGTGTGGAGGGGCCCCTCGGTGCGGCCCAACAGTGCACAGCTGGACTCCTTTATGACAGCTGGACGGCCTCTGGCCGGCCTGACACAGCCAGCTGTCTACCTGAAGCTCCTCCACGAAAACACACGCAAACAAATAAAAAAGAAGCTCAATTTACTCTGTGTTCTGCAACCGCCACTGATACATGGGTGGGGCTGGCGTTGCATGAATCACGAGAAGTTCCCACTGTATTACTGGAAAGATTACATGCGTTTGTCGTGAAGATAATGACAACCAACAAGACGCATGCATGTTGCAACCAGAGAGTGGCTGCCATTCAAAGCCTCTCCTCAAACTGCCCAAATGATAGAGAGAAAATAGTGCAGGGAAAAGGGAAAGCTCCCCTCCCACCAGCCCCCTCCCACAGTCTGCTGGTGTGCTCACACCATGAATGTGATGTGGGTTAATAGAGCAGGCTGCTGTAATCCCCAGGACTCTAACCAGCCAGTATACAGTAGATGTGGCATTGACAGGACTCACCTGTAAACTAATAAGTGACAGACAATCTAATGCACCGTTCCTGAACATTTAAATGCCACACAAGAAGAAGAATTAGGAGATTGCAGCGACTGCGGCGTCTGCACTCGTCCATGCAGCCAAGGTGTGCGATGCAACACACCGGAGGACGAATTAGTGACAGTTAGTGGTTGCACTTTTCTTTTCTTTTTTAAAATGTATTTAAACATACAGTGATAGTTATTATCCTCCCTCGAAACCTCGGGATCACAAAACAACACGGCACACACACTCCCAAGAATTAACCCTAATCTCATCAAACAAGTTGAATCACTTCCCCTCGGAGCACACAGGGCTAAGGCGCTCGGGCTGCACGGTTCTTACCACTTCTCTAGAAATGCGACGTTCTCCACCCGTATGCACTCCCCCAGCCGAAAGGAGGTATTAGTTACATCCACGTCCAGTGGCTCGAAGAGAAGAAGGGAAGACCCGCTGGAGTTGTTAAAAGCAGCTCGGACCGGAGAGGAGGCTTTCCGCGGTCGCCATGGCGGACGACTGAGTGGTTGCGCCGGGTAAAGACGGGATTACATGGAACAGAGTGGCGGATCCACTCCCGGTGCCTTCCACTGAGACAATGAAGGAGGTGCAGCACCTCCACCTTCTCAGCAGCAGCCCAGCACAGAACAGCAGCACCATCTAGCGGCGTCGAGTGGAACTGCCGTATATTCCGATGTTAAGCATAAACCAGTGGGGGCAGAGCTTTTAAGGGATGTTCATTACGTGAAAGGACGTGAGCAGTTCAGTGACTAGCTTTATTTTGTAATAATTGACAAACAACAAACAGGCAACAGACTTTACACCAACACATACAACAACAGAGCATACACTATATCAACATTCAACTCAGCTCAATGCAAATAAAAAGTATAGGATAAGAAATGATGATTAAAATATACCAATGGATAATTCATCAGAAGGGAAAAAAATTGGAAAATGTTTTTTTTCATCGTTTGAATTGTGACGCTCTGTGTCATGATCGTGAGTTTTTGTGTCTTGTTTTATTTTGAAGTCCCTGTCTCTTGTGTCCTCAGTGTCCCTGCACTTCCTGTCCCTGTGATTGTCTGTCCCGTCTCCTTGAAGTTTTAATTTCCTTCACCTGCCCTCAGCCACTCTGTCCCCTTCATTTTATCATGCCGTACGGTACACCTGTCTCCCCCCTATATATTGTGCCAGTCTTTCCCATGTCTCCTGTTGGTTTGTTGTCTGTATTTACTCATGGCTCTAGTAGTGTATTTATGAGTGTCAATTATTCCTGTCTTAGTTAGTGATGGTGAGATGAAGCCTCATGAGGCATCGAACCACTTCAGCCAATTGGTTCGAGAAAGGGTTCATTTCTCGAAGCTTCATGTGCACACGACACCACCTACTGGCCAAGTGCATAATCACAGGCAGCTGTATCTGAACCACATCATGTGATGCATTGAATGTTTGTGTCTGTTATGGCTGTTGGGAATGACTATGAATTACAAAAATGTATGACCAAATCATTTCTGTACATAAATTATCACATATGTGCAAAATAAAATATTTTTAAAATGTATTCTGTGTGTGTAAATGTTCCCAAAATGGTAGTATATGATATGGCAGGTTGTGTAATAATGTTATTATGTCACTTTAGGAAAATGGCATGGGCATTGGCAGAGGACAGTGAACGTGTGTGTAAGTGTAACTAGGAAGAGGGGACTGAATATGCGTGTGTAACTTGGACAGTGATGTACAGGACAAGGGCCATTTTATACATTTTTATTCAGAAATAACAGTTTCTCAACAGTTCCATCTTATCACCTATCCTTCTCTCCTCACTCTCCTAACTCTCCAAACTATCTCTCTCTCTAAACTCTCCAAGCTCTCAACCAACAACCCACATGTTGAATGGTTTATTGTTTTGAGTTGTTTGACTGTTTGGCATTTTCCTTATTGATTTTGATGTATGCCTTTTATATTGTATTGTTTGAATAAATATAGACGTTTTATACTACTTCCGCTTAACAGACAAATCGGACTTTTATTTTGAAAGGTTCAAAGGAAGCGCACTTTTTTTAAGGTTAATATGCGAACTTTATGGTATAGATTACGGACAGATGCGCATTTTATAACAAGTTTAATAGTTGATTTGACCCGTATGGGACTAACTCTGTTCAGGTGGTGATGAGGTGGTGATAGTGTACGAGTTTTAATTAATGTATTGTCACCTAAAAAAAGAAAATAAAGGAGAGTCACCAGCAGTAAATCTTCACGCCAATTCATATGATCCGACAACGCTTATTGCTGTCATAATACGCAGGCGAAACAACATATAACATCATAATAAATAAGACTAGAGGACGCTTTTTACAATTCATAACAGCATTGTAGAAAAGAGAGATAGGCCTAACAAACGGCAAAGATACGTTGATCAGAGACGTATTTGTAATTATAATACGTCAAATGCAAACGTAATCTGGAGAGAAATACGTTTCAGTCAAACGTAATTTGGAGAGAAATACGTTTCAGTCAAACGTAACTGCAAATTGCATTTTAGGTCTGGGGGAACGTAATTTTTGTGATACAGGGTTGCCCCGGCGGACGCGTTGAGAAGCAGAGCCGCGCTGTCCTCCTTGCTCATAACGAGGACGAGGGCGCGCGGGGAGAGGACGGGTGTGTGTTCAACAGGAGAGTCTGCTGTGCCCGTGGTGCGTTTGGGGACTGACTTTATAAACTATGTGAGCTTCTGCTGCTGCGCGCGTCATTTCACGCGCTACAGGCTGCGTGTGGAGAATAGACAGATCCGTTTCCACCTCATTGTTGAATGAGTGAATTATGAAATGACCTGACCTGCTTTTCCTGTTATAGTCACATTGTTGTTATTTTTATTTTCTAATCACAAATCTAAATCCACCTGTTCAGAACTGCTTTTAATGCACGATTGTGTGCTCTACGTTCTTATTGTTTCTATTTATTGTTTTGAATTGCAATTTTACTTATTCTTATATAGCTTCTATAGTAGAGTGTCTTTGAGTACCTTGAAAAGCACTATATAAATTAAATGCATTATTATTTTTATTATTATATATTCTGCTGTCTCGGCCACTGTTCTCACTTCAGTATTAACTACAAGTTTTGTCATAAACCACACACACACACACACACACACACCTGCCCCTATATGTTGTTGTACCCCATGCTGTGCACGTAACATATACTACTCTGGTGGTATATATATATATATATATCATGAGCTGCAGTTGTGTTCGAGGTGTCCGAGCACCCTGGTTATTCCCTAAGATCTGGAGTACTGAACATGAACACTGTTGATTTCACTGACTAGAACACCCAACATCATAATGTGTTCCTCCGTTTCTATTCTTTGTTACAATAAACAATGTATATCATTTGGCATTTTGTGTCTATTTGTGTTTTTGTAGTAGATCAGTGAAGTAAGACAGTATATGACAATGACCCCTGACCTTCAGTGGTCACTTTAATTAACAGAGGTTCAGAATGTCTCAAACCCATATGCTTTGTTAAAGGTCCCAATTTTCCCTCTGGAGATATGTTTGCTGGAGCATCCAAATCATTTTCTAATATAAATGCTAATTGAGTTTTCCTTTTTCAAAGCATTAGATAACACAGAGGAAAATATGCTTCTCGAAACATGACTCAACCCAATTTGAATTTACAGACTCTTCTGTTGCCAAATGTGATTTCAAAGAACGAAATGGCTGCAGAGTTATAGTCATTCTCAAAAGTACCCCTCCCCCTTGATGCATGCTTTTATGTGAACTCACCAACAGGAACATACTCTGAAAGCTGACACTTATTTATGTGGCTGCCATTTCAAGTCTGATATAGCTGGACCACGTTGAACCAAATTATGTTTTTCACATGAATGCAACTGCATTCACTTCTGTTCTCCCTTCACCAAAACCACCTCCTCGCCCCCTCTCTCTGCTGTCTTTCCATTTGAAAAATATTAACACATGGTTTAATTTGCATGAACTTTCAGGTTTTTTTTTAACTGTCAAACATGTAATTAGTTCTATTTTGATAAGATGGCCTTTACTTCCACATTAATATGATCCCTTGACTTTCATCCTCTTTTTATCACTTTGGTGGTCACCTGACCTTTGGTAGTCTTCGGTGGTCTCACACCACCATAAGATGTTCAGCTAAAATATATCAACGAGTATCGTCTCCATTCTTATATTGTTCAGTTATCTCCGTTTAGTGTCTTTGTACAAATGAATCCTGGCTTACTGCTGCTACTGCAGAAGAAGAAGAAGAAGAAGAAGAAGAAACATATTGTCAGTTTGAGAATGTCATTTTCTTTTGCTCCTGTTTTTCTTTCTTTTTTAAATTTATTTATATTTTATTAGTGTTCAGAATCTCACATACACATATTTCAATTTTTCAGATTCTATATGTATAAAGAGAAGTAAAAAAAAAAAAAAACATACAAATAAAGAAACAAAAACAATACCATAGTAACAAAACTATGAATAAAGCAGGGAGAAATCATTTTCCATAGAGTAAAGAAATACAGTCAGGCCATTTATCTGTGACATAGTTGCACCACTTTTGCCAGTGCTTAGGAAATGTTTCCATTCTTTGGTTAACATGAGCTGTGATCTGCTCCATTCTGTAGATCTCTGTTACAATGTCTCTCCATGATGTAATTGTAGGACACTCTGGTAATAACCATTTTCTAGTAATAGTCTTTTTACTGGCCACCAGCATTGCATTCATCAAGTGTCTGTCCCCTTTCAGCCAACTTTAGGTATATTTATAAGGTACAGAATCTTAAAGTCCAAAGGAATGTCCTCGCGAAAGATGTCCTGTAAAGCATTGTGTACCGCCTTACAACAGTTTTTAATGATGGGACAGTCCCAGAAGATGTGGTAATGGTTTGCGCTTTGGTGTCCACACTTTCTCCAGCAAACAGGAATGTTATCGCTATAATGAGATGTCTGAGATGGTGTAATGAAATATCTTACAATTTTTCCAGTTAAACTCTCGCCAGCTCATTGAACTGGTACATTTCCATTGGTACCCCCATATTAATGTCCATTCTTCCTCAGAAATATCTATCCTAGATTCCTTTTCCCATTTTTCTTTAATGTATGCTGTTGAATGAGTTTTAAGATCTAGAAAGCGTTTATATATGGCTGACATCGTCCCTTTACTGCAATTTGACTTATATGCTCTTTTAAACAGTTCTATGGGACTGGAGTTTGCCTCTGTTACCTGTTTAACATTTTCATTGACAACATGCTGCAACTGTAAGTATCTAAAGAAGTCCTGTTTCTCTAACAGATAATTTTCGTGAATCATTTCAAAACTAAATAGTATGTTTCCATTCATAATATTGCATAAAGCTGTTATTCCATTATCTCTCCATTTTTTGAATCTGGTGTCCATTTTATTTGGTGTGAAGTCTGAGTCATATCAGTAGATCTCCTTCTAGTTTATATTCTATAATGATATGTTTCCACACCTTAAGGGTCAATTTGACCAATGGATTATCAGAACTGTTTATTTAGTGTTGCAGTTTAGAGTCAGCTATGATTGCTTTTATTGGAATGGGAAATATTTTTTCTTCAATGTCTTTCCACTGTGCTCCTGTTTTTCCTGTTTGATCTAATGACTTTGACTCCTGAAAGTGTATTTAAGTGTGTGAGACTGTTGGGGACACAGTACTGTTGGGGACACAGTACTGTTGGGTACACAGTAGGCAGTATGGGAATCGAACCGCAGTTTGGACCTCTCGTCCAATTAGAACGACGATTGAAGGATGAGGCGTCTCTTAACACGTCGCCTCCCGGAGAGCGCAGCGCCTCGCGCGCCCCCTACAGGCTCTCTCCGGTACAACACGCTGCGTGTAATAAACATCCTGCCTCGAAAAGCGCAAATGAGCTGCGGCAGCAGCAGCAGCTGGAGCCCCGAAACCACGCCGTCCCTTCCGGCGGGTGACTGACCGACTGGTGGCTGCGGCATGGACGAGCGGACCGCGGGGCGAAGGCGCATTCCCCAAATGGCGGAGTGAGCGAGGATGCGACTCCCCAGTTCCATCTTTGTGTCGGTGTCTCTGTTCACGGCCGAGACCACGGCGGCGCTCTACCTCAGCTCCACGTACCGCTCAGCTGGAGACCAAATCTGGCAAGGGCTCACCCTCCTCTTCACGCTCGTGCCGTCCGTGCTCGTGCAGCTGACCCTCACCTTCATCCACCGGGACCTCAACAGAGACCGACCGCTCATCCTGCTGCTGCACATCCTGCAGCTCGGACCCATCGTCAGGTCGGTTCCGCCGGCGTGTTGATCTCCCACTGCTGATTATACGAACAACCACTGTGTCACGTGATGGTCGCCTGTGGGTCTTGTCCAGGGGGCGACTTTAGCCTGAAAACGGGTCCCACTTAAGCTGCTTGTGGGGTGTGAGGGAGGTGCATACATTGGGCACATGCTGTTGTTTTCACTCTCTCCGGCCTTTTGTCTCTGGCTGGCTGCATGCATGCCGATGCATGTGAATGTGTGCTGTTGAGTGATCAATATGCGTATCGATATGTTCCATACCCACACAGCAGGCCGCCGCCACACATATCTATGGGCTCCTCTTTCACAAAGAGCTCATCTTTCACTGGGCGCTCGTGTCCTGCTGTGTCTGAGCTATTCATGAAGAGAAGAAGAAGCTGAGATAGCACCGTGATTTCTATTTCTATTTCTATTTATTTATTTAGAGAATAAGGGACAGTGCATATTGATAGACAGTACAATGTACATGTAAATATGCCAGATTATAGCCGGGAGGCTAGTTTCCATCTGTAGTCCCTTGGCAGGTTGATGTAGTTTAAGAATACAAGCAGAGTGAAATAGAAAGCACACATCACTTCACACGTAATGACAGTACACCAAAACAAAAGAAGAAAAGAAGATTAATAAAAAGGTGCATTTAGGACATTTGGATACCGTGCGGATTAACTCTAATGGTCACAGGGCTGATTAAGTCTGCGCCATGCCTTCAGGTGGCCTTTGAAGGTGACCAGGCTGGGGCTTTCCCTTATAGAAGGAGGTAGGCTGTTCCACATCATGCATCCTTTGAAGGACAGCACATTTTGCCCAAACAGGGTTTTTCTAAACGGGACCTCACAGTCCCTGTTTGTGACAGCTCTGGAGAGTGGAGTTAGTAGATCTATGTTTGATAAAGGTTTTAAGGGGGGGTGGCGCTAGGCCATTTAGTACTTTGTAAATCAAACAGGCCGAAGTGAATTTTCTAAAGTTATTAAAACTTAACATGTTGTATTTGGTTAAAATATAGCAATGATGATACTTAAAAGGTTTTTTAGCCAGTATTTTCAATGCTTTTTTATAGAGTAGTTCGACCGGTTTAATAATTATTGAGCTTGTCATAGACCAACTGGTTAAGCAGTAGCTCACATGTGAAAGTATCATAGAATGTAAAAACAGCAAAGCGGCATTATTCGATAGAGAGTTTCTTATTTGTTTGAAATTATGTAAATGGAAATTTATGGTTTTCGACATAATTTTAACATGGCTCCTAAAGGAGAGTGTGGAATCAAGCATAATGCCTAAGTATTTGAACTCATTAACAACATTCAATTTCTCAGTTCCCAAAAACACATTAGAATGTGCAACAGTTAAGGATTGCTTAGAAAAGAACATACACACTGTTTTTTTAGTGTTCAATAAGAGACAGGACCTGGTGAGCCAGCCTTGAATATGACTCAGAGCAGCAGAGAGCACTCGTGCTGCCTCCTCACTATTTTTGGCCACCGTAAAAATGACCGTGTCATCAGCATACAGCTGAAAATCCACATTGAAGCAAGAGTCAGGTAAGTCATAAATATAAAGAGAGAATAAAATGGGCGCCAGTATGGATCCTTGGGGGACCCCTACTGGACAGCCCAGGTAAGAGGAGCTGACACCATCAACCACAGTACATTGTTCTCTATGGGATAAATAAGATCCAAACCATTTGATGGCTTGATCAGAGAAGTTAAAGCCTAACAGTTTGCTTAGTAGCACATCATGGTTAACTGTATCGAACGCTCTTTTTAAATCTAAAAATACAGCACCTACGCAGCTCTTCTTATCTAATAAACTTTTAAATTTCTCCATGAGCGTAACCAGTGCAGATGATGAAGGAAGCTTTACTCACATCGGCCATAAGAGGCCTGCTCTGTGACCAGGGACCATCTGGAGCCCAATCCTGCATGGAAAGCTCCCTGCTGTCAAACATGGAGCACGACAGTATTGTCAGATATACACACAGCAGGAGAAATGACATGGGGACAAGCCCTGATGACCCATTAATGTCCTCGGAGAGTTAAAAACGACCAGTCGATGAATCAATCAGCATTTCTATTTTGCTATACCGGAATAATCATTTGTTATTTTTCAAGAAAAGAAGTACAGACATTTAAATTATTTCAGCATCTCAAATATAATTAATAGCAGCCTTAATGGAAATCCATTAGTGGTAAATTGAAAGAAAATGAATCTATTAGCGTGCAGCTGGCATTTGAGATTTTATTGATTTTTATGAAAGGTTTTTCCCACATGGCAGCACTCTACTGAACGGGCACAGGAGTAATACTTACAGAGAGTATAATAAGAAGCCCAAAAACAAACGATAATGTTTACATGCCATTGAAAAACAAAACTGTTATGTTATTATATTTTATAGGTCCATAAAAATGTCTCAAGAAAGAAATCCCATTTATCTTTTTTACTTCACGGAGCATAGAATCGTCAGATGCCGCCGTCACCACCAAAAGATCTTTCAAATCTATTATTCTAGATGGAACTAATATTTTGTATATTATATAGATTAATATTGTATTACAATGGTTGACTGAATAAAATACACAACAACAACAACTTGCCTTTTACGCAAAACTCACAAAAACTCATTATTTCAAGATTCTCAAATATGTGGTGTTTTTGTGAACAGAACCATCTGTTTAAATGTATCAAATTAAGTTTTAGTTAATTGTTTCTACTATTTTAGGACATTTGGTAGACTAATACAAAGGCGGATTATTATATACATTATTTAATTAAAACACCCACATGTTATTGTTCTCTTTAGGCGACATCTCTCTCCAACATGTCGACTCCCCCGCCGTGGCCTCTGTGGGTCTGACCCGGCCCGCTTCCCCTCGAGTGTGCTCAGATGATTGCTGTTTAGACTTTCACATCTTTCCTCCGTCAAGAGCAAATCTAAGAATAGCAGGCGGTGGCTGCCGGCTCCTTATCTCCAACAACACAACCAGGGAGGGAAGTCTCCGTCTCTGCGACCGACACGCACCACTTCCTGACAAACAAGTCGTCTGTATGTCATAGCTGTCGATCATTTCATAATTCTTCATGAGAGTATGTTCGGATTGTATGATCATGTTTTCTTTCACAACCGGAAACACAAGTTTGAGTCTCTGTCGGTTCAGGGTTTATATATATATATATACTGTGTGTGTGTGTGTATATATATACATATGTGTATATATATATATATATGTGTATATATACATATGTATGTGTATATATATATATATATATATATATACTGATGTATGTGTGTATATATATATATACTGATGTACGTATGTGTATATATAGAGAGTCAAGTCTCTCTGTGATCACCTTCAATCTGAATTTTAGACTATGTGTACAAGCGGATGTGGAAAGCCAATCGGGTTAGGGTTAGACCCAATATTCAAGTTTCACATGCAAGTAGTAATCTGATCCTTTATTATTATATTAACATATTGATAATATATTGGTTTAACGTTAACCTTCACAGTGTGAAATAAAGTGTTCCTGAAGACCGTTATCCGCCAATAATCAGTCAAATATGTGATCGGGACATCGACATTCATGCTCTTAATTAGGGTTGGGTACCGAAACCCGGTGCCAATATGGTACCGGTTCCAATACAACCGGTATTACCCGGACCGAAACGCAACGCACATTTCGGTGCTTCTTTCCGGTGCCTGAGCCGATTAAAATTGAAAGAAACTATTGTTGTGAACTTCTCTGGTGACTCCGCCCTGTCAGCAGGTTACGATAGCCTATCATTAAACTTTGACAGCGGAGGCTGCACCGTGTGCAGTGTTGCCAGGTCTGCGGTTTTCCCGCGGAATTGGGCTACTTTTGAAGTGTTGCCGCGGGTTGAATTTTTTGTCCGCTGGTTCGGGTAGACCTATTTTGCATGCAAATTACATGAATATCTTTAAATAAAAATCCATATTTTAAATGAAATAATTTATTTATACCCAAATCCTACCAAACTGACTCCAGATCAGCACGTACACGCCGACACATCCGCGCAGTGCCTTCGATCTCCGCGACCTTGTCCGTCACCATGGAAACAGTCACGTGACATCTAAGCACTTTGGTGCTAGTGACGTCACGGAGCCCCGAACCAGAGTCTGTAAGTAGAAGTGATTTCCAGCAAAGCAGCAGGGATTTGTGAATCTCACAGGAGCGGTGGGCGATAGGCGGTTCAGAATCGCCTACACGGGAGGAGCGATTCATCGGCGAGTATGATTATGAATCGCCGACCTCCCCAACGGGGTGGGACGGTTTGGCGAGAATCACCTCGTGTGATTACTCCTACACCCCATCCCGGGGTGGGTTTGGTTCTGTGGGATTCACAAATGGGGCCCTTTTAACCCCTTAGTTTAGTTTAGTTTATTTTAGTTTAGTTTATTTCGATCAGCAAAATATACAACAATCAGAATTCAACAAAAGAAGAAAGTGGCTGACCGAAAGGGTCGAGGCTGAAGCTATCTAGCTTATAAGTGCCCTAACCTATGATTTCTCAAAAAAACTTATTTCAAAGAACCATATATGTATATATATATATATATTAGTGCTGTGAAAAATAACGCGTTATGATTAAATTACAGGATTAATGAGTTAATTTTTTTAACGCATTTAACGCATGTGCAGAATGAGCTTCCAATCCGTCTGTTGTTGGTCGTCTCTACAGCAGCATGTCATTCTGTCTCTACGTGTCGCGTTAACACTACTCCGATCTCGGTCTCGCGCGCGCCGCAGAGCTCCGGTGCCGGCGCCCCCCCTGCCCCCCATCATGAAGGAGTTATGCTCAGGACACCAACATGGTCAGCAGCGGTACTGGACATGGACTTTAAAAGCAGTGTATATGGTTTGGCACGGGCATATTTTGAGTTCTGATATTGGGCTGGTTTCTGGGCTGGTTTTGTCACACAGACCTGGCAACCCTGGCCGTGTGTGACTACGTGAGCCCGTGTCGAGCACACCAGCGTCAGGCTGGGCGCGATGGGGAGACCGTCACCGGTCCCCCTGAACACGTGGAGACCGATTATGACGAGCAGCCTGAACTCAGATTAGTACCGTAACGTTGATTGCAAGTCTTGCATTCATAAAAGTAGGCCAAGAAATAATAAATTAGCCATTATAACCATGCTAGCTAGCGCTAGCTACGAGCGTGACAGTCTGCTATCAGATGTGTTGATGTACAGCGGTCCCAGCTGTATACCCGGGATCGCTGTATACCCGGGAATATAATGACGGAGGAATAAAGACCGTGGGGCGTCACTTTGTTTCAGTGTAACTCTCGCTGTCAGAAGCAAAACTTTATTTGTCACGTGTCATCTTCAGTCCCTCTGATTGGTTGTTCTCTTTGCCCATCAAAACAGTGACAGGATTAACCCTATAAGGTCTGCACATGACGATACATATCACATCATATAATGGAGAACATATATTGTGTATGTTAACAGTCTGATATCCGTTGTGTGTCAGTGCTCCATGATAACGGCTTCTTCAGGGAATATGGCCAAAGAGGTTTTTAATGTCCTCATTGTGCGTAAAAAAAAATAAGTATCGGTTCAGGCACCGTTTAGGCACCGGTATCGTTTTAAAAGTACCGGTTTAGCACCGGTATCGGAAAAACCCAAACTATACCTGTGGCAGCTGTGTCTGATTTGGCCTCGGCTGCTGGTGATTGGCAATCACTCAGCAGCCGAGGCCACCCTTATAAAAGCTCCCACTCGAGAGTAGAGAGGGAGAGGTGAGCAGAGGCGCGTGATTTGCGGTCTGCTCGGTGTCGTGTGTGCGGAATAAAACATGTCTTTGAGTGAAACCTCTTGCTGTCTGGCGGATCCTTGGTGCTGGTGGGAGAAACCCACGGGTGGCGGCCTCAGGCCTGCTACAATACCCATCCCTACTCTTAATAGCATATTTACAATAGCTTTAAACAGCTTATAATACACAATTAAAACTACAAATGACAAGATGTGTTTGAATCCATAAAAACTAAATCTTTATTTCCTGATCATTTGAATTGTGTGTTTTTATGAAGAAGACAAACGCACTATAAATGTCAAAGGATATCATTGAGAAGTATTGATGCTTTACAGACTTCAGAGTAGTACTTTCTGGAGCCTTGTAGAGCAGCGTCAAACAAATGATCTATAACGGCCAAAAGGGATCACTTTGGATCAGCAAGTCATTTTTGCTCCTTTAAAGAAAATCTTGAGCTGATCCGTGACTCTGATCAGAGAAATAATCTGAACCGTGAGCGTTCTGATCCGTTGGACCTCGAATGTATTCCAGCTGCTTAAAGTTAAGATGATCTTGTCAACATGTGTCTGTTGTCACTGACTCCTTTTACCCAAAGCCACACAAACACGTCTACTGAACAACACAAGGAAGATCTTCATCTCTTCATCCTCCAATGAGATTGAAGGCGTTTGTTTTCAAATCTGAAAAGCTGCTGACGGACTAAACCTTCAACCTTTCATGTCTTTATCTATATTTTAATGTAGTTAGTGCTGTGTTCACTGAGCTGATAAACAGTCTGTCCCTCAGCAGGCCGGTGGCTCAATCTGCTGCCTCCGCCCACACACATCCACTGGCAGATGGCTTCCTGCGACTGACATGTCTTTACAATCATTCCCGGTTTGATCCCCGCTCTCCCCATAGTTACATGTTGAAGTGCCCTTGAGCAAGACACTGAACCCCCAGTTGCTCCCCGGGTGCTTCACTGCAGCCCACTGCTCCTTCATAACCAAGGAAGAAGAATTTCCCCACGGGGATAAATAAGTGTACATTTCTTCCCTTTATAACAGAGCACTCAATGCTTGTGTCCATGGACCCAAAGATATTGATGATGAATGTGACACGTTAAAAAACCCTGTTGAGTTAGAATTAGATTGAACTCGTGGCTGCTGTTGTTCATACCTGCAAACTTGTCACCTTTCGGTGAAATTCACCGTTTTGAAATCAAAATAGGTCATCCAAGTGAATCGTGTAGATCCGAAGAGTTTTTGTTTTGAGGTAGGGGGGGGGGGGGTCAACTGGCCGGCCGGCATTTATGAGATTGGAGTGGGACACGGAGAAAATGCGATGTGGTGATCTTCACAATAAAACTTCTTTGATGGGACATGTCGAGTCTCGGCCAATCAGCGTTCAGATGTCTTCAGCGTTTGGTGGTTCAGGTTAGCTTGAATGTCAGTCCGCTACTTCTGCTGCTGTCACGCTGCACGGTGTAGCGATACTAACAAAGTACCGTAAGTTAAACACGATGTGATTGAGCATATTTTTTGTATCAATACTTCATTAAAAGAGCGATCAGAGCGCACGCGCTGCTCCGTGTCAAGCTGTCCACGCCACGCGCTGCGCAGCGCTCACAGCGAGTGGCGTTAAGTGGCGGAGCTTTTGAGACTTAAAGTCTTCAGCTTTAAAAAAAAAGAAGAAAAAGATGATTCCAGAAGTGAAATGTTTCAGTTCTTTGTCTCCAATGCAGACAGTCTGTAAAGTTCTGTAACTACAGCTGCTCATCCTGATGAACTCTGTATCATCTGGTCAGATTCTGACTAAAGGCCTCATAGTGTATAATCAATGCTATGATGGAACCATGTAGTTTCATTCATATCTGGCTGTATTAATACTACTAATACTGCCATTTGTTAATTGTTGAAAAAGTTGGTAAAAAGTGAACCATACAGATGTTTTATTTATTACTATTATAGATAAATATACTAGTATCGTATTTATGGTATCATATTGTTTTTATGGTATTGTATCGAATTCTGGTATCATGATATTTATGGCAGGTATCGTATAGAAGTTATAATGTTAGTGACAGCCAGGAGAGGCAGAACAGACTCAAGGAACAGAGTCATGGCTCAGCAGAGCTCACGAGTCCTGGTTGTTCAGGCCAAAGAAAGGGAAGTTGGTTTATGAATGACTTTAACCATATGATATATAATGACAACGCATATTTTTTATTACTATCATTATATCATTAATAATATTTCTACTTTATACATTTGGTTGTAAAACTACCAAAGTTCAGCTAAAAATATTATTAGATTAATCAATTAGTTGCAAAAAATTGTTGATAATAATTTCACTTTAAATAATTAAAAAAACAATTTATGGTTCCAGCTTCTTAAATTTGAAGATGTGCTACTTTTCCATTGTTCCTAATTTGAATGATTTTTTAATATTGTTATACTTGTGCTCGCCAGTAGGGGGCAGTAGCGGGTTTTGCCATGACTGGTGCTGTAATTCTTGTCTTAAACAAACAAGTTAGACCAGCGTGACGCAGCTGTTGATGCGAGTCTCTTGGTGTTTACAGGTGAGAAACGTACATAAACACCATATATATATTAATGTTATGTTCGCTCGCTTTTATATTTTGACAGTTATTAACTAGAAGTTAAAGTGAAGACAGTTAAGTAAGGCTAGCGCTGTTTAGCGAGCGGATGTTAATCGCGCGCTAGCGTTTTAGCACCATTGTACAATGTACTGCTGGCCTGATAATTACATTGTTCCATGAAAGATTAGATAGTTACGTGTTGTGTCCCGTGACAGATATAAACAGTAGTATGCACACACATAAGTACATATTTACATACACAACGTGTACATGCATATCAAGTTTAAACAGGTTTCCTGGTGGAAGTCACTTGTCAGTGCCTTCGATCTCCGTGACCTTGTCCGTCACCATGGAAACGTTGTCACGTGACACTCTGGTTCTGTGACGTCGCGAGTCACAGAACCACGGAGTGACGTCACGGAGCACCGAACCAGAGTCTGGGGAGTGATTTCCAGCAGGATTTCAGTCTGTGAATCTCACAGAAACCCCTCCACCCCTTCTCCATTCAGCCACTTCCTGGGGTGTGGGCCTCTGATGAGATATCACAGACAGGGTGGGTGGGAAGGTTTATTATAATCTATTATTGGATAAAAGAGGAACAAAAGGAATTAATTTCTAAAATAATTTAGAAATTAAAGAAATTAAAAAAGTGTTCAAGTGCACACAATTCAGGAAGTTACTTGATTTTTAAAATAGTGTAACGTGGGACTTGATAACCTGTGTGATTGTCGCTCAAGTGGGCCGTAGAGATTTCTCTGAATGGGCCTCGCTCCTATTCACACCTGGGCCCATGCAAAATAAATATTACTGAATATTTCAAGCTGTGGCTGCCATATATATATATATATATATATAAACACATCTATTATATTCTTATTAGAAGGGTTTGTGGGCACTGACTTAGTCAGAGCAGAGGACCTCCAGCCCGTTGTCACCTTTTTCACCCCTCATGAGTTTGCAGGTATGTGTTGTTACGCTGCTGTGCTCTTCATGCTCTCCTTCCTCATGCTGTTGGTCCTGCAGGTGTCTGGAGGCCTTCTGTATCTATGGCGGCGTGGGCCGTGTTGAGGAGCCGTATGTCAGCATCACGAGGAAGAAGCAGATGCCTCGCGGGGGTCAGTCTGAGGAGGTGGAGCGGCAGGTGGGGCAGGCGGAGGGGAAGCTGTTCACGCACCGAGCAGCCTTCGCCCGCACATCAGTCATTCAGGCCTTCCTGGGATCTGCTCCCCAGCTCACCCTGCAGCTCTACATCTGCGTCCTGCAGCAGGGGGTCTCCATCGGACGAGGTGAGGAAGAGGAGGAGGAGGGGTACATGTGCTTTAAGTGTGTCCGACTCTTTGGTTCATGACACGTGTTCCCTTAATCCGCCCTCGCCAGCCGACAGCTCCACCGTGATGTGGGCCGATCAGCTAAGTGCCATATTGGAAATGAGAGGCTGGTGTTCTCATGAGTCAAAGTCGTGTTATGTAACCTCCTCTCCGTGCGGAGGATGGAAACGGTGATGCTCTCTGGCAGTCGGTGCAGATCGGTCCAACTGAGCCAGTATTTCTATTCCTGAGAGAGATGTATTAAAGGTTCACACAAAGTCAAACTAGGACATCTGGTCTTCATGAAAGATGAAAACATGAATCTTATTCCCTCCGCTCCGGACCGTCTGACACTTCAATTTCACGCTTCGCGATTGAACAGCTTGATTGAGGTGAACGGGAGCTTCAGGGCCTTTAAAGGAGAGGCTCACAAATGGGCAGATTTACTTTGAAACAGTTTTTCCTTGCTGTAATCCTCTGGCAATTAAAAGGTCCCTTAATGTGTATAATGTAAGTGATAGAGGACCACACCCAGTCTCCCTCTGGACAAAAATGTACCAATTATCATCTTTTATTGTTGTGATCCCTCCACTTCCTGCTCTGCAGGGAAAAGAAACAAAGTGATTTTAACCCAAAAATATGGAAATATTTATTATTATTATTTTTGGATATAAATATATTAATTTACTAATATATTAACTTCAGATTATCTTTGCAATATGATTATTTAAGATGTTGTCCCACATCACTCACACTGGAAGAAACAGGAGGAAAGATTATAGCGAGCAAAAAATGCTTGAATATTATTTATACATCTTGTCGAGACAAGCTGAGAAAAAAAGTGCTGATGTCGGCTTTTATGTCTGTAGCCCAAAACACGAACTCCATCCACTTCAATCTAGATGTATTCATGCATTTGTGTGTATAAATATTGAAACAATAAGTTTAGTGATTCGGACTAACGATTTGGACATTGTAGGTATTGTTGTTGTGTATTTTTATTGAGTCAATCCTTGCAATACAATACAACATTATTCTATATAATATACAAAACAGACTGAAAAGGTATAGGTAGAAGCAAAAAATGCTTAAATATTCAAATCCTAAATTATTATACCCACAATTCCTGACATCTTTACACGTTGTTAGATTGACAATACGAGAAGTCAGACGTAGATAATTATTTATAGATTGGTGAAAAAATATATTACACGAAATTTATCATTTAAAAGCTGCTAAACGGAGACAAAAAAAGGGTTTCTGTTTTTAATCAAACTGAACCTGGACTCCAGAGGATATTCTTGGTGTCCTCACGTGTCTTTCTTTTCCAACGCCAGGCACTCTGATGGTGATCTCCCTCCTGTCCATCGTCTACGGGGCGCTGCGCTGCAACATCCTGGCCATCAAGATCAAATACGACGACTATGAAGTGGACGTGCGCCCCACGGCGTATCTGTGCATTTTCCTGTGGCGGAGCTTTGAGATCGCCTCTCGCGTGGTGGTTCTGGTTCTGTTCAGCTCCGTGCTGCAGCTCTGGGTCCTGCCTGTGGTTCTGCTCAACTTCCTGGTGTTCTTCCTCTACCCGTGGATCCTGTTTTGGCACAGCCACTCCCCGTTCCCCGAGAATATAGAAAAAACGTTGACCAGGGTGGGAACCACCATCGTGCTTTGCATGCTCACCTTCCTCTACGCCGGCATCAACATGTTCTGCTGGTCCGCCGTGCAGGTGAAGCTCAGTGACCCCGACCTCATCAATAAGTCCCAGAACTGGTATCGCATGGCCGCCTACTACCTGGTCCGCTTTGTGGAGAACGCCTCGCTGCTTCTGCTCTGGTACCTCTATAAAACGGACTTCTACAAGTTCTTCTGTGCCCCGCTGCTGGTGCTGCAGCTGCTGGTCGCCTACGCCATCGCCATCTTCTTCATGCTGGTCTTCTACCAGTTTTGTCATCCGTGTCGGAGGCTCTTCTCCTCCAGCATGAGCCAGTACCTCTGGAACTGCTCCGCCCTCCTCTGCCTCGTGTGCGACTCCTCATCCCCGCCGAGCAGACAGAACGGGCCGGCGGGAAAGTCACCCGGACCCGCGCGGTCGGCCCCCGACACAGCCAGCGACACCACGGACGAGACGTCGTACGACATGCTCGACGGCACGACGAATGAAAACGCGAATGAAATGGGAAACAACGCAAGTGGAGTCAACGGGGACATTACGCACAACGTATCCCGCGACGCAACAGCCGGACGTGCCATCCAGAGGAGCATCACGCCCTCCGTTACCTTCTTAAGTGCCACATGAATCACTCCGCCAGCTCACTCTTTGAATCCTCGTCGTGTATCCATCTCAACTCCTGACCACGCCTCGTGAAGCAGGAGGTGGTGCTGACTCGTCTCAAACCAGCCTTTTCATAAGTCTACAAATAGAATCATGGGCCACGGTGTTAATTCTATAAGTGTGTGTGTGCACTTCTATGCTGCGTTACTGATCCCAAGGCACCACTCATTTCAATTGATTGTATTTAGTATCAGCATGGAGGTGTGCATGTGTGGAGCCTCACGTTTAACTTCTGCAGGAGGGCGGCTCCATTTTTGTACAGAGTTCTCTTTGTTGTTTCTCCCGAATCTCTTTGTCGTTTTATGGCTGCAAGCAATCAGCTTTTTTACTCGGCTTTATCACGAAGACTCGCTGCTTCTGTATTTGTGCTCGACGACGAGATGTGAATCTCCCACACGTTAGTTGAAGAACCTGTTGGAGCACCAAACAATAGAACTGTAAAGCGGCTTCAGGCGCAATGTTTTTGCACGTTTACAAACAGGATTTAAGTGGCTTTATTTTTAACTTGAGACGCAACACTTGCAGTGACGTGAAACGCTTTGAGATGTATTTGCATTTTTTTTATGTGCTCGTCACGTCTGTCGGCTTTTAATCTGCGCGTCTGATTAATTCGTATATTTACACCAAGTGCTCACAAAGTGATTATATCTTATTGAAAATGTTTGAATTGCATCAAGTATTTAGGCTTTTTTTCAACCCTTAATGTATGTGTGTGAGAACGTCGTTTGTTTTTGCAATGCATCAGCAGAGGGATGACAACTTTGTGTATCAAATGTATGCTCCTAAAGTTTTTGTACAACTTAAAGAAGTCCAATAAATATGAAAGATGTATCGAATACATTGAACATTTGCATTCAGAGCAAAGAAAAAAAAGTATATAATCACTTAAAAATAAATTTATATGAAAATTGGCAGCTGTTGATTTTTGCTGAAAAGCAGTTACTGCATACGTTGTGCCGACATCGAGTGGACAAACTGAATCAACTAAACCGTTATCTGCTATGTGACATTGAAATCACATTCTGGTTTAAGACATGCAGAAAAAATGTGAATTGTGAACCTTGTGAATGCACTAGTTAAAACTCTTTATTAAACAACCTCAACGGACTCAGTTTTACAGAAGAAATTAAAGATTTCTACAGAGTCTAGAAAAAGTGCATTTTTCCTTCTGACCGTTAAACTCCATCAATCTGGAAAAACAAACTAATCAACAAATCATGAAGGCAGACCAGAGATACTTTGTACAAGTTATCAGATATCTACTAAAACACAAGTCGGATTTTGTTAAATACCAAACGTAGAAACCGTTTCATTCGGGAATGTAATGAAAGAGATAAAAGAAGACCATACTAAGAGTCTTCTGAGGCTGTACTTAGGCTCTGTTCACCGTCTTGGCGTGAAGCCAACGTTTAATGAGCTTTAAACACTGTCGTTCGTTCATAAGCCAAAGTAACGCATGCAAACTAATCATAATGTAACCCGCTTGAGGCAGCACACGTAATGAGAGTGTATGCAGTACATTTCACGGCTCTCCATCCAATAGTAGTTGGGATATTTCAGTCTGGACAGACGCTTGGGATGCTAGCACGGCTTAAAACTAATCAAGATTCATATTAAACACAGAATACAACATTAGGGAGAGAAACTAGTTAGTGTTCACTCCGATGTTATTACTTAAAGCACGACTCCGTGGTCCCTACAAAGCAACGTTCTGCAAACCACGACTCTTATTCTGGCGTTATGTAGTTCAAGCCTGTGGGGGGGGGAACAAGTTACTTGTACATCCAGAAGGAAACATCAGAGGATCTTCATGGCTTCTTGGTCACGGTGCCATTTCAAGCATCAGACACGATGGTGTCCAGAGAGAGAGCAGCTCACAGCGCCACAGCAAACACACTGACCACACAGTACATGGTGCGATTCTCCCACCTGATGGTGCAGCTTCCTGAAAGACACAAACAAGCTGGAGAAACTCCACACTCGTAGTACTGCGACCAAAATGTACAGTTTTGTCATACATCAGAGATGCTATATTCAATCCATTTCTAATGGATGAAGCCTTGGCCTGGTGAAACTCAGGCATCACATTGTCGTGGGTATCGAACACATTCTAAACTAGATAGGAGTCGTCTCTCACCGTCAGTCGTCGTGTCCCAGAAGCAGGAGTTGGCTGTGTGGAGGCCAGCGCCGCTCTTCTGCATGATCGAACAGTTTACTGCAAAACATCAGATGTTCACAATCATGTCAAAGCTCCACACGTCAGCTTTACCTCCCGAGGTCTCGTGTCACGTGACAGTTGGCTCACCTATGTATTTGAACGGACGGCCTTGCTTCACCAGGTGAGTCAGAGAGTGCTCCACTATACCGGCCGTCCACTGGTTCACTTTACTCTGGTTGTAATCTGTGCCACCGATAACACCTTCAATACACTGAGAGACAGAGAGACACACACACATATAGAGAGAGAGAGAGACAGAGACACACACACATAGAGAGAGAGACACAGACACACAGAGAGAGAGACAGATGCAGAGAGAGACAGAGCGACACACACACACACACACACACATAGAGAGAGACAGAGACAGAAAGACAGAAACACACACAGCGATAGAGACAGACGCAGAGAGAGACAGAAACACACACACAGAGAGCGAGAGAAAGCGAGAGAAAGACACAGACAGAGAGAGACACAGACACACAGAGAGAGAGAAAGCGAGAGAGAGAGAGAGAGCGAGAGACACAGGGACAGAGAGAGGGAGTCACATTTACTGTCTTCACATTAAATAGTTTAGTCCCAATAAATGACTCATCAATGTTTGCAGAAGTGAAAACGTACCTCTTTAACCGAGACATTGACCTCATCAGCGTTGAAGACCGCCTGCTGCCACATTTCATAAAGGAAGAAACACTTTGTTAGTTGGTTGTGTTATATTTCATGTTTTGCACAAAGAGTAGACTGACTCTGTAATGGTCAAACGCTGCATGACATGGCACATGTTGTTTTTGAATGGTTGATTTCACAGTTTACATCCATGTCAATTATTTTCAAACTGATCTCATCCAATGGAGCATTTATGAAACACATAGACATGTGTAACACTGCTCTGTTTCAAGCAATGACAGTAAAATGCACACCAATGATCCTGAGCCAAAACCTTTGTGACGTTTGGAATAACTGTTGTTCTGATTTAATGTTGCACATGTTATAAATTATCTTTCTTTTTCTAAAACATATTTTCTGTCACTGTTTTGTGTTGTATTGTCTGAAACTTTGTGTAATGTGCTGCTGCTGCTGTCTTGGCCAGGACACTCCTGTAAAAGAAGATTTGTACTCTCAATGAGGCTTTTCCATTTTAAATAAATTTAAAATAAAATAAAACAATTAAATTGAGTTTGAATGCACTCACAAAAAGTCCTTTTGGAGAAAAGCACATGCCAAATTAATATTGTAAAACAAATGCAAAGCAGAGTAAAATAAATAGCTCTGTATACTTCCTCCAGCAGGTGCGAAATGCAGAGATGTCGTTATGTCATCAAGCAAATCTCATACATTCATTTTAAGACTAAACTTATGCGTGTCTTATATTTGTAATTTCAGATTTCTAAAGTATACAAACACCATGATGCGACATTTTCAATAAAAAAAAGAAAAGTAGGAATATTTTTCATCATGTTTTTCTTGTCTTTATACGGTCAGCTGTGTGGCATTTATATATGTGATTTACACAGTACCTTGGATTTACTGATGTTAATAAACTGTTAACATTATAAATGTTAAAAGACTGAAAGTGACCACACCTCGATGGAAACAACCGTCAGCTCCGGTTAACGGATTAAGCTGCTCGTTGAGCGAACCTTTGTCTAGCTCGTGTTTAACGGGGAATTAAATAGTTAAGATAAAACATATTAAAATACAAGTGTACCTCATCTCCAGAGTTATATTCCTCCATCGTTACTCACAGAGGGATTATCTTTATTGTCACCGACTCGGCTGCTGTTTCGTGGACGCGCTTCCGGTTTACTTCCGGCTTTATAGAGTCAGAGCGAAGAAGAGGCGTTTCTGCACCGGAAGCTCGCGACTGTGTGCAGAGTGTCGGCTCCCTCTAGTGGCGGTGAGACGCTCCTGCACCACAGCGGCTTCAACGGTGGAGGGCGTCTCAAGCTTTGACAATACTGTTAACCAATCTCTGTTTATGAGGGGGAAGGTTCAGAGTTTAGTAAATAAATCCGGGTTGAACAGCAATTAGTTTAAATCAGACCTCCACTGAATACACATGATTTAAAAAATGCTCTTAAAATGTATCAATTTACATAATTTTATATTATTGTTAATGCATACAGAGCAAATCATTTACTCGGTCTTCACATTATCTGGTGGGCTCTGAAAAAGTTGTCAGCATTGAACAGATCTTTTGCCTCATATACAACATAACATGTTATATTTAAGCGACAAAAAAGGCATGTGTTTGTTTAAATGACTGAGTGAAATATGGTTCAATTTCATGTCCATATGGGGATTTACAACATGTTTTTCATATATAATATATGTATATAAATCCTTTTTATTTCTTCATTTAGTGCAACTTGTAGGTTGTTGTATGCATTGTCTATTTAATTGTTTTTTATTAAAAAAATTATAGGTTTTATTTTTTAAATTGTTTAAAATTGTTTAAAAATGTTTTTTATTTTAAAATATAATAAAAGCATTTTTAAATGTAATTTAATTTAAAAAATATTCATTTTAAATATATTCATTTTAAATATATTTATTTAAAAAATATTCATTTAAAAAATATTTATTGTAAAAATATTTAAATAACAATGAAACATCTGAAGGAATATCTAATCTAATCTAACATTTCATCCTTATTTAAATATTTTGAACATTTGTTGATATATTTTTGTATGTGTGAGGGGGCTATGACTAAAAGAAAGAAAGAAAGAAATGTACACTTTTTTTTATCCCCGTGGAAGCAATATGGGGGTTCAATGTCTTGCTCAAGGACACTTTGATATGCAACAATGGAGATCTAATCAGGTACCTTGTTACGGAATCCACTCATCTCCATGACCCCAGAACTAACAGCTAATTGTGCAGTCATTTATTTTATAGCCTAATGAAAATAATAAAGCTTATTTAATCATTGAATATAATTTGTAATCATGTTACATCTGAGCATTGTCTTTTTTTATTATTTCTTTTTTACACGGCCCAGTGGATTAATGAAAGCTGTGAGAGTTATAAAGACAGTTTATCATCTGTATCTCTAACTGAGAATATATAATGGAAACACGGTGAATGAAACATGGTTAAAGAAAAGGGTAATATATCAAAGTGTGTTTGTTGTGTGATGCAAGGTTTAGACCCAAACGCAGCAGGCAGAGTTCTCAGAAAACACAGGATTTATTATTAAAGATCTAGCAGAAACAGGGACAAGAACAAAAACGAACAGACACAGAACAAGCAGAAAGACACAAGCTAAATACACTGGGGAAACGAGACAGGTGGAGACACAGGTGGAAACAATCAGGGCGTGGCTGGGAACAATCAGGAACGAAACAGACAAGCACAGGGAAACAGGAAACGAGACAGGGACTTCAAAACAAAACAGGAAACACTCCAAATCATAACAGTACCCCCCCTTAAAGGACGGCTTCAAGACGTCCCAAGTGTTCAACACCGGTGGGTGGAGGGGAGCCAGAGGGGCCAAGTGCATGGCGGACAGAGTCTGGGGGGCGGGCCGGAGGACAACCACCCAGACGAGGGACGCGCTCCGGAGGGCGGGCCGGAGGACAGGAACGGGAAGCTAGGGGACCCGGCTCAGGAGATGAGGGGACTGAAGCCAGACAGGACGGGTCACGGGGAACCGGGGCTGGACGGGTCGGGGAACCGGGGGCGGACAGGATGGGTCACGGGGAACCGGGGCTGGACGGGTCGGGGAATCGGGGGCGGACAGGATGGGTCACGGGGAACCGGGGCTGGGCGGGACGGAGACGGGACAGAGGGAACAAGAGCCGGCTGCAGAACACCGGGGACTGGAACCGGCGACGGAACACCGGGGACTGGAACTGGCGACAGAACACCGGGGACTGGAACCGGCGACGGAACACCGGGGACTGGAACACCGGGGACTGGAACCGGCGACGGAACACCAGGGACTGGAACCTCGGGGTCTGGAACCGGAACATCGGGGACAGGAGCCGGTGACGGAACACCGGTGACTGGAACCTCCGGGTCTGGAGCCGGTGACGGAACACCGGGGGCTGGAACCGGCCACTGAACACCAGGGGCTGGAACCGGTGACGGGACACCGGAGGTGAAACCGGCCGGGGGCCACGAGGCGGCAGCACGAACGAACGGCCGTTCGTTCCTGTCGGCCCGCCGGAATTGTTCATATATCTCCTCCCGGGTCCTGCGTGCTGGCGTCGGTGGAACGGGAACTGCCGGGTGCTTCCACGGAATGATGAGCGGCGGGTAGGTCCGACAGATCAGGTCGTAAAAACTCTCCTGCGCTGGGTCCATCTTCGTGGTCTGTTCGTTCTGTTTTGTGATGCAAGGTTTAGACCCAAACGCAGCAGGCAGAGTTCTCAGAAAACACAGGATTTATTATTAAAGATCTAGCAGAAACGGGGACAAGAATCGGACAGGAACAGACCCAGAACAAGCAGAAAGACACAAGCTAAATACACTGGGGAAACGAGACACAGGTGGAGAAACAGGTGGAAACAATCAGGGCGTGGCTGGGAACAATCAGGAACGAAACAGACAAGCACAGGGAAGGAAGCGCCGGAGAACAGGAAACGAGACAGGGACTTCAAAACAAAACAGGAATCACTCCAAATCATAACAGTGTTATGCAAGACATCATCATATGTATTCATCTTTGCCACATAATTAACAACAGATAGAATGAAATACATGAAACAGGTTGTGCACAATTAAAGAAAGCAAAGAGGTCACAAGGAAAGATCAATACGGAGGTAGACTGAGAAAATGTTATGTGCAAGGCCTGAACAAGCCGTGTAGATCTATAATACTGTCGTCTTACCTTCCATCTTTTCTAGCTCTATTTGTCAAAGTTGAGTAGATAACAACCCCGTTTACTTCATCATTAAATCAACTCTGCAGCAGAGCTTTGTACACAACCACTGAAATACAGACTCAGCAGGGAACTAGTCCAGAAAAGAACATTTACTTCCCTGTGACAGCAAGGAGTTCCCTGAACCTATTTAGAGCACATACATACATTTATATGTATATATATACATATAAATATGTACAGTGTATAGACTTTAATGTATATTGTGAATTTCTAGGATATACACGGCCCAGTTTAATTGGGTCATTAAAATAACAAAAGGATTTTTTTGTTTTTGGAGAAACAACTGTTGCATTGTCAGGAATAATCCTGTAAGGATTGCATGACACACACACACACAAGGACACACGCGCACACGCAAATGCACACACACAATGACACACACGCACACGCACTTGCACACACGCACACGCTCTCTTTCTCTCTCCTTCTCATACATACACACGCACACATACACACACTCTCTCTCTCACACAAACACACACACACAAATACACACAGAAACACACTTTCTCTATCTCTCTCTTTCCTTCTCATACACACACACACACACAAAAACACACACACATACACACACACACACTCTCACACACACATACACGCTCTCTCTATATCTCTCTCTCTTTCTGACACACAAACACACACATATAAGCACACACACACACACTCTCTCTCTTTCTTTCTCACACACACGCACACACTCTCTCCCTTTATCTCTTTCTCTCTCTCTCTCTGACACGCACATACACACAAAGATACACGTACACACACACACACACGCACACACCACGCCCCCTCCTGCCGGGAACACCCCTGCTCTGGCTCTGTGCCTTCAGACGGCGCTGAGGCGCACCGACACTCTAACGTACGGTCACTGATCCCGGGACGGACTCTCCCAGCCCGCCGTGCTCCCCCGCCGGTTGCTCCTCCGTCGACAGCCAGCAGGTAAAGACACACCGCCGCTCCTCATGTCAACCGGACACACCGCGGGACAGACAGCCCAGCCGTGTTTCCTCTGGCATATGGCCGACTCGGCTCCAGTTTGAATGCTGTTTGGTTTGTGTGTTTTCCTTTGGGTGTTTTTATTTTTTTGCGGAGCGGGGGAGGAGGAGAGGGGGGGGGGAGGCTGCCTAAGAGGGGGGGGGGGCTGTATAGCCCCCATCACGACCACGACCTTGGATGATTAGTCACACACTGGCGGGTCCAGACTGCCCCACTTCCCCGGCTAAAGTTAAGCGCGTTTGGGCAGGTGCAATGCAGCAAAAAACTCCTTTCCTTGTTTCTTGTTGCCTCCCGCTGGGCTCGACGGTGGATCAACCCGCAGGCAAGTCAACTCACTTGTATTTGATAATCTGCTGGGAATACGTTGTATTTAATGAATTTGCTGACTGGAGATCCGCTTTGAACCCCATCATCCTGATGTCATGGTGGGCAGTGGTTGAGATCAATTGATCGTGACTCGATTTAGATCAACTTCATGGTCCTGTAACATACGTTGTGGATGAATGGCGACCCTGTGCGTGGTGGTTCCAGGTGGAGTCACCAGGATATCCCACTTCTCAGGGAACACTGCAAAACTCTAACTACAGTCTGCACTACCAACAGTCACCTGAGCTAAACACTTCACATCACCTGCAAAACTCATTCCAAGCAACACAACTCTTAACACATGATTCAAAACACGCTCAGTGCAGCCAAACACTCTGCACAGCCCTCACTGAGGTAACACACACTGTCACCCAGAATACACTGAGAGTAAAAACACTAGCATCAAACACCAATACAGAAAATACTAACTTTTCATCTTTACAGTTTGAACAATTTCAGTGACTTTAAACAAAGTAATATTTTCTTCAAAGAAAAGAGTGACATTCTTTCACATGATTTATTAAATTTTTTAGAACATAACAATTCTTTAAGGTAAATGAAAATTAGCAGTTTGCTTCAATTGTCTGTAGTAATTTACGGAATTACAGTAATGAGAAAAAAAAGGTAGAAACTAAAAGTACATATTGTAATTCGAACAAATAATTGAAGGGCTAATCCTGCCTCTCTCTAGCACCAGGCCACATGTTGTCATCAACATCACATCTCATGTTCTCTCTTGCCACCTGGGGAAGAACCTTCTGGAGGGCCTTATCCATCCCTGGCAGTCCTCTGGACTCGTGTCCTCACATCCGGCACGCATGGCTTCCAAAAGAGAGATTTGGTCATGTGGGTGGTGACCAAACACTTTTGTTGCACCCTCAACCCTCAACCTGCCTCTCTCAATGAGACCATGGTTCACGACATGCTCTATAAGTGGAGCCCTTATTTCATCTGAACAGCTCTTTGTCTTCCTCCACGCATCCCCCTCTCCCTGCCACCCTTCTCCCTCCACAAACCCGTCTTCCTTGTTCCATTTCCAAAATGAGTCTTTCTGAGCTCTACCTATATATACTGTAATATATATATATATATATATATGTGTGTGTGTGTGTTCACTAACAAGTCTAAAACAAGACACCTGCTTAGCCTTTCAGCTGAAATTGCAATCAGCAGTGTTTGAAAGGCACAAGGCTGAACTCTATTCCGTTTTGAATGTGTGGTTCATAGTTTTGACAGCAGTGTGTGAGCATTTGAACAAAGTGCTGTAAATCCACAGTGTTATGCAGGTTGTGGTTAAAGTCATGGGATAAGTGTTAGAGTTTTGAAAACTGTGTTCAAGCAATGAAAAACAAACTAGAGTTTGGTCCACATGAACTGCTGCTGTGCAGACTGTAGTTAGAGTTTTGCACATGTGACTCCAGTTGTGCCCGCTGTCGTTTAGCAAACGAAAAAAACTGTAATGACTCACCGTGTCAGCAACTGGCTGAACGTCTTGTTTTCTGAAAGGTGCTCCAGGAGACGTGCACTCCTCATTTCAATTCTTTATAGCCTCAGATTAGTTGGTGTGTGCTTGTGTGTTTTGAGCATCTTTCATATCACAGTCTGGTCAGACACGTGAGATCCAGTTTAGGATAGAATAAATGGGAAGCTCCTTTTGAGGATGGGGAGATGTTGTCAGCAGCAGGATTTAAAGCCTCCATTCAGGAACCAGAAGAGCTCTCAGGAGGGTCGGAGTCTGGAATACATGCAGAATCTATTACATTAGGGTTGTAGGGCGGACTATGTCTTTATTCAATCAGATTAAGCCTGTAGTTCATGGCTATTATAACTCATTGATGACCCTGATAATGTTTTTGATAAATCTTTCAGTCCCTTCAGCTCTAAATCAATGAATGGTTCATCTTTAATGACAGAAAATCATGGAGAATTACTCTTACAATAACCCTTTTCATCATGACCAGACTGTGATATGAAAGATGCTCAATTAATGTTGTTATAAAAGAGACAAAAAAGCAGCAAATCATCACATTAAAGTCAGATCCTGCAACAGTTGATAAATGACTTAAAGGATAGCTATTTTATTTGTTGCAGAACATCGTAGGAAACGGCCGCTACACATCTAACTCGCATCCGGCCAGGATCCATCTACAACAACCTATAAGATGCTTGATTTCTGTTCATTTCCGTATGCATACTATTGTAGGAGCGCGGGAATGAACGATATGGACAAAGTCACTTTCTTTGGCTGCACACCTCTGTGGCCGTTTATTTCCTCACACAAAACATTTCACCCCTGACAGACACCTCGTGACCTTTAAACCAGTCGACGCCACCCCGTTGCCCTGGTTACGCTCCCAGCTCTTAAAGGGACCCGGTCACGTATCCTGCACACCACCCTACTAGTCTTGTGAATTATGTGCTCCCAACAGAGTCCCCTACATACGCCCCCCCAGAATTCACCAAGACTAAAGAAAACAAAAAAACCACACTCATAGTCTCGGGGCCCGAATCAACCGTCCTGCCCGACTCCTTGTTACTGGAGCCGGAATTGGAGGCAGCGCGCCGTTGCCGGCAGCTTCTGGGCCTTGCAGCGGCGTGGTGGAAATATAGGAGGGCGCCCGCGCCGCGGGGGTTCGGCCAACCTTACCGGCCGGTCTAGGTCGAGCTGTGCTGGTTTAAGGCGATCAACCGACAATTGCTCCACCTTACCGCCAACGTCGACTTTGAAGGTTTTGTCCCCGGCCTCTAGAACGTGAAACGGTCCTTCGTAGGGCGGGTTAAAGGGCCCATGGCGGCCGTCCTGGCGAATGAAGACGTACTCTGCTGTCTTTAGGCTGGACGGGACGTGTGACTGCGGGAGGCCGTGCTGCGACGTGGGCACAGGGGTGAACACTCCAGCCTTTTCCAGGAGAGCGGCCCGCTGTTGTGTCGCAGACCACGGGTCTGTGACCTTGGGGATGAACTCCCCAGGAACCCGCAGCGGCTGGCCGTACACCAACTCGGCGGATGAAGCTTGAAGGTCCTCCTTGGGGGCTGTTCTGAGCCCCAACATGACCCATGGGAGCCTGTCCACCCAGCCCCCGTCCTTGAGGCTGGCCCGGAGAGCAGCTTTCATTGAGCGATGGAACCGCTCGCACAACCCATGAGCCTGTGGGTGATGAGCAGTAGTACGGTGGAGCTTCACCCCCAGGTTTTCTGCGACTGCGTTCCAGAGCTCCGACGTGAACTGTGGGCCTCTGTCCGAGGAAACGTCAGCTGGGGCCTCAAACCTGGCGACCCAAGTCCCAATGAACGCTCGAGCCACCTCATCCGATGTCGTTGATGACAGCGGGACGGCCTCTGGCCAACGTGTGGTTCAGTCCACCATGGTGAGGAGGTGTGTGAACCCTCGGGACGGAGGAAGAGGTCCCACCAGATCCACATTTACATGTTCGAACCTCCTTTCTGGAACTGAGAACTGTGACAATGGGGCTTTTATGTGACGGTGCACCTTGGCGCGTTGGCACACCACACAAGTCCCTGCCCATTTTCGCACATCTTTCTTCAAGCCGTGCCAGACAAACTTCGCCGTCACCAACCTCTGCGATGCCTTCTTGCCGGGGTGCGAAAGACCATGAATAGTGTCAAACACTTGCTGTCTCCATCCGGTGGGAATAACCGGTCGTGTCTGACCTGTGGAGACGTCGCAGAGGAGCGTGGTCCCTTTTTCGCCGAATGGAACCTCCTCCAATTGCAGTCCCGTTGTTGCCGTCCTCAATTCCTGCACGCCTGGGTCCGAAACTTGATCCTCCGCCATTTTAGCATAATCTAGTCCCAAATGATCCGGCCCCACGATAGCTCTTGATAAACAATCTGCGACCAGGTTATGTTTGCCTGCCACATGTTGAACATCCGTGGTGAATTTGGAGATGAAGGAGAGCTGGCGCTGCTGGCGGCCTGACCATGGTTCAGCTGTCTTACGCATAGCGAATGTCAATGGCTTGTGATCCACAAAAGCGGTGAACTGTCGAGCCTCTAGCAGGAACCGGAAATGTCGAATGGCAAGAAACAGGTCAAGGAGCTCTCGATCAAAGGTGTTGTACTTCCTCTCGTTAGGACGCAGCTGTCGACAAACAAAGGCAAGTGGCTGCCGTGCCCCTTTCACCCACTGCTCGTACACGGCGCCCACTGCAAAATCTGAAGCGTCGGTGGTGATAGCGATCGGAGCCTTGGGAGAGGGATGTGCTAGCATGATTGCCTTTGGAAGAGCGGTCTTGGTATTCACGAATGCCTGGTCCCTCTCCTCTGTCCAGTCTACAGCCGGTTTGACCGCCTTGCCTTTCAGGGCTTCGAAAAAGGGGTCGCATCAACTGTGCTGCCCGGGGGATGAATCGATGGTAAAAGTTCACCATGCCTAAAAACTCCTGCAGGGCCCTCACTGTGAGCGGGCGTTGGAAGTTAGCCACCGCGTCCACCTTCGCTGAAAGGCGCCCCGGCGGCCCGTCTTTAGTGATGCGATGTCCAAGGAAGTCAATGGTTGTCAACCCAAACTGACACTTAGCTGGGTTGACGATCAACCCGTGTTGGTTGAGCTGAGCAAACAATATCCGCAGGTGAGACGTATGCTCTGCCCTCGATGAACTGGCAACCAGGATGTCGTCCAGGTAAACAAACAAAAAAGGCAGGTCCCTAAGTGCAGTGTCCATGAGGCGCTGGAAAGTCTGTGCTGCATTTTTTAGGCCAAACGGCATCCTCAAAAATTCAAAGAGGCCGAAAGGTGTGATCAGTGCCGTCTTGGGAATATCCAGAGGTTGAACGGGCACTTGATGATAACCCCGAACCAGGTCGACCTGAGAAAACACCACGCGACCGGACAAATGGGCAGAAAAATCCTGGATGTGCGGAACTGGGTAGCGGTCCGGGATCGTTGCATCGTTGAGCCGGCGATAATCCCCACACGGACGCCACCCACCTCCAGGCTTCGGTGCAATGTGCAGGGGTGACGCCCACGGGCTGTTGGAGCGGCGAATGATGCCCAGGCGCTCCATGTTGTCAAACTCTGTCTTGGCGATGATGAGCTTTGCCGGGTCCAGGCGCCGGGCCCGGGCATGTACCGGTGGGCCAGTGGTCGAGATGTCATGTTCTACCCCATGTTTGACCGTGGAGGATGAGAAGGTGGGTAGTGTGAGGTCCGGAAACTCAGCCAGCAACCGAAGAAACTCATCCGCAGCTGAGAGGCTAGCCAGCCTGGTAGCTTCTGCTCCCCCTAGTGTGCACGGGTAAGAGAAGAAAGTCAAAGCATTAACCAGGCGGCGGCCCTTGACGTCTACCAACAGTCCATAAGCACACAGGAAATCCGCACCAAGTAAGGGCATGTTAATCTGAGCCGTCACAAAGTCCCAGCGGAAATGCTGCCCCCTGAAACACAGCTGTACGCTCCGTGTCCCAAATGTGCGGATGGAGCTGCCGTTCGCGGCTTCAAGGGGGGGGGGGCCATGTCCGTCTGTCAGCATGTCCACCCGTGATGCCGGCATGACGCTGATCTGCGCGCCCGTATCGCACAGAAAACGCCGCCCGGAGATGTCGTCCTGGATGAACAGCAGCCTGCCCGCTCGGCCGACGCTCATGGCAGCTACTGAGCGCCGGCCCCGGCATTTCCCTTCTTGCTGTAACTGCATGGCGAGCGGCACCGTGTCGCCCTCGGTCCAAACCGTGCGTGGTAAAAACACAAGCCGGCGGTTCCCCGTCGTTGACTTTCTGCCGCGACAACCGCCGTCTCCGCTGGTAGCCATACAGCTTGCGCCGGCTTCTGAACGGCCGCGCAGTGTTGTTGTCCGGCAAGAAAAAACGTATCGGCCTCCTCGGCCAACTCCCGACAATCCTTAATCCTGGAATTGGCCAAAGCTGACCGCAGCTGCTGTAGAAACGGTTCCATGAATAAAAACTCGGGCTGGCGTCTACCGAGGAGAGCCAGCATCTTGTCCATAAGCTCCGACGGCTTGCTGTCGCCGAGGCCGTTCAGTGAGAGCAGCCGGCGAGCCCGCTCGGTGTCCGATAGTCCAAGCGCCTTCAGCAAGTGTTCTTTCAACGTGGCGTACGTGTCGCTGAACGGGGGGTTCTCTAGGATGCTCACCACTCGGCCCGCTGTCGAACTGCCGAGCGCCGCCACGACATAATAATATTTCGTCGAGTCTGCGGTAATGTCTCTGAGTGCGAACTGCGCTTCAGCTTGAGCAAACCAGACTGATGCATGCGTCTCCCAAAGCTTAAGCGAAACTGCGTGCGTCGTCATGCTCGTCTCTGGATCCGTCCAGTAGAGCCAGGGTCACCAATGTAGGAGCGCGGGAATGAACGATATGGACAAAGTCACTTTCTTTGGCTGCACACCTCTGTGGCCGTTTATTTCCTCACACAAAACACTTCACCCCTGACAGACACCTCGTGACCTTTAAACCCCTCGACGCCACCCCGTTGCCCTGGTTACACTCCCAGCTCTTAAAGGGACCCGGTCACGTATCCTGCACACCACCCTAGTCTTGTGAATTATGTGCTCCCAACAGAGTCCCCTACACTATCATCATTCTTGAAATAACAACCCAACTAATTTCTGAATTGATCACATTCCATTCACATTCATGTGTTGGCTATATGCAACTACAATCAACAACGTGTTTGCTGATTGAGCTCATTTGAATTACTTTTGAAATATAGTGGCATGTTGGTCCAGTGGAACTCAGTTTGAAAGTTTGAATCTTATCACGTCAGACAGTTAGTTGTCGAGACATTTGGACCAAAATTATGAACTGAATATATTATCCTCAACACTGGCAGGAAAGAAGAAGAAAAAACCACGAAGAAACCAATGATGTGTTTTTCTCCAAAATGTTTATTATCTATTGCTTAAATTATTATTTAGTTAGCGAACATACTTCTTGTTTCAGCATGTGTCATATTTTTAACATTTTGATTGATTTCCGGTCAAAACATGGAGTAGAGACCAAATGTTACTGCAGTTATTTGGGAGCCAGTGTTATTTATAATTGGCAGTTCTACTGAAAAGGCGGTTCTACTAAGTGCAGCTATACCTGTCAGACTGGCGGCTCGCCAAAGTGGCTATGACACTGACCAAGTAGCCACAAACAACATTTTGCCAATATTTTTTGGTAAACTATCAGGTCTGTGAGTATAAAACTAAAATCAGTTAACCAATACAGCGTCATTTAAAACAAAACAGTTGTGCTAATGAGGTAAAATACACCTTTGAATTCATACATTATCCACGGGTGGAAGCCAAGTAAGTGAATGTACTATTAAAATAAGTAGCCTCTTGGAGGTTTGTACATTATACGCTTTCCCGAATAGGAAAACATTTTCAAATCCAGTACCAATTTAACATCGCTGTTTTCTTTGGGGATTTTCTTCTGCCGCGTAATTTGTGATATAGTGACGCTTCCTGACTGGCTCCAGTAAGCAGATGCAGGGTCTGCTGAGGATGTTTTATCATTGTCATGGGGAGAATGGCTCCCTAATGATAACCAAGCTTTTGTACAGCTCACACACACACACACACACACACACCTATACACACACACACACACACACACACACACGGCTGCCGAAGAGGGAATAGATGGGTGAATAAAGGAGGAGAGAAGCCAGAGAACGAAGGGATTCCCTGATTTCTCTCCATGCAGGCAGCCAGCGCTCAGCCAGCGGAGCAGAAAGAAGCCCTGGGGAGTGCAGTCACACAGCATTAGAAGTCTGCGTCTCCAAGATCTGGCAAGACATAGTAGAAGCGTGTGCGTGTGCATGTGCGTGTGTATGTGCAGGCCCGTATAGTTAGTCGCACATGTATTTGTTATCATGAGAAGACATTTCTGCGACAGGCTGATGATATACTGATAACCGAAACGCTACAGATTTGTTTAAAACCCAGATTAGAAGATTTTAATTATTATACTACAGTAATGTTTAGTTTCCACAGAAACAGCATGTAAAATCAGCCGTAATTTTAAAAAAATACATCAAAAGGAGACAGCTAAATACAGCAGCTCGTGGTGATGTAGCCTAGAGCAACAGCTAAAACATTACTTATAGTTTAATAAACCAACATTTTAGTAATTCAAGCTGCCCACACATGATCAGCGGCCATCCTCTTCTCATGGGGGGAGCGATAGCCCTCCAGCTGGTAGCCATAACCTGCGTGGTGCAATGTTCACAATGACCAGAGCTCAAAGTGTAGAAATAAGTTAAGTTCTTGTGATTAAGTGTTAGCTTTTTAAATATTGATTTGTATTAGATAGAAGGACTATATATTATTTTCTGGAATTGATGTATCTATACATATTTGTATGAAACAACATATCTCAAATACACATTTAATCCCTACACACGTGTTAAAGGGATGGTGTGAAGGAATGTGAGGTTGTTGGTTTGCAGCCGACTGAATACGCCTTCCATCATCTCCTCCCTTTCCATTGACATAAACTGAGTGCAAAACCATGGTAACACGGTTCGCCTCCCATCAGACCCCCCCCACCACCCCTCCATACCATAATAACAACATATTACGAGCAACAAAAATCAAGCGGCAGCGGCACCAAGGCTTTGAACTCTGCGGCCTGCGTAGATACGAGGGGCTCATTCTAAGCTAACGGACACGATTCTTGGTTTAGTGATGATACACCATATTTATATTCCATTTGTGAAACGATGTCGCCTAGAAAGACAGCATTGCACCATTTATACGTCGGCCTACTATTTTCCCACCAAACCTTAAATTCGCTTTTATTTGTTTCCTGCTTTCTCTCTTTATATGGCAGTACTATCGGCATCTCAACGGCCCCTCACATGAATTCCCGTTCACCCCCTATTCTCACAAATATTAATACACTTTAAAATGTTTAATATTAGCCCATTAAACCCACTATAATCTTTATGATTATAGCCAGATCGACGATGCTTACGACCCGAGCTGCTGCAACAAAGCTCGTCTGTGCTGCTGCATTCAATAACTCTGACTCCGTCGTGTTGTGCGGGGTTTCCCTGCCTCACACTCACTCAGACGTCTCTTCATCTGTGGCTCCCTGGTGCTTACCCCATTTAGTATGCAGCCTATAGCCCCTTGCGGCATCATCGATGAAGCTCGTCTCCGTTCAATCACTGCAGCAGCGAGGCAATCAGTGGAAGCCCGGCGTCCACATACCAACACTGCAGATGTGTGAGGTAGAAGAAAAACACTTGAAAAAGCCGAAACATTTCATTTTGAAGCAATGCTGAGAGGAATGACTCAGTTGGGTAAATAGAGTGCTATAGTGATGCCTCTGTCTCACCTTTGTTAAACTACACATGTGTAAATAGACCCGTGATGCCACACGCTGTGGGCGCTCTGTGACGTGGAACCGGACCTCTGAGGGGCACACATGCTCCAAATTATCCTTTTTATTTGGAATTACATCATTATTTTATTATTTCCCAGCACCAGCATGTTGACCGAGTGTGATTTGTGGAGAAATCAACACGGCAGAATGCACATCAAACACTGACCTAAATTAGATTCATTCTTAGCAAGTCATACACAACAAGGTGTGTGTTCAATACATGGATTTCAGCAGATTAACGACAGCTGTAAGGAGGACCTGGAGCCACGGCCTCAGGGTTAGGTCGTTATGAGCGTTAAAACACGTTGACTATGAAATTATTCAGGATGCAGTGGATTAAAAATGACATTTGAAGAAATATTATTAACATTCTGCTGTTTAGATGCATTTCAATCAATTGTATTTGATCCTGGAAGGTCGTTCTTGACCTAAAAGGTATTTTTTTAAGAGTTGAAACTTCTAATACGCAGTAGAAAGCTATTGTATAATTGGACCCAGAGTTTATATTAGATTGTGAAAACAGTTTGATTATTCATTGTCTTTGCACTGATCAAATATGTAATGATATTGTCACTTAATGTCTGAAGAAGAAATTTGAAAACAGTGAATAATAAATGACAAACTAGACTCTAGAACCATGGCAGCAGCTCTGTGAGTAACTTTCACTCAGCGGCCCTTTGAGTTAAACGTGAACGATGACAACGCTGCTCTGAGTGACCGGGTGGGCTCCATGGTAACTGACAGCTTGACGAGCTAACACCAGGGGGTGGGGCTTAGCGATGGTCAAATGCATGGAGAGACAAAAAAACTAGAGTTGGTGTAAAGCTGCTGCAAATTCACTTTGGTCACTGCCTTGTGTATGTATTGTGTTTCCTCTGTATATTTAGTATTTAAGTATTAGTATTTAGTATTGTTATTGTGTTTTATTTGTATCTTTTATTAATGCTCTAATGTGCACCTGCTGCTGTGATCCTGCAATTTCCCCACTGTGGGACCAATAAAGGATTATCTAATCTAATCTAATACAAGGTGAACAGGAAGTCCACGTTTAAGGAAGTCTCCATCAGGTGAAACTGAGCGCTCTCATAAGGTACTCATACTTCATGATTACAGGTGGAGACTCACAGGTGGAGGCTTAGATATGTTTTCTCAGTGCCATGCATCTTCTCATCACATAATCCTGAGCATTAATCAAGAGTTTCGGCCGAATGCTTCGTCCGCCGTGCCTTTATTTGTTGTAAAGGAGCAAAGTCCACACGGAGATGTCCGTATTCACGGTGTTGGTTCTGTGAGACACGGTTGGTTGAAGGAAGGATCACGTTGAGGCACTCCCACAGTGTGAGACCACGAGAGGAGTTCTTTATCTGAGCCCCGATAAGCATCATGGGCACACATGCGGTCCCTTCAGGGGCTCGAGGCATTGAAGGCCTCACACTATTTAACGTTGTCCTTCCATTCTATTGGTTGTGATGTGGTTCTCCACTCATCAAATGCGTGGCTGCTATCGAAGGTTCTCTCCCAAGATTGCTTTGCTGATACGAACATGAACATCAGAGTTCATAATCTGTCACTAATGGTTTTGTGAATGGTCGATAAGTCATGTTAGTGCTTTATTGATCTGTTATAAGCTAGTAATACAAACCTGTGGGTTGACAGGTTGCTGGGGTTCTCCTCCAGCATCGCACTTCCTGCAGAACTTCTGGACCAAATATCAAATCCTCAAAGCTAAACCAGAATAAAACACATGTATTCGTTTTCTGTCTTCATCTTTTATTTGTGGTCTCTGTTGCGTGAATATTCACAATACGTACGATATACCTGCGGTATGTGGTGCTGTGAGTGATATTCTAAAGAAGTAAATAAGCTGAAAACTGTAAACAATTTTATTTTAATTAATAACTTATACAACAACATGATCATTATTTATAAACAAGATTACAATTTTTTTGACACCAGCCACAATACATTTTTTTACAACCTGTTGGCTTATAACTACCCCCCCCCCCCCCCTACAATTCATAAAGCAATGACTACATCTTAAAACAGTGCCTTATCAGAAAGTGATGCCACGGAAGCAGATAATTGAAAATGTCATTCATCTTTAAACTCAAGATTCTGTGGAAATATAGTTTCTCTTGATTCCCGCGTGCTGTTCATGCGACAGATGCAGGATGTGTCTGTTGTTTGTTTGGGATTCCCTCACCAACATGATCCTCAACACATACATTCTTCTGGCTTCTGACCCGGTTGACAAGTGGATCTTTCAACGCAGCTTTTCTTTAATTTGATACCGTTGAAAAACCCTTTTATAAATCCAATCGTGCTCTAAACCTGGAGTCCATCTGCCTGAAGCAGCATCTTTATTCATCAATCCGTCCTCGAGGCTCAGCCAGCAGTCACGTATCAGACCTCCACACTCTGACGTTCATTGTCCACCTGTCTCCTCCTGTGGTCCAGTGGCGCTGATTCGCTCACATACGGCGAAATAAAACTCAAGACACACAGGGCTGGTCTTAAAAGAAAATCCATTAGAGTCCACTGCAGCTTTAAATACACATGCAGTTCAGGTGTTACACTCTGATTAATGGCACACACACACACACACACACACACACACACACAACCACTTTCAGAGGATTTCCCTCTCTCTATTACCTGGTCGTGCATCAAAAATACAAAGTGCAGTGAAATGTGGCACCCAAGCAGCAGTTAAACAGGAATAAGTGCTTTAAAATATTCAGCCATGTTGGTTGAAGGAGAGGGAGTTGTTTATAACCCGAATGTCTTTCTCTCTCTCTCTCTCTGTGAAGAAGCAGCAGAGGCCACGTCTGTAACTAGGTTAACGAGATCTAGCCTCGACCCAGAAACCTCTCATCTCTTATTCTTTAAGTGCTCGTGCGTGGAAATCTTTACGAGGCTGCAGAACAAAAAGGTTTGGCATGCGTTACATTCCGTCAAAAAAGATCACGCAATTACATCTCACTTTTATCTAGTGATAATATCTGTATCGCAGTTCCGTTAAGATATGTTTCCCTGGATTCTTTTTTTTCTCCTCCCGATTTCAGATGCTCTGCACTGAGCGTGTGCATGTTTATCCAACAAGCAGACTGTCTTCACTTGAGCCGTCTCACAGTTTCCATCATAAGCCTAAACGGTGCCAGATCGGCGGCGTGCAAGGCAGACTGTAACTTGATTTTGGATCAATTCACTGCTGTTGGCAGAAGAAATTGGCCCGTTTTACAGTGCCGTGAATGTACGACTTGATTACACTGAAGATTGAGGGAGAAGCTTGTGTTTGGTACCCGGTCACACAGAAAGCTCTTGTCCTGTGGGTGAGAAATTGTTATAAATCGTTAGATGGGATTTGGTTTGAATGGATCTTAAATGCAGTGCAAAAAAGAGACAAAAGGGCAACATGAAGAGAACATTCATATGAGAGGGTCTCTGTGATTTCAAGAAGACAATCGTACATTAATTTCCTTTGTGCTGGTGTCATCGTCCATCAGGTTCATTCTTCACGCAAGGAGTTAATTTAATGGTGCAGTTTGTTTTTCCATAATTTAACACTTAGTAGTAAACGGGTTGAATTCTCTCCACAGACGTGTTGAACTGCTAGTCGGCAACTATTATCATTAATATGCTTATATATAAGATGGTGAGCATGGTGAATAATCAGCGTCATCAGCATGAGTTTGTCAGCATTTAGCTCAAAACACTGCGACTTCATCACATGCCACGCAGTCAGTGTACAGATTAAACCCAATTTTACCCCCCAATTAGCCGTGGACTGATTATGAATCATGCAGAATATAAACCAAGTCAGTTGTTGTTCGTTAGTCTTGGTAATCTCTGCATTGAATTCAAATTCAAAATCTGTAAATGATGTTTCTGCTGGCTTTAGACTTCACAGCTCTGGATGTTTTCTTCTTTGGTTATGTCATTTTTCCACAACTATTTTTAATATGAGTAAATGTTTTTACAGCAATAAAGCCATTTCCCAGAAATATTAGCTTCATGCAACAGAGACATAAGAACTTCTGATATATGTTTAGCAATGAGGGGAAAAAAAGTGTATTTTTTGTGTTTGCTTTAAGGAGTGCTGTTCCAAGGGGGCGTTTGAAAGGTCACAGCACATGCACTAAAGTCATCACTCGACACCTGATTTAACGTTCTTGCTCATTCTCCGCTTAAAGTCCAGATCTGATATTCTCTCGTCTTTAATTTCCGCAGCAACACAACATGACCGGACGATGCATTTTCTGTCTCTAGCTCTGAGCCTTCTCTCTGCTGGCCCACGCTGACCTTTCCTCTTAATTGGTGTTGTAAAAGAACACAAACAACCCCTCAGTGTGAGGACAATGAAGCCACATTCATATTCTACTGATGCAGGAGAGTTCAGCGAAGGTGAAATAATCAGAAAGTGGAAGGAGGAGTACCGGGAGAATAATGGAGGACAGCTGACAGGAAGCTTCCAATGTGGTTTTTAGAAGCACTAACTGTTGGTTAGTTTTTTTCCCATTTACTGCCCCATTGAGCCCTGCAGGGAACTGTGGAGGCCTGCAGGCTTGATAGGTCATTACTAGTGACGGCTCCTGGGAGAGTTGTAATGTTACGGTGGCTCTGACATGTGTGCACCATGTCGGCAAGGGTATCATTTTAAATGTTAGTCGGGGTTGAGAGAGAATTGCTTCCAACAACAGTGGAGGTCAAACACAACCTGAAAACAACTGAATAAAAACATCTCTGAAAGGCCTGGAGAAGGGAATATTGAGTAGTAGAACAAATATATTACCACGAAATGTCCTGCTTCTTAATCTTCAACCCATGTTTAAGCCTGAGTGGATCTATGGGTAACATATTTAATATAATATTAATTATTTTGTTTTAAATATCCTGCTTCTTAATCTTGAACCCATGTGTAAGACTGAGGGGATCTATGGGTAACATATTTAATATAATATTAATTATTTTGTTTTATATCTAATAATTGGTTTGTTTTCGTCAGCTTGGCAAGCTAAAGCTGTTAGATATTTGACGAGGGTTAAAAAGTGAAGTTATTCCTTCTGGAAGGAAGTGGCATGACATTTAAATATGCATATTACCTCAAAAGTGAAGTACTCAAAATTAGGAGAGGATCTGCAGTTATCAGTATGCTTGAAACAAAGTAGTTTGGCCAACGGATGTTGGAAATCAAGTATTTGTTATTCCAAAGTGGTAAACCAGAGCTGGACTTCAGAGGTAAGCTAATTGGTCCAGTGGGGTTCATAGCGCTCACGTTCACAGTGTGTCGCACTCGGTTGTACATACAACATCTGGTGTGAGTAGTTGTGTGTGACGAATGAAAAAAAGAGAGCTGGAGATGAAGTTGTTGCTTACTTTCTTCATGTTCCCAATTGGCGTGAATGTTAGATTGTCGAATCCAGCGATATTTGACCATCAGACAAGGAGGACAGCTGATTACCTCACAATATTCGGATTTCGCTCCGACGATGACTTTTCCTGTCCACGAACGAGTGCAACGCGAGTGCAACGCCACGAATGCCTGTCAGGAGAGACGGTGCCAAGAGAGAGATTATCTGGGAGATTATTGTGTCTCGCCCTCTCCACCGTGACAGCCGTCTTTTCATCCCCATGGCTTCGAGCGAGGCTTTTCCATAGCAACTATACAATACATTTGGCTTTCAGACATATAGACTAGTTTATTTCCTTTTTTTTATACTTGATATTTTATTTAGGTATTTTTACAGAAATACAACCTTCAAAAGTAAGAATGCACAATTTTAATAAAACATAAAAATAAAGTAAAAATTAACCATGCATCTGGCCAAGAAGGGCCATAAGGAAACACAAAAATAAAAATGTTAATGCCGGATAATAATAATAAATAAGGAAGCAAAAAAAAACTAGTTTATTTCAAGTGTTGCTCAGCCTTTACAGGGTTGGGCCTCTGTGAGGTTATTTCTTTCTCCGCCTGAAGTCGCTTCATCAACTTTGAGTCTGCCTCGTAAATAAGGTTTTCAAATTGGATTCTGATCGACTAACCATGATGCTCTCTGTGTTCCAGCAGAGTCACTGACGGGCAGAGAGTGAAGAGGAATATTTCAGACGGGTCCTCGCTTGATTAGCAGTGACACAGAGAGGGTGTCTGACAGGTGTGCAGATGGCGAGAGAGGGTTATTATAGCACTGCAGTGGTGTTGATGTGTTATCTACCCTCAGGTGTGTGCCTATGCATGTGTGTGTGTGTGTGTCTAAAAAAAAAAGAGAGACATACAGAGGGGGTCACTACTCACGATCAGGTTGAAAAGCACACATACGCAGGGATACCTTCCACTCTGTAAAGCCCATCATCTATAATTGAACCTCCTTCATCCCAATGTCTCTTCCCAGAAACCTCTCCAGTCTCCTCCAGCGCGCCACATCTCATCTCGAGCTCTCTGTGGAAAGCGGTGCATGGCCGCCTCTATTGATTTCACCTCGCTGTGAACACAGTTCTCCCATCCGATCTCAGGAAGCATATTACATGCAGGAAGATACACGGCCGGGGTAGCAGGACGACTCTTATTTGCTTCATTTCCTTTCAATTGAGATAAGCTGTGCGAGCTGGAAACCATTTTAAGCTCCAACAACTCAGAACTCTCCGTCTGTCGAGACTCACGGCTGCTAAGTCTGATTGGCCGGACTCGAGGGCTGTGTCCTTCATTTGATCCTTCCACTTAAAAAAACAATTGAATTGTGTCTGCTGAGAGTTGCTTTGATAGTCAGTTGCATCGTGTCATGTTATTTATCTCCACCAGGGCTAAATCTGTTCACATAGTGCTTTAATTCAATGATGGTTGCTAATGACAATAAATATATATTATACCACCAGATTAACCAAGTTATTACCTTTAATGGCAGACTTGACATCCAGCACTTTCTTATTATTCCATCTCACATGAAACCAAATTGGACATATTTGAGCTTTTTTTCAGTTGTAATTTTGACTTGAATGTTGATGTGACACAAGTCGGCAGAAAACTAGTAATTATGGTAACTCCCACATGGCATGAATGCAGCATATACATGCATGATGGATGGTAATTTAAGTAAAAGAAAACCGCCCCTTGTTTGATAGAGTAGAAATGTCCAAAGCAGAGATTAAGTAAAGCAGTATATGTGATATTCCCTGGTGTGTGTCATGGCACCAGTGTTAGCAGTGTTGAGATATGTTGTTATGGACCTTTTTCTGATGAAAAATTAATATTTTCTACAATTAATACATGTCTGCTATTCTGTGTGTGAGTGGTCCATATGCAAGTCTGTACTGGCCGCAGCAGAAAGACGTCTCTGGCTGAGCCTGAGTGACCTGCCACCAGAGATGCTTCTCATCAACACTGGCGCCTGCCGTCTCACGTGGATGATTCAGGAGGAAAACGGAGTGTCCACGGGGGATTTAAGGGTTATACATTAAAACAAAGGAGAGCCATGGTGTGTAGGCCTCACCTCCCCGGAACCCCCCCCCCCCCCCCCCCCCCCCCACACACACACATCTAGACAGAATAAAGGTTAACAGACTTGTGCAGCTGTCTGCTACATGCACCTCATATAACTTATTAATGATCTGGACAAGCTGCTCTTCACGCTGTCAACATTGTGGGGTAGTGAACATGCTCGAAAAAACGTAAATTATCTGAAAAAGTTGAATCCTCCCAGGAGATGAAGAAACTGCTGAGACAAGGTTAACAAGTCTGATTTATTCATTGTCTTTAAGGCAAAAAAGATCGGTGCAGCCCCCGCGCTGGAATAAAAATGACTCCGGCTGAATTTGCTATTTAAAATGTGAGGCTGCCGTACGGCCCTGGACACGTCGCCAACCAATCACAAGGCTGACACATAGAGACAGACAACTGTTCACATTCGTGACTATTTTGAGATTGAACTGAACCTGTTCGCTTTGGACTGCGGGAGGAAGCTGGAGAAAACCCTCACAGGAATGGACACGCTTATCTCATTTGCTTTTTGAAAATATTAACTTTGTGAGATAGTTTGTATGTGGGCGTAGACTCAGACGAATATCGTGTAAACGTAATGCTTAAGGGCACAAATCACATTCACAAAGACTTCCAGTTGCCCGCTCCAAGAGGCCTGACCATCCCCATCTGTGTGTGTATTGTATTACAATGGTAATGCAATGCTCCATGATAAACAACGAGGGAGGACAGATGCTTGTTGTTTAAATCGCAGGAGCTCTGATGGCTGGAGGGGGCACATTGGTTATGTCACTGTGAGACAGTGCAGCAGTAAAACAATACAATAGCATTACAATCGACCACAGCGGTGACTAGAAAAGGACGAGGGTCGCAGGGGTTCGCAATGTCAAATCATCATTATTTTAGTTTTTTAACATCTTACACTGTTTTTCTTCATGAGACAAGTTACATGTGAATGTTTTCCTTGGAGCAGAGCAGTCAGTATTGAGCTGCACACTGAGATGAAAGTATTGGAAGACTGAAGCTGCTCCCAAGACATTTCGTGCTGTGTTTTATGACTGAATAACTCATATTTTGCCTGATAGCTCTGTTCCTCCGTCCGCCCATTTACTAATGAATGCATTTTATTAAAAAGGTGTTTATCCCACGTTCATGTCTCATCCAAGTCTACTTTGCGTTTCTGCAAACTGGATTCCAGCTGCTCCCGGCACACCTGCGGTCTTTAATTGGCAGATTGGTTCTGCCGTGTGTAAGCCCAGCCACCTGCAGGAACACACCGCACAGACAGATATACAACACACACAAGTAGACGACAACGTGGCTTTGGTGGAGCACTCGCAGACGATCCAATGCCATGTTGGAACAACAGGAATTGTGGGAAAGATGGAAACTTTCCCTGCACTGTGTCGTGAAGGCAGAGGGAGTCACAGCGTTTTGCTCAGAGCTACGTTATTACTGCAGCAGGGCTGAGGACTCAGAGCCAAAGTGTAATTGTCTCCTGACTCTGTGTTTGCTCAGGGCAGCGGGAGCGGCAACGTGAATGTGTGCAGTGTGTACTCAGGGAGGGCTGTGTCAGGACACACGCCTAGTGCAGCACACAATTTAAACTCTGAGTACTGTGTTGTGCATAAGTGTAATATAAAGGATGCTCGGATCAATATTAGTTTTCCTTATTGATTGTTGATGTCAGTGCCGTACACCATTGTCATGTGGCATAGTTGCTTGGCTACACAAATATTCTGTGTGATTATCGTTTTCATTTTTGACTTCCTTGCCAGTTTTTTAAGCTAATGCGGTCCTAGTGCACCTAATATATATTAATAATGTAATTAATTAATGTTCTAATAATACAACATATAAATTGATGTACATTTTATTAGTAATACAGTTATGATTGATAAACCTATAAATAAGTATGCAAGAAAAATACCTAATTTCATGTCACAAGCCACCATTAACTAACAGAATTTAACAAAAGATTAATTTTGGACGCCACTTCTAAACTTCTACATTTTATATTAATTAATTCAATATTAATCTGAGGGTTGCTATGGAGTTCTCACGGTGTGCAGGGACCTATTATTTAATATACACACAAATAAAACGCTCAGTTTATTTATAAATGGAATATTTATTCGACTGACAACTAAACTACGAAACAGAAAATAAATTCCTAAACTATCAAGTAAACAAAATGAATAAAGAATAAATAAGTTGATGACAATGAATAACGCACCACAAATAAAAAGAAGGAATCCAGGTAGAATCGCTGACTCACACCTTTGATTGACGGCGGTCCATTAGATCCATTGTTTGACTTACCTCGAATTATTCAGCAGTTGAGAGTTTATGAAGCACCAAAGAAGATTGTGAAATCTTTATATTAGTTTAAATTCTAATTTAATTGACATGAAACTGATTTACATATGTAAATAGTTTCACCGTTCTGATGGAGGTGAAGCTGCAGTGGCCGGCTGTTCCCCTGAGGGCCTCGGCATCATGTTGGATGAAAGTTGTTTATTTGCACTCGTCTCTGGATTCGTCTTTCCCTGATCCGTTCTTCCCCGTCTCCATCTCTCCAAACGAGATGCCGACTCATCTTAACCCAGTTGGAAGCAGCAGTGGTCATTATGGCAGCTTTGTCAGTTTAAAAAAGTATTTTATCTCAGATTATTTTCTTTTAGAGTCTCTCGTTCTCAATGGTTGCCGTAATAAATCGTTGGTGCATCGCAGGCCGGATACGCATCGCACATGAGACACGATACCAGAGGAGAGGCGGATAGGCAGAGCCACGAGGGAGAGATCTGGTGTTATCAATCCGTGGTGGACCATTAGTTTTGAGATAATAAGACTCTGTTGTGTTTGTAAACCCCCACGACAGAGACGGTGGTTTCTAGGGGAACGATACGTGAAGCCCAACACAGATGAGACCATAAGTGAGGTTACATCCTCAGGCTTTGAAATGTTTTGTTGCTGAAATGGTCTTACCTTGCTCTCCAAGAGAAGTCAGTCGGTGAATTGTGAGGGTTATATATTCAGCAGATGTTTTTTTAAATTCAAAGGTATCTGTAAATCTGTCTTATTTCCTGTTTTCCATCTCAAGGTAAAGAAACATCTCAATCAGCTACAATGCAGCTGCAGTTCATCTCAAAACGCGATAATCACTGAAGTTATCGTAAGCCTTTGGATGCAAACGAAGCTGAGATGATATCTGCCGGTTCATTAGTGCTAATTCATGTTAAGTGAAGGGAAGATGCGAGAGAAGAAAGGGCGAGGATGAAAGAAACAGTAATGAATAAGGACTGAAGGAGGCTAGTGTGGGCTTATGCAGATCTCTCCATTCAATTTTTATTCCCAAACTTCATTTACACTGGCAGAATGCTGTCCCTGTCCTCTCATTATTATTTATTGTTTGGTTTTATTGAAATATTTTTTTTGCAAATCAGGTGTATTGAAATCAGGGTATTCACGGCGTAGCAGGTATATTGAGAATTCTGTTCATAGCATTTATACCAAAGAATGACGAAAGAAATTCATATTTGACTAACAATTTTCGACTTATCGATGTATATTTAGTATTTTAGTATTATTATTATGTTTTGTGTTTTATTTTTATCTTTTATTTTTATTAATGCTCTAATTTGCACCCGCTGCTGTGACCCTAAAATGTCCCTACTGTGGGACCAATAAAGGAATATCTAATCTTATCTTATCTTATTTAATAGACAGATCCGTAAAACTGAGTTTCTCAACAAATAGTCACACAAAAGCACTTTAAACCTGTTTTTACAAAAATTATGATAGTTTTCTTAGAAACAAGTAACTCAGCATTAACACTGACTGATCGACTAAAACGGTTTAAGACCAAAGCAATCGATTAGTCGACTAATCCACTAAAACGGGCAGATTTTTCAATCTGGACCAAAAATGGAGGACCTGCAGACATACAATTCCATCCCTCTTTGTACAAACATATCTGCCAAATTGATGTTGTTTAGCGGAGTGGACTGACATTCAGGTGTGCAGATAATTAGACCTTGTCTTGTTATGTGTTTGAGGAATAATAGAGCTTTGCTAATAGAAGCTGAGCAACGTGGGTATCGTGATCTGAATGTCAGGCTCGGAGCCTAATTGGAAAGCTTGTTAAGCTGCTGTAGAACGGTCAAAACCAATTACTTGTGCTATACCTCTTGTCATCTTGTAAATGATTGTCTTATTTTAATAAATGCTTGAATAAACATTATAAAAAAATAAGCCCTACACTTTATTTGCTAACGCGTTCATTTTGTTTTATTGATGAGTTAATAATGTCGTGTTTTACTGACTTTCTCTTGTGTCTGTTTGACCTCATCTAGGCTTCCTGAGGGTGCTCCACTCTTGTTAGCTCCCCGAAGAAACAGAAGATCAGAGGAGGACAAAGTTCAGACGATGCTCGCGCTAAAGAACAACAACCCAATCGTGAGCAGACAATAACAGAAAGAGGAGCATAATGTAGCTCATCCTGACATCTGTCCTGCAACATCTTTGTTTTGGTGACTTCCTCGGCAGAGTGTAGACTGAGGGACAAATGGAGCAGGTCGGGGAGGATCTGAACCTCTCCTTTCTCCTGCAACATGAACGAGACATGATCCTTAAGGTGCTGCAGAAAGATGAGAAACTGAGGAAGCGAGAGGAGAAGAGGATTCGGTGAGGACTTCAGTATTGCCGTTGTAACATTCATATGACTGAGTTTTCTTCAGGTGCCTTGATATTGTCGTCTTTCTCCCCTGCAGGAAGCTGAAGAATGAGTTGCTGGAGATCAAACGGAAAGGGTCCCGTCGGCCCCAGGAGCCGGAGGAGCGGCAGTGCGCTCGCTGCCTGAAGGGTTTGGGCCTGATCTTCGGCCGCGGAGATCTCTGCAAGGAGTGCCAGCTGCGCGTCTGCGACGACTGCCGCGTCACGACTCCCAAAACGCCCCCGTGGAGATGTAACGTGTGTGCCAAGATCTCGTGAGTGCGACGTCTTGCAAGGATTAAAACAGCTGTTTAGAAGAGCCATCAGATGGTCCATGACACCACATTGGTCTCCCTCTGTCAGCGGGGCCTTCGGGTGTTTCAGGGCTGCCGTCTTCCACAGGGCTTAAAACAAGGAGTGACCAACTCCCCCAAAACCCACTTGAGCACAAACTACCTTTTTGGGTTGCAACCACTTTAGGGATTTATGTAAATAAGTCATGTGAGCTCTGCTGTAATGCACTGTTAAGAACTGGATAATTAGTGGTGAACATCAGGGTTGTGTGTCTGTTCTTGAAAATCAATTAGCCGGAGGAGCTTTCTGCCATCGTTCTGCACACTCAACATTCACACGATTAAAAAAAGTAATCGATCCCAGAAATACTGAAGCGTAGATACCAAGTTATCCACTGCTGCCGGTCTGAATAATCACAGTCAGTGCGGTTACATGCAATCAAATTATTGGCTTAGTCGGACTGAAATCGAATTATCCGTTTCATGTAAACACCTTAGTCGGACTATGTGCGGTCCGACTTCGGTCCGATTAACACCCCTGGATAGCTCGGTCCGATCCAGTTGATAATTCGACTCTCGCGGCATGTAACTCTGAATTCGATTCGGAACTGGACTTTGCGTCTTTGCGCATGCTCGAGATCCCGCCGCCCTCCTCCCTCCCTCCCATGTCGTGACCCGGAAGTCGAAAGAGACGATAAATTAAATTCTCCGTGTACCTTCGACGGCGTCTTCTCTCCGTTATCAACTCAGCCAATAGCGCCATTTGCATTCGCTGTACTCCTATTAACACCATGGAAGAATAGTAGAGGGATGTAGCTTCGCCTCGCTCTCTGTTCGCCATCTTTCTCGAAATGTTGTTGTTGGTGGTGAAGAGGTCAAGCGGAAATGGCTGTATCACCACGAGTTGTAATGAAAACAGCGCCGCCTATCGTATCGGATATGACATGCTTTCAAAGGCCAATGATTCGAATTACTCACTGCCATGTATATTGGGATAACAGCAGATCCCCCAAAAGATAGCATAGTCCGACTAAAGCAAGATTCGAATTATACCATCATGTAAACGCACTGACTGTGACCTCAAAATGTTTTTTGCTTGTGTGCCAGCTGCAATGTTGTTGCTCTCTCCAACTAGACCTGTAACCCACAGCAAAACCTTTAATAAATGGACTGAATTAGTGAAACTCAAGCGAAAGAAGAGGAAGTGGTGACTCCTATCAATCTTCATCCAGTGTATCTGAACGTCATGAAAAGCCTTAAAACAAAAGGCCAGAGAAACCTAATTTACAAAGGCCTTCAGTATGTTGTAGCCTGCAGCAGGCGTATTATTTATGAAATGGTTTTATGTGGATAAACCAGTACAATTGTTTCATACCTCCGAGCGGACTGTATGTAAAATAAATACGTCCTGAACATCTTTAATTATTGATTTATCCATCCATCCATTTTCTGTTGTTTATTTAGTTCCAGTTGGTGTTTAATGTTTAATGAATTATATTATCATGAATTATAGTTTTATGCAGTGAGGAAGTACTGACAACAATGTGTTGTCAATACCTAGATGCACTTGGTAAACTCTTTTTAAGCTTTATTTATTTATTATTGTATTTATTTATTTATTTGAACAGGGACCGTACACATCAATCAACCCAGGGGTAAATGTGTCAGTCTTAGCTATAAGGCTACATTTCAACTGTAGTCCCTGTGGCCGGATATTACAAGCCATCACGAATGGAAAAAAAGGTTATCACAGAGACATCAAAAAAAGCAATAAACATACAGGTTATGATTAAATACTGGGCTCATCATAAAGATCATTAAAAGAAACATCATAAAAAGCAATATGGATCTTTGGCCGGTATGACTGTGAAATTATTTACAAGTCTTATATTTTACAAATTAAACACTGCTTAAACTCTGGCGTCACACACATAACTGGTTTGTGATATCTTAGTTTGGCTGGACGTGTGTGTGCTCAGGCTCCCCGTCGTGTGTTTGTAGGGAGCTGAAGGTGGTGACAGGAGAGTGGTTCATGGAGGAGCGGTCCAAGCGCTTCGAGCCGGGAGTGGCGAGCAGCGACATCATCAAACAGACAATCATGAGAAACCCAATCAGTGAGTTTCACCACCGATGTCCCGTTACCCAGATCGCATAACGAGTATGTGGAGGAGCAGGCACGTGCACAGACAGGGGGGCAGGTGCTCAAACCCCCCCAAAAAAGGCCACCGATCGCCAAAATTATTTATCTATTGATCACTGTAACTTGAAGTCAGCAAGAAATTGGTTGCTATGCAACACCTAAAACACATTGTGTCGTGAGAAGACATGAGAGCTGAACAAAATGACATGTTTTCTATAACAATTTATTTTCATTTACAAAATGATAGGAGCAAAAAATGCCATATAATAAACGCGCGAAGAGGAGGAGGAGATGGGGGGGGTTGGGGCGCGGCGGGGGCTTGTGAGCGCCGCGGAGCATGTTATTATCTTTATTTAAAAGGGACCAGTGAAAACATAAATGTCACTATTCACTGTACCAGAGTGTAGCTTCAGCTAATTTGCATCTGTAGGGGTCGAAATTCTCACAAGAACTCACATAAATGCCAGATATCGAAACACATTTGGGGGGGATTTGATGACGGAGAGTAATTTGTATTCTTAAATACTTATTAATGAAGAAAAAAAATGGGCTCCAGCAGAAGGGGCACGTTTCTTATCTAGGGCAAAAGGGCCGGTGCTTGAGCACCACTAGGGGTCTATCTGTGCACGTGCCTGAGTATGATATTTATGCGGATTGCGTTCATGCAATGTTTTTGATTACCAGTCACAGACAACAAATCGACAGAAAACCTGGCAGCCCCTCCTGAGGCGGGAAAACCCGAGACCCCGAGAAACCACAGGAGTGCAATAATGAACATCGGCGCCAGGAGGAAAGCGTAAGTAGAGGAAGAGCAAAACAGCTCCATGCAACTTTGTGCAAACACATACGTGCTCTGAATGTTAAAGACTTCGCTGAGTGAAACATGAAAACATGAGCTATGCGAGATATGCAGTAAACAGAGTGCAACTCGCCTCAGTACAAAGGCATTGGAAAAGATGAAGTGGAGACCGGTTAGATTTTTGCATTTTTAAATACATTTGGCGAAGCAGCACAGCGTTAATTGGATTGTGTCGGCTTTTACAGCTGCGTATCTCGCTGCACTCTAATAGTTCTTGAAGGCATCACAAAAGAACGTTGAAAATAACAAGAAGCTGTGATTATATAATCAGAGTTGTGATTACTGAAAACTTTCCGGCAAATCACTTGAATAACACGTCTTTAAAAGAAAAATATTCAACATTATTGTGGAATTAATGGTGAGAGAGAGCAAAAAATGGTGACTTCAAGAGCAGACAATCAAGTGCAAAGAACATTTGAGAAATAGTTAAATAACCTGTACTTCGGCACACTGTTGCAACTACATGGTTGTGTTGGCCTGATTGTATGGCTTAAATGATATTTGTATGTAATTACCCACAGAGTTACATTTGTTATTTAATATGAGCACTCCACTATTTGAGGATAAAAGCACAATATCATATGTGGCTATATAAACTATTATATAACTAGCTAAATAACTAACATTATACTAAATGTGCCACTGAAGACCAGCCCTTGCTAGGTATACGTATGTCAGCCTTTTGTATGTTATTAATGGCATCGTGCTAAATGAATAATAAATGACAGCGTTGTAGTGAAAACAACATTGGGATTCTGATATATATTATTGTGACAAGCGTCTTGCCGTCACTGGTAGGTTCCCCTTTAAGCACCACGGAATGATCAGCCAGCTTTATTGGATACGACCCCAGACAGTGTCTCTGCTCCAGCACTCCACCCCGTCTTCAGCCCGTCCAGCTCCTCTTGAAGACAAAGCCTCGCAGATACACCCACACAGATTGTCATCAGCTAGTCTGATTGTCCTCAAGGCTGTAAAGCCAGATACCACCGAGTGATTCTGGGCGTGGTATCTTTCATGCGAGAGCCATTGAGCGGGCGTGGTCCGACCCTGCCCCTCCTCTCCAGACAGCGCTTTGCTGATGTACAACGGGCGGTCAAACCCCCCTGCTGGGACAAAACGCCCCCAGCCCTCTGTTCGACGCATCGGTCTGCAGAGTAAAGGAGGAGAGAAGTGTGTGTGTGTGTGTGTGGTTCCCCTCAGAGAGCTTGTATGAACCGCTGTAATAGCCCGCCAGCCCCAAAAGATACGTACCTCCTCTCGTCCAACTGCACTTTCCCGGTGGCCGAAAGCCCGCCAGGTAGGCGGCAGCATATGCGCATGGGACGCAGCACCGGTCCATGAGGCGGTGGCTGGGGCCCAACCCAAAGGAAGCGTGGTGAATTGGTATAACAAGCCGTTTTTCCTTAGACTGTCGTAAAGAGTGCCCAGAGTGTCCCAGGAGGGTCCAGCGACCCGGGCCGGGGCATTGAAACGAACCGCGACACCTCTCACCCCTGCGATAGTCCACGCAGAGAACGTATCCACCCCGCTGAACCACCTTTCTCTTGTGTTCAGGTAACCTAGGTCGTAACTGCACTGTCACGCCCGGAGGAGTCTCAAGTAGCCCGCCCCTATCAAAGCAACAAGTACCTCTCTCCCGGTGTGAATTGTCTCAGCCGGGCCCTCTGTTGTACAGCCGCTGCTGACGCTCCTGGGCCTGAGCTTTGCTCGCAGGTCAGTTTTCTTAATAGAGTCGGAGCCCCCGCTGGATCCTACCGAACAACAGTTCCCACCACGCTCATCGCATTTTTAAAATTTACGGATCAATGGCCGGCACTGACACTCCGGCGACGACACCAACGGCGCACATCCGCCCGGAACCCAATTGACACTCCGGGCAGGACGCATACACGGCGCACATCCGCCCGGATGCCATCGGTTATAGTGAGCGCCTGGAAAACCATTTCGCTCTTTCGCACCAGCTATATGTTCGCGCTCGTCAAGGGCGCACCAGCTGACCAAACTCGGAGGGAGGAGGAGGTAGGGCTCCACTCCCCTCCCCCCCCAGTGTGTCGGACAACCTGTCACCCCTGAGCACGCACGGCGACACACCGCATGACCCCTGTCTGCCGTGAACGCACCCCGCGGCGTAAGCGGGGGACAACCACCTTCTTCACGCTATTTTTTCCCCGTGATCTAATTCATAGACGTGTACAGCCGGAAGAGGACTACTGGGGTGGTGCCGGTGTTTGTTTGGGGCCTGTATGGGTTGCAGTGGTGGCGCGTCCGGACTGTCCGCCAGTGAGCTGTCCGACCCTGCCGCGGGGTGTACCGCCAGGTGGTCAGTGCGCGGCGCTCCAGCGCGACGGGTGCGGGCACAGGACCCACTGTTGTCCGTTCGGCAGCCTCTCCACGAACCTCCCTGACGGCCTTTCTCTCCACGCCGCGCGCCTCCGGAGTTCGGGCTGCAACCATCTGGTGGCGGTCCTTCAGCTGGTGTGCATAGGTAAACGGCCGGTCCTGTCCCAGCGGATCCATCATGTGTGCTTTCAAGGAAAAAAAAAAAATTTCCAAAAAAAAAGGTTCAAGCGCTGCTTCCACTGGTAGGTTCCCTTTAAGCACCACGGAATGATCATCAGACCTCCTTCTCGAACCACACCCCCGCTCCACCCACTCTGCAGCCGAGCTTAAACACACCCCACTGCCACAATTATATTCATTATTTTGTTAGACATGCTGTTATTTAGTTTGACATATTGTGATTTTAATATTATATTTGTATTGTTACTGTATATTGTAACTGTATATTGTTCCAACGAAGCAGTTGTCAGTCGGCCTTTGACGTTACAAATTGGCCTCTGAAGATCAGACAACGGAGTTATGATTTTACTGATGTATACTCACTAAGAAGATCACCAACTGTGTGGAAATAATTAATCAAAACAATGTACCGGCATCCCTTCGTAGATTTTGCAGGATGCAAACTGTAAATCTGTGACGTCTTAGATCATTTTGTGTGTGTGTGTGTGTGTGTAGGAGGATGAAGATGGATAAAAAAAAAGCCGGCCGACTGGCCTTGAAGCCGGAAAACGGAGTCGACGGTGTTGGTGTCAAACCTGTTTTGGACGCAGACGCTCAAAGCGTAAGAAGCGTTCGCTCGGCACCAAGTCCACGTTCAAACAGGTGTCCACCCTCCCTACGAACAGACTCACCTGTGTGCTGTGTACCACTCACATATACATATTTAACGTTATATTTACAGAGATCTGATGTGGGATTTTCTTTAATGAGAAGAACGTGCACAAAATTGTTGTACCATGTGTCAGTACCAGTATGAAACCTCAACATGTGGATAGAGACTTTCATTTTGTGCATTTAGGCACACAGTTTAGAGCTGGAGGCATAAAGGCAACACTATTTCAAAAGAGAAATCACTTTAACAAATCTATTTATTTACGTAAATGTAATTTTTGAAGCCGAAACGTCTCAGGCAGGTTTTTTCCCACAGCTGTGTATGTGAGACTTACATTGATGTTCGATCATGATGAAAGATAAAGGGAGTATCGTGTCGCTGACTGGTTACGGTTTTCAGGGGCGGAGCCGAGGCCTTCGAGTCCTCAGGGATGCCCACGGTACCGAACAACCTGCGTTCCCGAACCCCGGACGCTCTCAGTGACAACCGGAGGGTCAGGGTCAGCAAATGAGACACACACAAACACACAGACACACCAACACACTGGGGACATTGTGCAGTTTAAATTGCCGTTTCAACAGCTCGGGTGTGTTGGGTTTTTTTCCGCAGCCTGACGGAGCGGAGAGCGTTGCCAGCGTGAACTCCAATGAGAGCGCGCCGGAGAAAAAAGCGACCGGCCATCACAGGACTCATTCGGGCACCCCGACAATTTCTGTGTCCAGAGCCTCCGTTTCATCAGGTATATCAGGCTTGTTTTGATTTTGCTTCACATTGGAGCGACATGACTCACAGCTCACAACCATTTCAATATCTGAATCACAGTCTCTGGATGCGTGAGAGGCAGCCGGATCATATCAAAGGTCCGACCACAGCGGCGCTACGGACTTAGAGCTGGTTAAAGGACGTCATTTCCCCGTCAGGAGCAGCTTTAAAGTGTGCACAGACAACATTATTAACTCACGTCATTTCCTGCTGCTCTTCTGTATGAGATGAACTCTCCTCTTTTTGTTAAGTGGAATGTAGTTTCTCTCAGTTTCATATCCTTTATCGCGATTAGTGCCGTTAGCTGGAAAAGAGGATTCTCACGGAAGTGTCAGATCATATACTCAGTATTAAACACCAGAATTAAACATTTTGTTGTTATTCCACTTTGAGGATGTATTTTTTCGGACTTCTCTTCAACTTTTTTGATAGCCTAGTGCCTGAATATATCGTTGATTTTCTTCAAAGATACAGTTTGTCCCCGGAGGAGTCCTCAGATCTTCACGCTTTGATTCTCTTTGTTTCAAAGTCTCAGGCAAAGACTCGTCGTTCAGTTGCCTCCTGCAGATTTAACATCTTATTTAAACTGCTAATCAATTTCAAAATATATGTATTTGAGAATACTTATTCGATACCAACTCACTTTATCGCTTTCTCTGAGTTAGATCAAACAGATCTATATATCTCATGTCCGTGTGTGTAAGCATGGAGTTAGAGGTGTTTGCTCATCTAAAATACAAAAGTATGCCTTCCAGCTCTAAAGTGACACATGATTTATTTTTAAGGCTTAGTTTTTAGTGTAAAGAATGGATCAATCTGACATAGCCTAAACCTGTAATTGTTAGCATGTCCAGTGAGCTAAGTATTCCTAAAAGGTGGCATATACAACATTCAGAGCAGAGATATCGTGCATGTGAGCGTGTTCTACCGATCAGCTCTCACACGGCTGTTCTTTGTTTGCTAATGACACCGTCAGCGGTGGCACGTTCGCGTAGCACACGACCTCCAGTTCCCTCTCAGGTAAACACTGTTCGATCTGTCAGCACGTTTGCTGTGGTTGTCGAGCAGCGAGCGTAACTCCCATTTTAGACACAGACAGCGTGTCGGGGAGTTTGAGAATAGAAACCGTGTTATTAAAATTGTATGTGATGAAAAAAAAATTAAAGCTCATATTTCTCAGGCCGATAACAACAGATCTAACGAAAAGATACGAGAGATGGTTTATTTGCTTTAACTTAGCAAAGTGTTGAACTATCCGTGACATAATCAGCTTACTTTGTAATTGCTTTGTTTTTTCTCAATGAGTTATATATATTTATATATATATATATATATATATAATATGTATATATACGTATATAATATATATAATATGTATATATATATATGTGTATATATGTATTTGTGTATATATATAAATATTATTACTGTTATATGGAGAGTAAATTTGTGCACCATCACGATGTTCACAGAACCTGGGGACGATCATCAGTTTCTATACCCTCTCTTTTACTGGCTGCTCGTGTTGTGTGTGTCTTTGCCCTCCGTCCCCTCACTGCCTTCAACCCAGTTTGTTCTGTTCTTCTCACCGCCCTGCCTCTCTCTCCCGCCTCACTGCACCAGATCACAGCCGCTCGGAGATGGACCTGTCAGCTCCCGGTTCCGAACACAGCGACGACGCACTCAGTCTCAGGAGCCGCTCGGTCCCCGGGCTCAACGACGTAAGCCTCCTGGGCCTCTTCGGCTTCTTCTGACCTCCTCGGCTTCTTCGGTCCTTCCCTCCCTCTGCCTCAGCTGTATCTCTGCACACTGATTTGGTTCCTAAAACAAATTCACCGCAGCACCACAATCCCATTGTTGTTTTTTTGGGTACCGTTTCAATACATCTACTGTACCGTGCGTTCATATTAAGCTCAATATGAGGCCTCGGATGATGAATGTTAATTCGGCCCACTTCAAAGAGCGTGACAAGCATCTAAACGGCTGGAGGCTGAAAGCAGGCGGAGGATCTGATGGCCAGTATCAGGCTGCTTTGTCTCGTTTATACTGAATGGTCATTTGCATTGGCACTCACACGCACGCGCACACTTTTTTTCTTCTTTTTTTACTCATCCACTCGTTCTCACGACCTCAATCACGTTGTGAAAAGCGAGTAAACAAATCGCCACACTCTGTCCCGACTTGTCTCGTCGAATATATTTGAAAGCTGAGCTGCATCCACCCACACGGAGCCGCTGTGTGGAAAACTGTGCTTTTTTTTTTTAAACAAAAGATGCTTTGGCCAGCGTCCCAGATGGCATCTCCTCTTTTGATGACATCTGATTTCTGTCACCCGCAGGAGTTTTCTAACGAGGATGCGGAGGAAGACATCGATGAGCTGATGTCAGCTCACAGCGGCAAGACTGAGAGGCGGCGCTTCAGCAACACACTGTCAAATGTAAGACCCACGAACGACCCAGTGCAAACACAACAACATCAAAAGCGGATTATAGGAAGTGATGTTCACATACAGTACAAACGTGTCCTCGTGCACTCACCATCACCTGACGAGTGAGTCACGCATCTACGTACTGTTGTTGACTCTGTAAACACAGTGTGAGCCTTTGGAGCAGCTTGTTTCACACTACAAAGCCGGCCACATTTACATCAACTCATTTACAGTATCATCATGTGAGGGATTACTGTTGCGTGTGTGAGAATACAAACAATTTAAGTTACTTTAATGGAGTGCATGGAGTTTTTATTTATATTATGCAGGTGTAACCTGGATATTACTTCATCTACACCCTCGTGGTATCTAGGCTGATAGTTTTATGTGTCCGGGTTTTTAGAAAAGTGTCTCTGTGTGTCAGTGCTGTTGCATATTATGTCGACTTGGTCATTTTTTATATAAACAATCAAGTCTGGTAGAAAATCCAGTTGTTTAAATAGCTTAAATAAATGGTTTATTTCCTGACTTATGTCATTGTCATTGTTCAGTGTGTGTGCATGTTGGTGTGTGTGTGTGTGTGTGTGTGTGTGGTTGTGCTGAATTTAAAGACCGTCACAGGAAAACAGGCGAGACAGACGTCCTGCCTGTCTGACATTTATCATCTCATCTCATAAATGACGAAGAGCTTCTGTTTTCAGGATGAATGGAGGAGGAAGGAGGTGATGGGGGCCCTTATGCAGATAGTTGAATCGAGCTCTGTAATACTCATCCTGCTGTTCCATGATTCACCTCATGGAGGGCGTTGGAGAGATAATGAAAGCAGAGTATTAGTACCATATATTTAATAGTGCAATTTATATCTCCAGCTTTAGAGAAACCTTTATTGTTATTATATCATTATAGATTTTACTGAATAATTAATTTACCAATACACATTCACCATAGTTGCCAGTTTTTTAAGTACACTTAGCTAAAACCGTCTGTAATTAATCCTAACCTTCGCAAAGGCCATAATGTTGAATGTTTTTGTTGAAGAGAGGTGTCTGGTCGTTATGGGGATGTGGTTTGTGGTGTTGTTGAGTTGTAATTAATTACACAGACAGGTATTATCTCATTTATATAAAAGGGTTGGACAAAATACAAAATAATAGAAGCGTGCTGCATGGTGGTGTAGTCACTAGCACTGTCACCTCACAGAAAGAGGGGCTTAGGTTCGATCCCCAAACCATGGCCGGTCCATCTGTGCGGAGTTAGCACATTCTCCCCGTGTCAGTGTGGGTTCCCTCTGGGTTCTCCGGCTTCCTCCCTCAGTCCAAAGACATGCAGCTCAGGTTAGCTGGAGACTCTAAATTGCCTGTGAATGTGAGCGTGACTGGTTTTCTGTCTCTATTTGTGCTCTGAGATAAACTGGCAACCTGTTCAGGGTACCCGACCTTCGCACAATGTCAGCTGGGATCGGCTCCAGCGCCCGCAACCGTGAATAGGATAAGCGGTTTGGATAATGGAATGGGAATAATAGAAACATCTATCGGTATAACGGCTGAGACTGAGCGGAATGTTATTTGTTCTGTAGGCCTTTGGTCATCAAACAAGTCGTGGACAGATTAAATCCAACCAAAAGTTGTTGAGTAATTGTACTCAAACCCACCTGTGTTCATCCTCTGGGGACCATCAATGTCTGCATCACAATGTATGTTGAGATGTATCAGTGTCTGTCATCACTTGGGCTACCACTGTGACTAGAGTTCATTATAACAATATAAAATATGTAATATATATAATTCATTATACACATAGGAAACATTATGAAGGAAATAAACATCTTCATCCTGGCTGTTGCCCTGTTTGTGTGTGTGTGCGTGCATGTGTGTGTGTGCGTGTGTGTATGTGTGTCCAGTGGTTCCAGATGAGTTGTAATCTCTGTGGTTTCATCTGACAATCACCATGGTAACCATGTGTAATGTGGTTTCTGGCTGTGCTCCTGCAGACAGGGTTTCTGTATCTCCTTCTCAGGGGTGGGGGCGTGTGTGTGCTTGGGGCCTGCCTCTATCACTAACAATGAGATCAAAGATCTCAGACCTATCTCCTTCTCCACTTTTGTCTTCCTTCCGTCCTCCCTCCTGTTCTTCCTTCCTCTCTATATTATACATTAATCTGCTTGCTAGTCTTCCACTCCGGGCTCCGAGAGAAGGTGGGGCTATCTCAATATCCCCGACTCGGATGCTGAGACTGTAAGTCTTCCCTTTCCACGTCTGTGCATTCATCTATATTCACCTCTATCATAAAACGGACAAACGCATCACAGCACAAATATCTGGCATTCATCACTTGCTTGCTGAGTTCTTTCCTGATTATCATGTTGAGTTTGCCTCACACTCATCCTCATTAAGCTGCATCTATTTCTATTGAGTTTATGCACTGCCTGAATTAAACCGTTGGTCATTAACCATACTAGCAGGATAGAAGTGGGACACACGTCCCAGTAGAGCGATCACAGTGTGGCTTAATTCTGTCTTTCTTTCCCCAGTGCTCTCCAGAGAGAACAAATATTACCATAGTTATAACATTTAAATCCTGTCCAAAGCCACAGCAGTCTCACCTGCTGGGTTTGTAATGATTGGAGTCTTTCGTTCATGAAGTAGATTTTGCAGGTACACAAGGAGGAAAAATGCGCTCTTCAATATCTCCAATTTGGCCATCGCCGGTCAGTTTAATTTAAGGTTAAATGTTTGGAAGTAATAATATAAAACACATGGCTGCAACTCTTCTGACAAATAAACAATTTTTAAGACATTGTCTTCAACTTTAGAAAACTGCGCCAGGTTTTTGTCACAGTTTTTCTGACATTTCAAAGACCAAACAATTAAAAGGTTAATTGAGTAAATTATTGGCAGGTTATTGTAGCAATGTATAATGGCATTTTATTACCTTCGCATTGAAAATGCGGAAGGTTATGTTTTGATCGCCGTGTATTTATGTATTTATTTATTTATTTGTATGAGCGTTACTCGCATAATTAAAAAAGTATTAAACCGAATCGCATGAAATTTGGTGGGATGATTGGTTATTATCCGGGGACCATTTGATTCGATTTTGGGATCGATCGGATCAAAGGTCAAGGTCATGAAAAGGTCAAAATCTTCTTTTTACCATAGCGCGGTCAATTTTTATCCAATTGGCATGCAACTAATGCCAAAATGTTCATAATTCAATGCCCAATCTTGTGATATGCGAAGGTATGCGCTCTACCGAGTGCCCATTCTAGTTTACAAGTGTTTTAGTCGTACCGTCAATATTACACACAAAGGGCTGCAACTGCTTTATTTATCTGTAATACTTTAGATGTTGTTGTTTTCTTTTCCCCCCGTTACTCTTTTATACCTCATGTGTCGCGTTCTTTCCTCACCCCTTCATCTGTCATTACCCTTCTCCCCCTCTCCCCCCCCCTCTCTTATATCTCTGTCTTTTGCCCAAAACAGAGCAGCATAAACAGCATGATGAGCATGTACAGTGAGACTGGTGACTATGGCAACGCCCGGGTGAGCGGCGAGATCCTGCTGAACATCAGCTACAGCTACAAAACCGGTGCTCTCAACGTGCTGGTGAAAGAGTGTCACAACCTGGCGACAGGAGATGAGAAGAGGCAACGCACGGACACGTGAGCGCGCAGAGACACCATCAGTGTTCTTCTTGAAGGGTTACTCGCTTCTGGAAATAGTTTTTCTTCCCGTAGCGTAGTACAAGTAATTCAGGGGCGGGTGTATATATACTGTATATGTTACATATATTATATTATTATATATTATATGTATCTATATATACACATTATATTTATCCAGGTATATTATATATATATAAATATATCCAGGTATATTTATATATATATTCAGGTATATATATACAGGTATATTATATAAATATATATATATACATATATATATACAGGTATATTATATATTGTATGCATTCAATATTATATATAATATACATTAGTTGTTGGACTGAGTCGACGTGTCTTCTTCACGGCAGATACGTGAAGACGTACCTGCTGCCGGATATGTCACGACAGAGCAAGAGGAAGACGAGCATCAAGGCCAACACCATTAACCCCGTTTTCAACGAGAGTCTCAGGGTCAGTGGATGAAAAACTCAAATTGCATGAATTCCAAACTCTTTTTTTTTCCGTTAAGCTTGTGTTTTTTTCCCCGCTGTGTCGTGCAGTACGTGATCAGCCACTCGCAGCTGGAGACTCGGACCTTGCAGGTCTCGGTGTGGCACCACGACCGGTTTGGACACAACAGCTTCCTGGGAGAGGTGGAGCTGAGCTTTGACTCCTGGGAGTTTGATTCCCAAGTCGAGGACTGGTACTCTCTGCTTGCCAAGGTAAGATGCCAGAATCAGAGTGTTGTCACACGTGTCGTTGAGAGAGTTGTTGACGACGTGAACTCTGTTTGTGTAGGCGGACAGCAATATCGACTCCTCCATGCATTATAAAGGAGAGCTGACTGTCGTGTTGAAGTACATACCTGCAGAGAAAAACCTCACGCTGCCGCTGGACCAAATTAAAGGTGCATTTATAATGGCTTTGACTAATATATATTGTATCATAAATCATGTTTGAACTCAAATTGTGTTTTTTAAAAGAGTTATAATGAACTGCTCGAAAAGATTGCCTTAACAGTGTCACGGGTTTGTCACGGGGTGAAGCCCAGGTGCAGAGAGACAGGCTGGACTTCAGGTTTGAGTGAAAGAAAAAACACTTTACTTCAGAAATGGTAAAACATACAAACTCTGGCTTGAAAGCAACTACAAAACAAACCTAGGAATCGCCACACGAACAAAGATTGAGACATCGAAACAGAGACAATATGAGACCGATGAAAAGACAACAAACCGACTGGAAACATGAGAAAGACTGGCACAATATATAGGGGGGGAAACACAGGTGTACGGCATGATGCAATCAGTGAGACAGGAGTGGCTGAGGGCAGGTGAAGGGAATTAACCAATCAAGGAGACAGAGGAGTGTCTGAGGGCAGGTGAAGGGAATGAAACAATCAAGGAGACAGAAGAGTGGCTGGGGGAAGGTGAAGGGAATGAAACAATCAAGGAGACAGAGGAGTGGCTGGGGGAAGGTGAAGGGAATGAAACAATCAAGGAGACAGCGGAGTGGCTGAAGGCAGTTGAAGGGAATTAACCAATCAAGACACAGAACACAGAAGACATGGAGACACAGAGGAGAAATGGAACAGGGTGTTACAAACAGAAGGATAGATTTGTAACTTTATTTTCCTCAAAACTCACTGACATATTTGGTATATTTGGAAGTTGTTGTGGGTTTGATGAATCTTTGCCGGCACAGCATGAGTTTGTAATAATGAGTGACCCACCACACCAGTAGACAAGCTGCTTGCTACCAGGGTTAAATATAGATATATTTTCCAACTTTGAGCTCTAACTCAAATTAAGCTCTTTCTTCACGCATCCAAACTATTCCAGACTTGATCATTAAAACCTGTTCGAGATACATTTTTAACATTTCTGAATGCAAACTTGCTTTTTAGAAACTGACACACAAACGTTAGTTACTGCATTATTACCAAAAACAAACGCTCAACACCAGCCAGTGAGTTATTTGTAGTGCATTAGTATATATTATTTATTCAGATACGTATTTCTCGTTTTTATCACACATAACATACAGTTAGGGGTGGTTTGTGTTTTGATTCTGCATTTGACTTCGATGATGTGTCTATGCGTTTGTTGAAATCTAAATGTACGTCACACACGTGTGTTAAACGTCATTATTAGATAAGTATCTGTGTCCTGAGTGTGTGTTTTGGCTATGTGTATACAAGGTAACACTCATCTAAAATGTTCATAAGCACTCAAAGAGGCTAAAGACGCAAATTGCAGTTTTAAAGACAACCACGACCTCTCAAATATGTGATTATTTGTGCATTTGCATGTATGTGGGGCATAACTTTTTCTCATAATTTTAAGCCCTTTACCACAAACTTGTTTAATTCTCAAGGGTAAGTAAACCGAAACCTATGAAATGAAGATTGTTTGTTCTTTCTGTGCATCTGTCCTCCATCAGGGAAAAAAAGCTTCCTGAAAAGCAAGAAGGCGAGCAGCTTCACGCTCCCTAAAGGGGGCATGGTTGAGCTGCTGGTCAAAGGAGCCAAAAATCTAACTGCGGTGAAGTCTGGAGGCACTTCGGATCCTTTTGTGAAAGGGTGAGAAGTTCGTCTCAGTGGGGTGGAACCTTTTTTTAACCCTTGTGTTGCCTTCGGGTCATTTTGACCCGATTCAATATGTAACCCTCCTGTCGCCTTCGGGTCAATTTGACCCGATTCAATGTTTAATGTCGGTGTTCTTTCGGGAGTCAACAAACAAACATAAAGTACCTCACACTTAAACTTGTAAAACAATATTAATTCTAATAATTTTCTGGAGATTTTAATAGCTGGGGTCATATTGACCTCAAGGGTAAAATATGTTAGTAAATATAAAGGTAACAGGAAGGTTAAACATTGAATCGGGTCATATTGACCCGAAGGCGACAGGAGGGTGAAACATTGAATCGGGTCAAATTGACCCGAAGGCAACACAAGGGTTAATGGGGTGAGACGGGTGAACACAAATCTACTCACTTGCAAAGGCACGATTCTTGGCAATACTATTTTAGACGCTAATCGCTTATTCGTTGAAACACATGTATTCAGAATAAAGAAATTTGAATACGTTAATAAGAAATAATATACATTATGTGGGGGCGAAGTGGTTGTCTTTCTCCAACTCTCCCCACATCTCCTGTCACTCTCCACTGTCAACGTCAAACTTCCCAAAAAAGTATATAGTTTTTATTTGTAACTCCAAATATCATACTGCTAGGGAAAGATAATGACACAATTGGCACCTACAAGAGCATGACCCCAAGACTGAAAGATTGTGTGGCTGTTTGTGGTTACCAATTTGACGTTCCAACAAGAAATATGGCTAGTAGACCTCTTCAGTCACACTAACAAGCTAATTTTCTGACTCTGGAAGGGGAGGGGAGGGGGAGGATTAGATTCTGGGGGAGCAGTGCCCCTGCCCCCTGATTATTGTAAAATAAAGTTGTATTATTTTTTCCAGATATCTCCTCCCTGACAGCAACAAGTCAACCAAGCACAAGACGGTGGTGGAGCGACGCACCGTGAACCCGCGGTGGAACCACACCTTCACCTACTGCGGCCTGCAGCCGGGAGACCTCAACAACGTCTGCCTGGAGCTCACCGTGTGGGACAAAGAAGCCCTGGCCAGCAACGTCTTCCTGGGAGGAGTCAGGCTGGGAGGTGGCTCAGGTGGGTGACCGACGGCACGGGACACTATCAGCTCAAAATCCTCCAGTGGCTCGAGAACTTTACTCAAACTTTGAGGAAGCGGATGCTCATCTGCATGAATAATCTGTACTGTAATGTTTACTCCATAATAATCAGCTTTTTAAAGAAAAAATGGTTGGAAAACATAATGTAAGGAACCTAAATAAAGGGCTACAAAAAAATCCTACGGCAGGAAGGGAAGTCTCACTCGAGAGCCGGTATTGGACCTCTTGCTATTGATCTTTGCAGATTGAGAAATGGAAAGTGAGGCCCGTTATCTTTTGTATTTTACACACCATGATGATTTACGTGTGCCTATTTTCCACGAAGTGGCCTGACAAAACCCTGAAATCGTCTGGCTTCTCAAAGATGAGAAATGTTAATGGTTATTCAATTTGAAAGGAACCACATATTCTGGAGCCACGTGGGTTGTTTGTTATAAAAACGTCATTATATCGTTATAAAGTTAACGACAGATATCACTTCATCTTATATTCACAAGTTCATTTCCTCAGGACTCGCTGGTAGTTGGAAAAAAGCATAACACATGTTTATGCCTTTGTCTCTCTTTCCCTCCAGGTACAAGCTACGGTAATGAGGTAGACTGGATGGACTCATATGGGGAGGAACAGCGGCTGTGGCAACGCATGATTGAAAACCCAGAAGTCCCCCATGAGTGCGCGCTGATGCTACGCTCGAGCATGCGCAAGTGCAGCACATGAGCTGGATTGACTTACAGACAAAAGAGAGGATACAATCAAAGTGAGAGTAAGATGTGATGTGAAGGCAGGAGGAGAGACCTGGAGGAGTGGAACGGTTGAGAAAAAAAAGAAGAAAAGTGTCCAGGACTCAAAAACGCTCATTAAAGACTAGAGACCGTCCTTCTCCCTACTTCTTTCCCCCTGAGATGCCATGTTCAGCCAGTCATGCCTTACACACTCATCCACATGTGCCCACTCCTCGCCCTCTGAAGCATGCTGTCTTGGACCAAGCACTGCTGTTTACCACTGGTTATGAAAACCTTGTGTTGTATGTCACCTACATAAACAAATAAGCACACGGTGGGACCCCTGATGTGTCTTTTCTCGTCCCTGTGCTTCATGAACCAGAGTCATATCTGCATGTAGTTACAGCTGACGGGGGCCATTTGTAAAGTGTTAGACACTGATCAATGATGTAGACTTAGACATTCCCTTGATGAGCAACCGAGCTGCATCTGAAGCACATGGCGATGCTGCGAGTCATTCCCTTAAAAACAGAGGTGGAAAGTGACTAGTTCTTGTACGACTGTCTTCCTCAAGTAGAAGACTTTATGAGCTTGTGGAGTACCCTCCAACAGGCTGCTCTGATCTTGTATGTGAGGTGAAAGTATCCATAATATACTGAAAATGAAGCAGCAGCTAATTTTATGGATTACTTTTTGAATGATTTGTGGATTTCAACCCTCAATTATTCATTAACAAAAGTCTCGTCCAACCAACAGTTTCCATCCCAAAGACACTCCATTTACAATGAAATGATGGATAAATGATGGAGCTGGAACCATCAAATGCATTTTTAATGGTAATGTCTGCCATTTTGGCCAGACTGAATTATCTCAACAATAATTTGAGGGATTGTCATTAATTGATTTTGTACAGATATTTATGGTTCCCATTCCCAGTCAATGAATGCTAATGACTTTAGTGAACACGACTTTAACGCCACCATGAGGTCGTTATTTTAGTTTTTGAGTAAAATATCTTTCATAGATCGTCATGACATTTTGTACAAAGTGAATCGTACGCTAATAACTGATGTCTCTTTAGCATTTTTACCAGTTCAAAACTAATGACAATATTTGTGTTTAGTGCTAATTGGCAAATACTAGCAGGCTAACTAGATAAACTAACTTGGTTAGCATAGTAAAAATGATAAACATCACTAGCATTGTTTTTGTCAGCATGTTAGCATGCCGATGTTAGCAATTAGCTCAACGCCCCACTTGGCGTATGCACAGCGTCACAGAGCTGCTAGCATGCCTGTAGCGGATAAATGACAACCAGTTTGTTAAAGTGTGAGGAACAAGAGTGCTTTACTTTCCACCTCTGGTTGTTAGGGAAAAAAAGAATCTCGAAGGATTACACAATTAACTTCAATGTAAATTATCATAGCCTAACACTGTATCAGTGGGATAATATAAACTGCATGGTGTTAGAGAAAACAGAGGTAGAAGAACAAAAGTTACGTGAAGCACTGATAAATAGATAATTTTACACTCTGAAGGGGAAGAGCAGGAACCCTGAGACAGGCTGTGTGTGATGGAGTGAGTCAGCACTGAGGCCAGCGGCCTTCATCTCTGGGGAGACTAATAATGAGGCAGTCACCTTGTCCCTGTGGCCCGGGGCTCTGCCGTCCGCCCTCCTGTGATGAATCACACATTTACCAAGAACCGTTCAAAAGTTAAACTCTGAACAACCATTTCTCATGTTGAATGACGATTTTGTCGCGCTTGTACTCCGAACTCCCTGGGCACAACAGTTCCACACTGCACAATTATGGTAACAATACATGGTGTTTACTGTACAGCTTACTTTAGATGAGAGGCTCACGCAATACCCAATTACTGAAGAAACTCTTGATTGACAGCATGTAGTATCTGTCGTGTCCGGTTTCCCAGCATCAAACTCACTGTATTCAAACTTTTGGTGTCGCAAATCTGTTATTTTGAAATAAACCCATCTTTCCATGGACTGTTTGCCTTTTCTGATTGAGAATAGATACTATATTAAACTATTTGGATGAGTTCTAAAGTGTTGTCTTTGTGTACAGCCAGAACAATTAAAAATCCTTTTTTTCAAGTATTTCTTTTGTCCAGTCATCCATTAATCCATTAGTCAATTCCTCCATTAGTCCATTAATCCATTAGTCAATTCCTCCATTAGTCTATTAGTCCATGAATCCATTTGTCAATTCCTCAATTAGTCTATTAGTCTATTTATCCATTAGTTAATTAATCCATTAGTCCATCATTAATGTATTAGTCCATTAGTCTATTTATCAATTAGTCCAATATTCCATTTATCCATTAGTCCATTCACCCATCAGTCCATTAGTTAATTAATCCATTAATCCATTATTTAATTCATACATTATTCCAGTCATCCATGAGTCCATTAATTTATTAGTAAATTAGTCCATTTATCCATTAGGCCATTAATCAACTAGTTCATTAATCCATTACTCTATTAGTCCATTCAACCATTAGTCGCAATGCTACTATTGTTAACGTATAAGTAATACTGTTACTTATGTTAACGTATAAGTAATACTGTTACTTATGTTAACGTATAAGTAATAATGTTACTAATGTTAACGTATTAGGTAACATCTCCTGGTAACATCTCCTTTGCCTTTTCTTTTTTAGAATATATACTATATCAAACTATTGGATGAGTTCTAAAGTGTTGGATTTGTGTACAGCCAGAACAAATGAAGTATTTTTGGGATCCAGAGTCCTAACAGTATAAATGTAGTAGTTGCTGTGGGAGACTATGTGAGCAAAAATATCCAATAAAAAAGTAAAATGTTTATCAAATTCTTCCAAAAAGAAAGCAACACCATGCCAATGCCTGAATAAGGAAATTGGAAATAAATAACTGTTTGTTATTGATTGTTTTTTTCTGCAGATGTTTTGATGATGGGGGTTTAGACAAGTGCTTTCTGAATGACACTTGTTATCTTCCATGTCAGGCTCAGATGTTCACTCCTGGTTGAAGGTGAAACCAGTTGGTTTCTCTCTCTCATGAGATACTAGGGCTGACATCCAATTAGCTCAGTTCATGGTGCATATTAATTATCTGATTTATTTGATAATAATTTAGGATATGAATATATAAGCATTTTTGCTTCGACCAATATTTTTTCAGTCTTTCTGTTTTGTATATTGTATAGAATAATATTGTATTGCAATGATTGACTGAATAAAATACACAACAACAACATATTATAACAAAACCACCAATTCTCATGAATTAGCATGTTCTAAGCTGTTTCATCTTTAAAAACTGTCCTCTGAAAGAAACACATTATAGTTTTATTAGGGTTATGACAAACTATTTCTTGTCCAGAAGCAGTAACTTTCTGCTAGTTTGTGTGTTTGCTAGTTTACAATTTAGTTTGTGTGTATTCAGACAGAACGACACACGGCATCGTAAACAAAGTCAATGGACAGATGCAATTAGATTTGGACTCGTTTATCCTGAGGCATAATCTGCGTCATTAACCTACAAGACGAGTGGAAAGTCTGAAAAGAAAGAACACAAACAACCAGCGTGTTGATGTTGTTACCTTGGAACATAGCCAGCCTTATGCTAAGCTAGTTGTTGGCTATTGCGTTATATTTACCCCTCAGACGTGAAGATGGTATTGATCTTCTGAATCTAACTTTTGGTATTCCCAAACATGTTAAACGATTTCTTTAAAGACCAACACTGACGCATGATGCCAATGGTTATTTGGACAAGAACACGATTTAAAGGAGGGGTGTGTAGGATTTAGCCGTATCCAGCAGTAAGAATGCAGATTGTAAACTCCTACATTTCCTTTCACCCTTCTTCAATTTCTTTCTTTTCTTTTGTCCTCAGAGGACCACACATGTCTCTTGCACTCACATCGACACACTGAAGATCACGCCCTCAATGATAGACATATTTAATCAGAGCATCAGTGTCCTGTATACTTAACACCCACACATTATTCCAAAGAGTGGACATCATTAAAAGACGTGAGATATAAATATTAGCCAGGCGAAGAGTGAACACGCCAGCTCATGAAGTAAAAATTCTTTTTGTACAATATAGTGAAACATATTTTGCTTTGAAAATATTATGAATAATAAAACAACAGATGCAGTTACAGAGGACACAGGAATCAATATGATTGTAATATACTGTGTGACCCATTCCCTTTGGTGACCTCTTTCAGGCGTCAACAGATCAACACACACACACACACACACCTTCTGGAAACAGGACGGGATGAGTTCAGGGAGGCGTGTGGGACATGAGAGGATACAAAAAAGGAGATCTGTCTGCTGTGACTGAGGAGGAGAAGGATCCAAGATGGCTGACAGTCGGTGTTTTATGATTGGCAGGTCTGGCCAGCTCCCTGCTGGAGCACCATCTCGTCCTTGCGGAGGGGGAAGGTGTCGATGGTGGTGAATAATTCAGCCGCTGTAATCGGGAACGGGTAGCGTTGCTTGTCCGTGCCCTGCTTGTCTAACAGCACCATTTGGAAAGACCGTTGAGGAATCAGAAGCTGTAACCTAGGAAACACACATCAGCTCAGTGAGCAGCAGTGGTGGAAAGTAACATTTACTCAAGTACTTAAGTACATATGCTGTGTACTGGTGTTCAATGATGTACTTTTTACATTCGTCTGACAGCTAAATGCTCAGAGATCTATTTACGGTCCAGTGGAAACCGCGTATCTCCAGATGTGTTCATGTGGAACGTCTGTGATGAACTCATAAAGGTTGAAGAGTTCATTTATGTGTTGAGAACACTGTCCTACTTCTTGAGTTGAGTAAACTATTTTAAAAAGCCTCTTGGATTCGCTGCAAAATGCATCATCACAATACTGAAAACATCTTAGAGCACATGATGCATTGCTGCACATTAAACTACCCATCTGCATATAAATGAGTTTACATTAGCTCAACCTTTCAAATCTATTGGATTAAAATGCAACATACACAATAACGCAGCAGTAATATCAAGCCCAAAACATTTAACGTGTGTCCGTGTGTGTGTGTGTGTGTGTGTGTGTGTGTGTGTGTGTGTGTGTACCTGAGCTGCAGGGACATAAATGGAGTGAGCATCCTGTGTCGAATCCGGCCAATCTGTGCTGGGTAAGTCCCCACCAGCTCCATTACTGTGACGTGCCTCAGGTCCAGTCCACACTGGGCGTGCTGAGAGGAAGATACGGAGAGAAATCGATACATTTTGCATTTTTATAGCTTTGTTATTGATTTCTATGCAGGCAAAAGAAGGATATTAACACAGAGGATCTATAACTTCATTGTACATAATAATGTATGTGGAGAGTTTATACCTAGAATGCCGTTTTCCCTTGTATCTGCTGAAGAGTTTCAACAGCAATTCAACATTTGGAAAGGAATAATATTTGTATATGGACAGATTCTAGATTGTATAATAAGATAAAAGGAGTACACACAATGTTAAGAACTTCTAAAAAGGTCATTTAACTCACAAAGATGACAAGGAAAGGTTCTTGTTTTGTCCAAACGCCAAATAAATACTATACCAAGGGTACAAAACAGCAAATGTCACTTTTTGATTGAATTATCAATGAATAAACTAATTATTCTGCTCTGAATAGCACAAACAACCCACAACATGACAGATTCCAGGGCTGATCGCTCCGGTTGGTCGTGACCATTTAACAAAGTCTTGTCTTTCAGCTGATAACGTGTCACTTTGAAAGGTCAGGTGTCTAAAGACAGATCTAAAGGTTTCTGGCGAGGCGTGGAAACATCCAGCCCCAGAATAAACCTTATCAAAGCCGGTGCCAGTATCATTTAATCAGTGCCTCGACCCCCCCCCCCCACACACACACACACACACACACACCACCCTCCCTTCCTATCCATTCGTCTCTCTGCTTTGTCCCACTTACGCAGCAAAGCGAAAGAGCAAATCAAACACACGATCACACTGCAGTCCTCTTCGTGAGCGGCAAAAGACACACAAACACATCACGACAGCTTTGACTGCCTCACTCGGTTACCTGCAGCCCGAGTTGTCCCTGCGAGTCGCTCCTCACCTGTAGGTTCGTCATCTGGAAGCGGTAATTGTGATTGGCAGCAGTCGGAGCCGAGATAATGAGGAGCCGTCGTTTCTCATAGAACTGGTCCAGCAGCGCGGCAGCTGTACGCACTCCCACGTTAATGTTCATGGCTGTGATGACATTGAATGCACCATTAAGTGATAGGACAAGATGTGACGCACGGCACAAGAATACGAGATGTAATTCAACACAGCGAGATGTTACGTAATCGGAGGCTTTCGGTCTGCTGAGCAGATGTTCTCAACCAAAGTAAACTTGCAACACAGTCCCTCCCCTCTGCTACTTTTTCCCCACAGAAACAGAAATTCAAGAGATAGACGTTCAGAATTAATAATTTTAATAGAGCGATGGTGCAGGTGGACCCTTTTCTCCTCTCACGTGGAACCAGGTAACACGGGACTGTTGTGTTGGCGGACACCAGACAGCACAAATAAAAAATAACTCGCATTTTTTTGATTATCTTTGTTGTGTGAGTGAATACTCGTCCTAAAAAAATAAAATAATATGTCTGTGTTGCCAGATTGGACAATGTCCTGTTAGTGATGTAAAAGTAAATACAAATGGAAAATTATCACAGATATGTTTTAATCTCAAACAGAACCCTAAAAATAAATTTGGATAAATATTGTATTGTGTCTTTCCAAATTAATCCCAATGCTGCAGTACTGGGAGTAATCCCATAAGACTGTAAGGCATTAATACATATTATTACATTTTAATTTGCTCAAAGCAAGGATGCAGCTTGCTCAAGGGAATGAGGTAAGCAGCTTGAAATAAAATGTATGAATGCATGGAAGTTAGACGACGAACTAGAAACAACAACGTACGAAATGTCTTAAGTCCATTAAACAACGTGAACCAGAAAGAAATAAAGTTAACGTTGAATCATATTGCAACTCTGCCATTACAAATCATTATTTTTCAAGAGGAATACAAAATAAGTAAATAAAAGATATATGATTGTTGCACTTAGATTTCGGTGTGTGTGTGTGTGTGTGTGTGTGTGTGTGTGTTACCTGCACAGGTGGTGTCTAAGCCAGACCAGGTGAGTCCGTACTGACACACTCGGGCAGCGCTGCCCCGCAGCTCGTAGCCACCGGTGCATATGAACTCACAAGTGGCGCCGTAGTTGTCTCCGTCACTGTCACACTTCATGTAACCGTTGTCCGGGGCAAACAGGGGGCTGCAGCGCCGCACTGCACACAAAGAGAGAGAGAGACGCACAATGACAGGCAGCGAGGAGGCGTTGAAGTAAATCAAAAAAGATTTCTGTGTGTCTACATATTCCCACGAAATTGGATTTTGCTTCAGAGGATTAAATTGGTTTTCAGCCAGGCTGCAGCAGATATCAGTTTGGCTCAATAGAAGTGACAAAAAGCAATTGGTTCTAATTATCAGGAAATTATTGGAATTTCAATGAGAGAAAATCTCCTTTTATTCTCCATACTATTGCCTGAACTCAATTATTATTATTTTTTTCAAAGACTTGAACTGCTGTGCACTGAGAAGAAGACATGCAGCTAACACTAGAAATACATTTGATACAAGTAGAAGCATTACAGCCTCCATCTTTCCTTATTTCCTGGAAATAACCCTTATAAAATACAGTGTTGCCGAAAATCCTCCTCCACAAAATGATCAAAAAAGCTTTTTATCGCTCACCTCGCACTCTGAGACTGAAGCGACATGATCCTTTGTTCCCCGCACGATCCAACACAGTGTAGGACATCTTATGGAGCCCCTCTGGGAAGTCTGATTTTGAAGATTTCCCTTTCAGGATAACACTGTCAAAAGAGAAACTCTGTTTTAATATCTCACTGTGATCTCCCTATTCAGAGATTGATAATAACCCAAAACAGAGTGGGTCCATTAAAGCAAAAAAAAGCTTAAAAGGGTGGAGGAGATGAGACTGACTCTGTGAGAATGCCATCCGCAGTGTCCACACCCTCTGATGTGTCCCAGGTCACCCTCGCTGTTAGTTTTCCTGGTTCTGCCCACTTATCCTTCAGATTAGGACACTTGATTTTTGGAGGATCTATATCTACACAGAGAGAGAGAGAGAGAGAACAAAATAACACACTTAAGAACAAGCATGAATGTGGAACAGGAAGTGTAAACTCCATATGCCAGAGCAGGACAAGACTTTAACAAATGGTAAATATTAACAAGAAAATTACCACTAAAATCAAAATAGCAGCTCCCAACACGATGCATTCCTGTAGCGCCATGTTCCAAAAAAACACCTGCACTATTCATTCTCCGCGAGCACTGAATGTCTCATGATCGGGGACGCTGTGAAACCGCTTTCTTCTAACAGTTTTGAAGTATTAGGAGGTTTCAAAGAGACAAAGCAAGTAAATCATGTCTCTTAAGAGACTTGATTGCACTTCACTGAGAGCATTGGTCACGTTGTGATGGCTGTGGTGCAGTGATTGTCTGCCGTCACCGAGGTCACAACACCATTCAGCCAGTTCTATAATCAGAGTGCAGAGCATAAAGCTCGGCCTTGCTTGAAAAGCTGAGTCATTTTCAGGCTCAGCCTGCCTCTGTAAAAGCTTTTTCTGGTGATGAGAGACAAGCCGTATCTCTAAGCTTGTTTTTCCACCCCAAACATCAATCATACAACCGTATATTATGAGGAGTGCACTGTCGACTGCAGCTCACGGTATATGCCGTATGCAAATAATGACCTGTTACATGAGTTTTTCCGCCTCTATGGAAAATGAAATAATGCAGAAAATCCCGACACACACACACACACACACACACACACACACACACAGTCTTACCAACACAAGTGGGGACTCCGGCGCTCCAAGCCTTGGTGTAATGGCACGTCGCCGTCTTCTGTCCCTTCAGACTGAATCCGGGCGAGCAGAAGAACTCACAGCGAGAGTTGAAGTAGGAGCCGTCCGAACACTTGTAGCCGCCGTTAGCCGGCATGTCCAGCTTGGGGCAGCGGATCTCTGTCAGAGTTAAAGGGCTTTGAGTTAAGGATGACTCGCTGGATGCAATGTGTTCTTGGTAAATGGAATTTATCCAAGGTGATGCAACAGATGTACTGAAGGGGTCAGGAGGCTTTATACAAAGTGATTGTCAGACCTTTGCATCCCCAATGTGGCCACTCATATAGCAGCTATAAACAATTTGCTTTCTGGCTTTGTACACACTATTTTCTGTCATGTATCGCCCCACCTTACAGGAAGTGCATTTACCACGGGGGGATTTAGTCTGCTATGGTGTAAATACTGTTTTCAAAGAGACTTCCACACCCTGCAGAGAATAGAGGTCGACGAGAGTAATCCACGTAGTCGTTTACAAATTTGTTGTTATAACATTAATCAATAAAAAAAAAATCCTTAACATCGGGAAGATTTAATTTAGGATAGAAGAAAAACACATTCCCACCTTAGATGTAGACAGTCACATGTGGTTCAAGGCTGAAGACAATGAGAGCAAGTGGACTGATATTTTCATGGACAAGAATGAACTTGTTAAAAAAATAATGAATTACTATCAGGAATCCCAAAACCTAGTATGGTACGTCAGGTACGTGCATATTATATATATATATATATAGATATAGAACTATATATATACTGTGTATATATATATATATTATATATATATATATATATATATATATATATATATATATATATATATATATATATATATATATATATATATATATATATATATATATATATATAGATATATATATATATATTATATATATATATATATATATATAGTATATATAGAGATATATAGTTATATATTATATATATAATATATATCAATATATAAATTGATATATATGCATGTGTAGATGTCTGTTTTTTACCTCGGCAGGCGTAGTTAGAGGACCAGTGCTTGCTGGCCATGCACACCACCTCAGAGCTCGGGGACTCGTATCCCTGCTTGCAGCGGATCTTGCAGCGAGTCCCCATCACGTTCCTGTAGTGCTCTCCTCTGGGTGTACGGCAGCTCACGTCCCCATGCTTCACCTTAATGGGCGCACACCACGGGATCCCTAATAACGGAGGGAAGACAATGCAGTGACCTTTC